>NC_091339.1:20020379-20115379 GCF_038502225.1 Cherax quadricarinatus
GCACACATTTATCACTAGTTCTCGCCTCTGTATCACAGCAGCCGTAGCAAAATGACAATAGCAAAACCCATCTAATGAACACTGAGGTATAGCATGTGAAGTCACGAGTTAATGACTTTCACAATGGACGTGAAATTCCTTGACAATCACGTAAATTGAAGGATGAGATTTTTCTCATTCTTATAAGCTTCTACGATAGTTATTTTGTGTTACTCTGTTGGATGCAGTAATCAGCAACATTATAAATCGAACCTAACATTCTACAGGTTCCACGAGATTTTAAGAGACGAAAAGTAGCTTGATCGAGAGTTAATGACACCAGAGAGAGGTCAGAACTTAAGAACTAGCAGTGTGGAGTTTTGTCATGTACACTACTGTGACCACAATAAATTATACTGATATACAATACCGAAAAGTTGATAAAACATGTGCAACACCTGGGTGTCTTTGACGAAACGGTAAGCCAGTCAGTGGCTTTTTCGACCCAATACAAAGATTAAATACTATAAATATTGAGACAGCAGAGGACGTGGAGATGCGATTTTGAGGTGTTCACTTTCTTAACTTTGATAAACCTTCAGTATTTACTCTGTATTGGATTGAAAGAGCCGCTGGTTGATGAAGTCTCCTCATTGGAAATGGTATAAACCTCTTCAAGGGGGGCTCCTTGGCATGGTGAAGAGGCTCTTGGCCTGAGGAATTAGCCCTGTCAGTCTTCTTCCTCAGACAGAACCTAATTACCCACCATTCTCCCCATCCTTCCCTTTTTCCATTCCTCCTCCTCCTCCCCACCCCTCCCTTTTGCCCTTCCTCTTTTTGGCCTTTGGGATTTCTCCCACAGGCGCACTAGTTCCTAGGTAGGGGAAAGGACACCGGGGTTCATCCCATTCTGTTGAGGTTCTTGGCGGTGGCATAGTTTGCCGTGGAATCTGGATTGCCTGGGGATGTCCCGATCCCTCTCCGGTATCCCGGAGTACCTTTGGGTGTCTTTCGAGCGACGGGTGTATGTCTGGAAGCCACCTTTCGGATTCCGGGGGTGGTGGCCGAAGGAGGTATGCTTTGTGGCAGATATCCGGCCGCCCTCTCTTTTGTCCACCGAGGTAGCTCAGCAGATGTGAGGTTGCTATCCCAGATTGCTGGTTTACTGGCATGAAGGGTAGGGTATGGCACGGGTTCCATGCTGCATCTGCGCTACTAGTGGTGCTGAGGTCCTCTTGGGCGCGGAGGGAGATTTCCGGCCCTTTCATTCCTCCTGGGAACTATTCCTCCCCGCTCCCCCCTTTTTTTATTCTTATTTTTATTTTTATTTTATTTTCTTTCTTTTTTTTCTTAAAAACAAAAAGCAAAGGAGTAACCTAACCATGGAGAACCCAATCCATGAACCCACTACCCCCGGGCCCCTTCTTGATACCGCACCCCATTCTGACCCTGCCTTGTGTTTAGACCACTCTTCGGACACTCCTGATGCCCCTGTACCTCTTGCTGGTGCTGTTTCCTCACCTGCTTCAGGTACCGAGGCTTCGACTGACTCCTTTGATTTGTCTGAACTCCGCTCTCCTTTAACTATGCTTCCGGCTTCTCCCTCTACGGTACGGCAATTTTCGAAAAGCCCGCCCATTTCACGCCGGACCAACTCCGGTCCTACTCCTAAATGCCAACGTCAATCTCCTGATGCTCCTTCGTTACCTTCCCATTCTACTCGGAAAAACCGACACGTCAAGCACTCCCTCTCCACGCTCAGTTTTGGACCAAACAATGGACTAAATTCTTTACTTTAAGACCGACTTCTTCTTCTGCCTACCTTTCTGACCATAGTACGTATTGGCAAAGCGCTCCTGCGTCATGTTGGTAGAGATATTTCATTTCATGCTCTCAAGAGCGGTACGTGCATCGTCACTGTCCAGAATGCTACCCAAGCTCATGATCTTTCTCTCCTTTCAAATATCGATACTACTCCTTTCACTATTGAAAAACATCTTTCTCTCAATTCTTATAGTGGTACTGTCATTCTGCCCCATACCATAGTCCAACAGAATTTCCAGTCATGTGGCAATGACATTCTTGAACAGCTGGAACTCCAGGATCTCCCAATCCTCAAAGTAGACACTTATGTCCTTCCTGCCCGGGGGCGGAGATGTTGACCTTGCAATGTGGCTCTTTAACTTTTGACAGCCGAGAACTCCCGTCCTCTGTATATGTCGCGGGACGTCGGTTACAAGTTCGAAAGGTGATACCTACACCGCAACAATGTAGAAATTGCTGGCGTTTTGGTCACCCAGCGAAATATTGCAGATCTATGGCCGAATGCCCAGTCTGTGGTGCCGACGACCATTCTAATACATCTTGCAGTCAACCTCCATCTTGCCTTAATTGTAATGAAGCTCACCCTTCGTACTCCTGCCGTTGCCAGGTCTACTTAAATGAACGTGAAATCCATTGCCTCAAAGAGGCAGAAGGTCTCCCTTATGCTATGGCAGTTACTCATCTCTGCCTCCAAGGGAGACTACCCCTTGTTTCTTATTCTCATGTTTCCAAACATCCCCCCACTTCTGGGGTCCCATCTTCTGCAGCCTCCTCTGTTGTTTCCCCTCCCATAGCCACTCCAGCATCTAATCCTTTTGCTGTCCTTGGCTCTGACATCCCGACTACAACTCAGTCTGTTCTCACATCTTTGCGTCCTTCCTCACAAGCCCCAGTATCGACAAGACCTCGTACAACACCTAATACCAATCGCCCCTCTACTTCTCAGAAGTCCAAAAAATCCACATTGCTCAAATCATCTTTGCCCTTTCTTCCCTTCTTCCACCTCCACACTTTACCTTTCCAGTCTCTGTACCTAGTTCTTCCCCTCTCTCTGGCACTATTACAAGTGTGGAGATTCACCCTCCTCCTCGTACTATGCCTTCCACCCCTGTCCCCTCCCAAGTTTCTCCCTCTTCTGCCACCTCCCAGGTTTCTGCCTCTTCTGTCCCCCCCCACACTTCATCTCCAGTCCCTTACACTCTTCCCTCCCCCTCTACATTGGTACAGTCCATTACTGTCCCAATCTTTACTCACCCTCCTCCTTCTATCTCCAATATGGTCTCCCATACATCTTTGAATTCAGAAACACTTGAAGCCATTTCAGAATATATTGCAGAGACTAAACTTTCAATGGACACTGATTCACTTCCTGTTCCTTCTCTTCCCTCTCCTCCATCTTCACAACCCCATTCTTCGCAACGCCCCATTCCTTCGCTGCTTGAACGTCTTCCAATGCCACCACACGTTGACTTTTCTAACCCCTCTAGTCCGTAGGTGCCTTTACCTACAGATTCCTGGTATTTTCTTCATCGCCAATCATGGCCTATTTACAGTGGAATATCCGCGGCCTCGGGTAATCGGGGTGAGCTTCAGATGTTGCTTTCCAGGTTTTTCCCTGTTGGTGCTTGCTTACAAGAACCAAAATTACACTCGGCTGTTTTCCAACCTATCTCAGGCTATAATTTATTGTATTCTTCGGATCCTTTCTCAGATGGGACCTTTAATGAAAGTGCCCTTCTTCTACGCAATGATATTCCATACTGTCAACTATTTGTCCATACCTCTCTACATTACACTGCAGCCCGTATCCACTTGAATAAGTGGTTTACAATATGTTCTTTATATCTCTCTCCTTCTCGAGCATTTTCTATCCCAGACTTTGCCTTTCTTGTTTCGTCCTTACCACCACCACTTCTGTTACTTGGTGATTTTAATGCCCACCATTTCCTCTGGTGGGGGGTCTCATTGTGACTCGCGTGGCATCCAGTTGGAGGCTTTTCTCGCCTCTCACCCCCTCCATGTTTTAAATACGGGTACTCCCACCCATTTTGATCCTCGTACTCATACTCTTGCATCGATCTATCAGTCTGCTCTTCCTCCACTGCACTAGACTTCACCTGGTCTGTTCTACCAGACTTACATGACAGCGATCATTTTCCAATCATTCTTACTTCTCCTTCCTATTCACCACCTTTCCGTAGCCCTCGCTGGCAATTTGATCGGGCAAATTGGGATCTTTACTCACACCTCACTGCTTTTAGTGAGGTTCCTTCTTCATCCTCCATTGATGAGCTCCTACACATCTTCTCGACGTCAGTTTATACCGCAGCTTCTCATTCTATACCCCAAACCTCAGGCAGGCATTCTCAGAAGTGCGTGCCTTGGTGGTCTCCTGCTTGTGCTCGTGCAGTACGTTTGAAACGCGCTGCATGGGGCAGGTACCGGTACAATAGAACCGCTGAGAGACTTATTGATTTTAAGCAGAAGCGTGCGATCGCTCGCCGTGTCATCCGTGAAGCTAAACGCACTTGTTCGCGAGACTATGTTTCCACCATCACCTCTGCTTCTTCTATGAGTGCAGTCTGGAAAAAAGTGAGGAAATTGAGTGGTAAATACTCTTCTGACCCAGCTCCTGCTCTACGGGTCACTGGTGTTGATGTAGCAAACCCTCTCGACGTTGCCATTGAACTTGGCACACATCTGGTCCGTATTTCCCGAGGGCTCCATCTATGCACCTCGTTTCTTTCCTCAAAGTCTGCCAGAGAGTTAGTACCCTTGGACTTTTCTTCTCTCAGAGAAGAACAGTATAATGTGCCTTTTACACTTCAAGAACTAGAGGCAACGCTCTCAGCTTGCCGATCATTGGCAGCTGGGCCTGACGACATTCATATTCATATGTTACAACATTTACATCGGTCAGCCCTTGTAGTCCTCTTACACCTCTTCAATCTTATTTGGGCACATTAGTTCTTCCCGAGCTGTGGAAATCTGCCATTGTTCTCCCTTTCCGCAAACCGGGTACTACAGGACATGATGCCTCCCACTATCGTCCCATCGCTCTTACTAGTGCAGTTTGCAAAGTGATGGAACGTCTCGTAAATCGACGTTTAATGTGGTATTTAGAGACACACAACAGTCTCTCCACTAGTCAATATGGCTTTCGTAAGGGTCGTTCTACCATAGACCCCTTACTATGCTTGGATACCTATGTTCGTAATGCCTTTGCGAATAATCACTCAGTTATTGCCATATTTTTTGACCTTGAGAAGGCATATGACACAACTTGGAGGTATAATATTTTGGCCCATGCCCATTCTTTAGGCCTCCGAGGCAATCTACCATCCTTCCTTAAGAACTTTTTAACTGACAGACATTTCCGTGTTTGAGTCAATAATGTTCTTTCCCCAGACTTCGTCCAAGCTGAAGGTGTCCCTCAGGGATGTGTTCTAAGCACAACACTTTTTCTCCTTGCTATAAATGATTTGGCCTCTGTTCTTCCACCCAATATTTGGTCATCACTCCATGTTGATGACTTCGCTATTGCTTGTGCAGGCGCTGACTGTCATCTTATTGCAGTTTCTCTCCAGCATGTGTTCGACCGTGTTTCCACTTGGGCCACCATGCATGGGTTTAAATTTTCAAGTACCAAAACTCACCAAATTACTTTCACTAGACGCTCTGTTATCTCCAGTCATCCTTTGTATCTCTATTGCTCCCGTATCCCCGAACGTGATACAGTCAGGTTTCTAGGCCTTCTATTTGACCATAGGTTATCCTGGAAACCTCACATTACCTCTCTGAAGGCAACTTGTCACAGCCGGCTAAACCTTCTTAAAACCCTTGCTTATCTTTCCTGGGGAGCTGATCGTCGAACTCTGCTTCGCCTACATTCAGCCCTCGTTTTATCGAAACTCGGTTATGGTGACCAGATTTATTCCGCGGCCTCTCCTGCTACTCTCTCTAGCCTTAACTCTATCCATCACCAAGGATTACGTTTGTGCCTTGGTGCTTTTCGCTCTTCCCCTGTTGAGAGCCTCTATGCAGAAGCGAATGTTCCATCCTTGTCTGATCGCCGTGATGCCCATTGCCTTCGCTACTATGTACGCTCTCACGAGGCCTCGCTCTCACGATCTACACAATCCTTCCATTTATAGAATGGTCACCGATATTAGTAGACATTCTTTATTCGTTCGCCGCCCCTGTTTGCTCCATCCCTTTTCTCTTCACCTACATTCACTCTTGTCTTCCCTTCAGTTACCACCTTTATATGTTCATGTAGCATCTCACTTTTCCCTACCCCCCTGGGAAGTTCCAGCTGTTCGGGTCTGTTCTTTCTCACTCCCTTGCTCGAAAGCTCAACTGCCTATGGTGGCTTCCCGCTCTCTTTTTCTTGATCACTTCCACTCCCATTCTCATGCCACCGCTTTGTACACAGATGGCTCTAAGTCTTCAGACGGCGTCGGATTTGCAGCAGTGTTTCCGGACAGCGTCGTGCGGGGGCATTTACTATCTTTGGCTAGCATTTTTACTGCTGAACTGTATGCCATTCTTGCAGCACTTACTCATATCGCATCTATGCCTGTGTCATCATTTGTGGTAGTCTCAGACTCCCTTAGTGCTCTACAGGCTATACGAAAATTTGATACATCTCACCCCCGAGTTCTCCGTATCCAACTTTGGCTACGCCGTATCTCTACGAAGCATAAAGATATTTTTTGTTGGGTCCCTGGTCATGTCGACGTACAGGGCAATGAACAGGCAGACACTGCTGTGCGGTCAGCAGTACATGACCTACCAATTTCCTATAGAGGTGTTCCATTTCTGGACTATTTTGCTGCAATAGCTGCCCACCTTCGCGCCCGTTGGCAACAACGTTGGTCAACTCTGCTTGGTAACAAACTTCATTCTATTAAACCGAGCATAGGTTACTGGCCGTCTTCTTGTCATCAGTGCCGTGGTTGGGAGACCACTCTCTCCCGTCTTCGCATTGGCCACACTCGTCTTACGGGTATCTCATAGAGAGGCACCCTGTACCTCTCTGTGAGCAGTGTCAAGTTCCAGTATCGATTAGCCACATTCTGTTAGACTGCCCTCTCTATCAGCAAGTGCGCAGAATTGACCTCCAACGCCGTCTTCGTTCTACTACTCTCTCTTTACCTTCCCTTCTTGCTGATGGACCCTCCTTTAATCCTGACTCTCTCATTGACTTCTTGACAACGACTGATTTACTCCACAAACTCTGATGATGATACCTTACGCACTCCCCTCAGCCCTTTCTAGCTCAGTCTCTTGCTGCCCTTTACCCTTTCACCATCCACTGCTCTGCTGTTATCCGTAACCTATTACTCATCCACCTCCCTTTTGCCACCTGATGCCCTCGCTTCCTTCCTGCCCTGCAGCGCTGTATAGCCCTTGTGACTTAGCACTTCTTTTTGATTATAATAATAATAATAATAGGAGAAAAGCCTAAAATTACCTCTCCATTTCTTCCGCCGTCTCCAGTATTACATAACCTTTGCACTTGACTGAAGAAGCCTACTGCACAAGCTAAACGTTTCGGCAACGAAGATACTGTATTGCACATTTGTTTTATTTATGGGCCGTGTGAGTGGTGGTGTGTGCATTACCCGCAACAGCAGATATAACTCTCATATTCAGTCGTAAGTAATATTACGTCTTCCAAGACGAACACTGGATAACTTATCAATTTCACTTATCTCTTCCGTATAAGCTGCCTAGTCTCCGCCTTCCACATCAAAATATTGTAGTTCATTAAGTAATAGGGAGCACTTGAACCTTTGAAGTTATTCAGCGCTCTTGATAAAAAAAATATACACTAATACTCAAGCTAAGCAGGTCCTTCACGAAGTTACAATAAGGCACTTTCCCGATTTTATAAATTTATTACAAATGCAGTAAAAGATATGAAAACAGCTTTTTTTTGCATGTGACAGTATAATTCTTGTAATATGAAGATCCTTGGTAAGTGGACTGGGAGGTGATGGTCATCCAAGACCCCCTTCCCCCCACGCTACCCTGATATCACCCCTTCTGACCTCTTGTGAGGATTGGTGAAGGATTATATTTTCCGGACATCAGTAGCTGACACTGGAACACACTATGCTAGAAAAAAAAATTATGGCACGAGAACAGTCACACCGGATATGTTGGCCGATACGTCGAATGAACAGGAGTATCGTGAAAGTTACATAGACTAGACAACAATGAAGCTCTATATAAACTAATTAGTTAAGTTACAATATACAAAAAACTGAACTTTCACATTAAAATTACAAAAATAATAATAACTAGGCTATTAAAAACATGTATTGACAGCCAATCAAAATCCACCTCAATTCTTTCTATTAGCAAACAAGTCAAAATTCAATAATTCTGCCTTCCTTGACTAATTGCAAAAGCTAAATAACCTTCCTTCAAGACATGGCATTATAATTAATAATAATTCAGTAGCAATAGGGTTTTATTTATAAAGGGAAGAGATGATTAGAGCTTTGATAATTAACTCGTTTGGTAACATTACCAAATATGTTAAATACCGTTGCGCTGGAGTAATACCAGGAGGATGTAACTTATCACCAGTCCATTGAACTGGTCTCATTGTTGCCTGCTAATATCAATATTTATATCAAACAAGAATTACAACACTAAGATAAACTATGCATGACGAAAGCATCCGTGAATATTAACTAAACTGAATATGACTAGGCTTACAATCAAAATATTTATCACGCCAATGGAAAAAAAAAAACAAAAAACGAACGTCTTTAAATGACACTCCCCTTTCTTCAAGATCTCAGGGCAGTCCTTGAGGGACGTATCTTAATGCCAGTAAGTGGTTCCAGCTTCAAGGATTTGCTTGCCTCCACTTCTTAAATCGAAGCTGAATTCTCTCTCATTTCCCCAGGCGCTGCGACTCCTACCAGGTTTTAACCCCCTACTACTACCACCACTACATAATAATAATAATAATAATAATAATAATAATAATAATAATACTGTAATTATACCTCTCAGTACATCACTACTAATAAATAAATAATATATGCACATGTTACACCTGACAGCACAAGAGGTATACAATACCGACAGACTGAACAGATTAACACACATTATGCAACCTTTCAATCTTTCATTTGAATACATTTCGCTCACCCGGAGCTTTTTTTCCAGTCCATTGCATTGAAAGAGCTGATGAGCGAAACATTATGATAAAGGTTTCAAAACGCTGCGCATGAATATACAAGGTTGTCCACTGATAAGTTATTTAATCAGATGGGGAGGGATGTGAAAGGGGGGGGGGAAGATGCTGGGAAGGGGGTGAAAGGGACGAGGGTGCTGACAGGGGGGTATATGCTCATTATCTTTGCTATCCTCTTATCTCAGTGATATTGTGCTCCACATTCAACACTTGCCTCTACATAAACAGCATACACACGCACGCGCGTACACTCCATTGCGCAATATGTAGGGGCATTGTGTAAACATAGCTGCCACATATTGCGGCCATGTGGATAATGGTGGTACCTCCCGTGTGGAAGGCTGTAGCATCCTGGGTGAGGTGTGGATGGCGGCGGCACAACACAATTGTGATGTTTGTGGATGGTTGTAAGTTTTGGTTAAAAAGCCATTCGTGGCGAAACGTTAATCATTAAAACATTCTATACTCGTTTCAGACGTTTCGCCGCACGGAGGCTTTAGCTGGGCAAAACACTGTGGCTAATAAAGGCACCACCTTGCTGATATTTACATACCATTCCAGTTAGTGGTAAACGTATGTGCTATGTGCCATCTAACATGGTAATCCCATAATAGTAGTAGTAACCCCAGCTCTGCTGAAAGAAGCCTTTAATGCTGCCGTAGCTGCTGAACCCATAGTGGATGGTTAGGTAATACGGGTTTAAAGCCTACCGACTAAGCTATTTAGAAATTTTAGAAATTTAGCATACAAACAGAGGTACAAAAAATACAGGTAAGAACAGCATGCCAAAGCCACTTAGGGGAAGTATTAAGGCTGCTACGTAACCTTTTCCCCACCGGACATGAATAATTTAATCTCTAAGTCAACTCGCAGCATATATACACTGAGCGAGAGAGACCTCTTGGTATTCCGGGGGTAAACGCCCCCGTGGCCCGGTCCATGACTAGGTATGCATCCATAGTGGAATATTGACGATATTTTCGTGAGTACTGAAATTTCCAAGCTTAGACTGACAAGAATTCATTCCGGAGGCTTAATAATCCAGGATAACCCAAGAAAGCCACTCACTGTGGCTTATTTCCATTGTGGGTCCTTTGGAACTCTTTCCCTGGATGCCACCCACAATAGTCTACTATACCCAGGTACCTACTTACTGCCAGGTGAACAAGGGCTACAGGTGTAATGAAACATGCCCAACGTTACCATTCGCACCGGGATCGGATCCGGGTTCTTCAGATAAGAGCCGAACGAGTGACCATTGTATGAGACGACGATTTTGTCCAATTATAACAAAAAAAAGGGCACAATACCGTGACTGGAACAATACACAAATAACCTGCAGGTTATTTGTGTATTGTCCAATTATAACCCGAAAGAAGACCAGATAATATGCAAGGCTCTTAGTAATGCCCTACTGTTTGTAGCTACGAGCCTTGCTTACAGCTACAACTACGAGCCTTGCTTACAGCTACAACTACGAGCCTTGCTTACAGCTACAACTACGAGCCTTGCTTACAACTACGAGCCTTGCTTACAACTACGAGCAGTGGTAACAGCTAAAAACCTTGCTTATAAAGCTATCGCATTGTTTTTAAATAAAGTGTAAAGTAATTGTTGTTAAATAACACTAAAAATTTTGTTATGAGATCCACGGTGGGCAGCGTCCTCGTGGGTCAACGGTGGGCAGCACCCTCGTGGGTACACCGCAGACATTACTTCACAATACCCCCGAGGCTAAACATTCATTACCTCGGCAACACAAGTGGTTATATTTTGTGATAAATGGTACCTAATTTGGCTAGATTAGCTGCGGCTTGCCCAGATTTCCTTAACTCCAATAATTAGAGCGGGTCATTAGGGTAACCACACAGTAGTGGTCAGCATGACCAAACAAGTGCTGGGATGATGCAGGTATCGGCTCGCTCGCGCGCTCTCTTCCTGCACTCCGTAAGCATCTATCAGAATGCTGAAGATGTAATGCAATTACATATGTTATACATTATTTTTCTTACAGCATTTTAAACTTTTGTTTCCACCTCATTGCATGCTGGTCTGCCTGAAAAGTTCTCTCTTTCGAGTGTGAATTGTTGCAATGTGTTAATTTTGTGGCGAACCTGAAGACGAAGTGATTAAGAGGAAAACTGGGAATAACATATGACTTACGAGATGTACCCCTGACGGCCTGTGTAGTGTGTTGGATACTGCCCCAGCATCCACACTTGATGACCGCGAGACCTGACGGTGATTGCATGAAATGAAGACCATCTTGACTGACTGAACGAGATGAGCACCTTGACAGTGATTGGTAGAGATGAGTACCTTGACAGTGATTGGTTGAGATGAGCACCTTGATAGTGATTGGTCGAGATGAAGAGCACCTTGACCATGACTGGACGTGATGCAGACCATGTACCTTTTCTGAGGTTGGTCAAGACGAAGAGCAAATGGATCTATGGGGCGACTGCACTTTGTCTCCTATTTTGTGTTACTGCTTTGTTTCCATCCGTCCCTGAGATCTTCCGTATACACCGCTGTTCTCTCACCATTTTGGGTAACTATCACTGGTTTCTGAAGACTGGCTTTTTGTTCCAAGATTTTGTCTGAAAGTCTGTCATGCAAACTTGGTCTGACGAAGTTTCTTCCTGTAATATTTACTGACCCCCTTCCCCTCTCTCCCCCCCAAAACAGTAACTGTTTTTATATATACGAGTAAAAAGGGCTGGGTTTGATTAGTACCTGAGGTACTATCAAACCCAGTACGTTAGGTACTAATCAAAGGCTGATCAAATAAATGTGTGGTTTTGGTATAAACCTTCTGTAATAGATAATGACAAGCTGGTTTAAAAAGACACTAGAACATATTTCTTAGAAAACGTTTCGGTCCTGGGACCTTGACCACTTTAACATAGAGGTTAAAAAGACAGCCTATATAAACTGTCTTTTTAACCTCCGTGTGTTAGAAATGGTCAAGGTCCCAGGGCCGAAACGTTTTACAAGAAATATTTCCTAGTGTTTGCTTACGTGTCTTTATAAACTATGTGTGGCTTTGATAAGGACCTGTAGTGTATGGGCCAGTAGGCCTGCTGCAGTGTTCCTCCATTACGTTCCCGTTCTTTCTAGCCGCCATCCCCCTTCACCCCCCGCGCCATCCAACCCATTACTGATTATTCTTCACCTATCCCACCAAGGTTTCTATATTAAGATATCTGTATGTTAACCTAGTTATGTATATGGGGAATTAGCTCCGGCTCTTGGGCTTTGCCTGTGCACTTTGAATATTTGGTGTTCACAGTGATCCAGCAGGTCAGCACTGGCTTGATTTTTCAGCACAATCACCAGCACCTTCATTGCTCTCTCTCACGTCCTCTGAACACCTGATGGCGGGGGAAGACAACACAGCCGTGATCTCTCTCGCAGCGTTATTTCCCTTCTGGTCCCTTCAAGAGGAGCTGGTGTAGGGATCTAGATTCAAGTAATGCAAGTTATCCTTCCCTTCGTCAGATGAAATCGAATTGCCACCCAACCATTCCTATTACACAGGGGCTGCATAATCCTTGTAGGTTTAGCGCTTCATGAATTTTAGAATCATTCTTCCCTGGTAGCAGAGCAAGGAAGTGCACTCTCACTGGTGGGGTAAAAAAAAAAAATGCCGAGCGATTAAGTGCTCCTTGGCGGGGTAATTTCCCTCCCTGTCGAGAGATATCACTAATGGCAGTGAGAATTACCAATCTTCCAAATGAATAAGCAAGATAAGGAAGTCTTTGAAGGTGTTTGACCCGGAATATACAAGAGTTTAGAGCACCTGTGACCTACAATGACCTAAGTAGCTCCAACCTGTGCGTGGGAGAAGCGACAGTATCATTTTATGTTGTTGGTGAAATTTCTTGGTTACCAGTACTAACCAAACTAAGAATTTACTGAATTGAGACACTTGTGCAACACATGGGAATCTTTATTGAAGAAACGTTTCGCCACACAGTGGCTTCATCAGTCCAATACAAAGTAGAAATGGGTAAGGAGAGTAGAAATATGAGGTAATCAGTCCCTCAACCTGGATTCGATGTGTTCAGTCCATCACTCTTGTAGTAAGTGCAGCATAGGGCCAGAGAGGTGGCTTATATACCTCTCTGGCCCTATGCTGCACTTACTACAAGAGTGATGGACTGAGCACATCGAATCCAGGTTGAGGGACTGATTACCTCATATTTCTACTCTCCTTACCCATTTCTACTTTGTATTGGACTGATGAAGCCACTGTGTGGCGAAACGTTTCTTCAATAAAGATTCCCATGTGTTGCATAAGTGTCTCAATTCTTCAACTTGTCGGTTTTCAAAACCATTCATCACAAGAATTTACTACAATACACAAATACGTTTCTTTCTACCTAGTCCTTTCAATCGGTCCTTTGCCTCCAACTTATCCTCTTAACCTTTCCCCATCAGTTTCCCTCACACACCTTATCAACTTCAGTCCCATCACTCCTTCCAATCTGTGGAGAAAAATAGTTCCGTACGACTGAAGGGGCTAGAGGGGGACTCTCTCCCGTAGTAAGAACAAGACATGGGGTCCATAAGACTCGCTCAGATGTCAACACGAAATGAAGAGGAATCTAACTCATTAAATAATTCCTTTATGGGCCACTGAGTCTATGGTTAGTGACCGTTATATCAACTACCCTAGAAACAAAGGGCAAGCTGTTTGCCTCACTGATCGTAATACCGAAATACAGAAGCTGTAGTAATCAATGACTGTACCTTAATACAATTCTCAAACCCTCCCTGTTTTCCCTCCATTATCTTTCCCCCGTCCTCCCACCTCCAGTACTTCTCTCCCCACACGTCAATCACACCCCACAACCCGCTCGTTATTAACAATTAAGTCTTCAATTTATTCTTAATGCAAGAGGAACGAGAGGTTAATTGACGCCTTGCAGAGTATATGCAGCGATAATGCCCGAGTTGTTTGGTTTATGTCTGCAGTTGTCTGTATCACTAGCCAGAGTTGTCTAGTCTATCTACGGCTCTGTTTCACCCAGTAAGGGTTGTCTGTCTGCCGTTGTCTGTGTCACCAGATAGGGTTGTCTAGTCTACGCCTCAGGTACCCTAGCGTCTAGCCTGTGTGTCACCAGTAATGGCTAGGCACTGGTCCATAATAATCTACGTTCCTCGCTAGAGCGATCTAGTCAGTTGCTTAATTTTTTAACCGGCCAATTAAGGCTTAATCCATCACCCAAAAAATTATTATTTTCTCTGGCTGGCACGATCACTTAGCGGGTGAACGTCAATTAGCAACAAAGGGTTCAACTGAGCACTTTAGCGAGCATGGTTCAATTAAGCCAGAGTGATCCAATCAATTTTAATTTAAACATGCAGGATTCCATTCGACAGATGCTCGCCCCATGTGGCACACAACAGTAGGTAGCAGGATGGTAGACAGCAACCATGTAGGCTGATACTACCCTGGATGGCAGACACCAGCCATGCAGGCTGGCACTACCCTGGATGGCAGACACCAGCCATGCAGGCTGGCACTACCCTGGATGGCAGACACCAGCCATGCAGGCTGGCACTACCCTGGATGGCAGACACCAGCCATGCAGGCTGGCACTACCCTGGATGGCAGACACCAGCCATGCAGGCTGGCACTACCCTGGATGGCAGACACCAGCCATGCAGGCTGGCACTACCCTGGATGGCAGACACCAGCCATGCAGGCTGGCACTACCCTGGATGGCAGACACCAGCCATGCAGGCTGGCACTACCCTGGATGGCAGACACCAGCCATGCAGGCTGGCACTACCCTGGATGGCAGACACCAGCCATGCAGGCTGGCACTACCCTGGATGGCAGACACCAGCCATGCAGGCTGGCACTACCCTGGATGGCAGACACCAGCCATGCAGGCTGGCACTACCCTGGATGGCAGACACCAGCCATGCAGGCTGGCACTACCCTGGATGGCAGACACCAGCCATGCAGGCTGGCACTACCCTGGATGGCAGACACCAGCCATGCAGGCTGGCACTACCCTGGATGGCAGACACCAGCCATGCAGGCTGGCACTACCCTGGATGGCAGACACCAGCCATGCAGGCTGGCACTACCCTGGATGGCAGACACCAGCCATGCAGGCTGGCACTACCCTGGATGGCAGACACCAGCCATGCAGGCTGGCACTACCCTGGATGGCAGACACCAGCCATGCAGGCTGGCACTACCCTGGATGGCAGACACCAGCCATGCAGGCTGGCACTACCCTGGATGGCAGACACCAGCCATGCAGGCTGGCACTACCCTGGATGGCAGACACCAGCCATGCAGGCTGGCACTACCCTGGATGGCAGACACCAGCCATGCAGGCTGGCACTACCCTGGATGGCAGACACCAGACATGCAGGCTGGCACTACCCTGGATGGCAGACACCAGCCATGTAGGATGGCACTACCCTGGATGGCAGACACCAAACATCCAGGCTCGTAATACCCTGGATGGCAGACACCAAACATCCAGGCTCGTAATACCCTGGATGGCCTGACCTTGTACTGGACTGATTAAGCCAGACAGTGGCTTCAGTCCAATACAAAGAACGGTGGAAATAGCAGGAGTAATTTAAGGTGTGGCGAAATATTTCCTCAATAAAGATTCCCAAATGTTCCATAAGTGTCTCATTCTTTAGCTCGTCGGTTTTCTAAACATTTTATCCCATCTCTTACATATTTACTTTATTCCGTTTGACATCACGTCAGCAAAAGAGCATACTAGTGATGCACACTCCAGCCATACCTCAGAAATGTCTTTTGTGCAAGTTTGCGTTTATTTCCGCGTAACAAACCTATCAAACGAGTCTTACTGGAAATTATTATTGCTATTCATTATTACTAAACGAATAATCACTTGCCTGTATAATAAACATCACATTTTCCCCTCTTCATCTTGGTTAAGAGAGCCAGTTTATATTTCAAGAATGATGAGGCTCCCGGTGCTCGCCCGTCCTTAACCCTCACCATTATGCCCCCCATAGAGCGGAAAATCCTCGCCTTCACCATAGGACTTTCGACTCTGTATAATACAAAAGACTGGATCTCTACACCACGCTATTTGCCGAGCTAATAATGTCGGAGAAGAAGAGAAATTATATGGGAATTTGGTCCTTAATGGGTCAGTGAGGAGCTTGCCAGCGTGACGTCACACCCCCCGCTGAGCCAATCAGATACAGGTGTCCAGCCTGGCCAGGACAACGATTCTTATTGGCTCTTCTCAGTATCAAGTAACGTAGAATGCCCCACTAACTCAATATCAAGTAACGTAGAATGCCCCACTAACTCAATATCAAGTAACGTAGAATGCCCCACTAACTCAATATCAAGTAACGTACAATGCATCACTCAGTATCAAGTAACGTACAATGCATCACTCAGTATCAAGTAACGTACAATGCATCACTCAGTATCAAGTAACGTACAATGCATCACTCAGTATCAAGTAACGTACAATGCATCACTCAGTATCAAGTAACGTACAATGCATCACTCAGTATCAAGTAACGTACAATGCATCACTCAGTATCAAGTAACGTACAATGCATCACTCAGTATCAAGTAACGTACAATGCATCACTCAGTATCAAGTAACGTACAATGCATCACTCAGTATCAAGTAACGTACAATGCATCACTCTGTATCAAGTAACGTACAATGCATCATTCAGTATCAAGTAACGTACAATGCCTTACTCTGTATCAAGTAACGTACAATGCTTCAAAAAAAATAAAGTATGGGCATTACATAAATTTATTTTGCTATTGTGGAATTTTTAAGACTAATTCCAAATATTGTAGGCGGGTGCTGAGAGCCATGAGCAGGTGCTGAAAGGCGTGGGCAGGTAAACAGTTAAATCGGAAGCTGCCATAGTGAAGAGCTCTGTTCCACAAGGCACAATACTCGCCCCTATCCTGTTCCTCATCTTCATATCAGACAGACAGAGATGTTGATAAATTAGACACATGTGCAACTCTTGGGTATCTTCATTGAGGAAACGTTTCGCCACACAGTGGCTTCATCAGTCCATACCAACGGTTTATAAGCTCCTTCTCCGCACGTATGCCGTATTCTATTCAAGATTGATGGACTGACCACATCGACTCAAGGTTGAGGGACTGATTACCTCATTCTTCTCCTGTTCAAGATTCTCCTTTGTATGGACTGATGAAGCCACTGTGTGGCGAAACGTTTCCTCAATAAAGATACCCAAGAGTTGCACATGTGTCTAATTTATCAACATGTCGGTTCTCTGAACCATTCATCTACAAAGCATAGCTTGATTAATGATACTCAGCATGGATTCACAAGAGGCCGGTCTTGTCTAACTAATTTATTAACTTTCTTCAGTAAAGCTTTTGAGGTTGTTGACCACGATAAAGAATCTGATATTATTTACTTAGATTTTAGTAAGGCTTTTGATAGAGTTCCGCACCATAGACTGTTAAAGAAAGTGGCAGCTCATGGCATTGGGGGAAAAGTGTTCTCGTGGATCGAGTCATGGCTAACTGACAGGAAGCAGAGTGTCCATAAATGGGGTTAAATCCGAGTGGGGATCTGTAACAAGTGGCGTTCCACAGGTATCAGTCTTGGGCCCGTTGTTGTTTAAAATATATATCAATGATCTTGATGAGGGAATTACTAGTGATAAGAGCAAATTCGCTGATGACACAAAGATAGGTAGGATAATTGATTCAAACGTAGATGTTATGGAACTTCAGGAGGATTTAAACAAACTCTATTCTTGGTCAGAAAAGTGGCAGATGCAGTTCAATGTAGATAAATGCAAGGTTCTGAAGCTTGGGAGTGCCCATAACCCTAGTACTTATAAGTTGGAAATAAATGGTATCAAATACCGACACAGTGGAAATATAAACACACATGCAGTATAATGTGATCCTTTATTGACAACGTTTCACCCACACAGTGGGCTTTTTCCAAGTCACACACAGATCTACCTGGGGTGTATGTATGTATAATGTTCGCCAAGACCATAGTCCTGGCACGGGTCCCAATCTTGCGATGACCCGTCTCTGGCTCCCGATGGAGAAAGGTTTCCACAATGATGCGACGCATGCCGCTCAAGCGCCCCTCTGGTCAGTTCAACTGGTGCATCTCATAAGCGACACCATATGTAACTATGGACACTAGCGAGGAGGAGGATATGTCATTATTACAGGTAACAGCTTGTCTGGTTCGTTGACCCCATGGTACACTAGTGTGGCCGCAGTCATCTCTGGGTCCTCTTCGGGAGGGAATATCACCCCTAGTTGCCTGCGGAGTGTCTCAGTAGCTTCGCACTCTAGAAGATAGTGTGTTAGGGGCCGCTGGACAACGTTACCTGGATTACCTGGAGGTTATTCCGGGGATCAACGCCCCAGCGGCCCGGTCCACGACCAGGCCTCCCGATGGATCAGGGCCTGATCAACTAGGCTGTTACTGCTGGCCGCACGCAGTCCGACGTACGAGCCACAGCCCGGCTAATCCGGCACCGACTTTAGGTATCTGTCCAGCTCTCTCTTGAAGGCAGCCAGGGGTTTATTGGCAATTCCCCTAATGCTTGATGGGAGGCTGTTGAACAGTTTTGGGCCCCGGACACTTATGGTGTTTTCTCTTAGTGTACCAATGGCGCCCCTACTTTTTATTGGCGGCATTTTGCATCGCCTGCCCAGTCTTTTACTTTCGTAGGGAGTGATTTCTGTGTGCAGATTTGGGACCATTCCTTCCAAGATTTTCCAAGTGTAGATTATGATATATCTCTCCCTCCTGCGTTCCAACGAGTACAAGTCAAGTGCTTCCAAGCGTTCCCAGTAGTTAAGGTGCTTGACAGAACTTATACGTGCAGTAAAGGATCTCTGTACACTCTCTAGATCTGCGATTTCACCTGCTTTGTATGGAGATGTTAATGTACAGCAGTATTCCAGCCTAGAGAGAACAAGTGATTTGAAAAGGATCATCATGGGCTTGGCATCTCTCGTTTTGAAAGTTCTCATTATCCATCCTATCATTTTCTTTGCACGTGCGATCGTGGCACTGTTGTGATCCTTGAAAGTGAGATCCTCAGACATTACTACTCCCAGGTCCCTTACATTATTTTTCCGCTCTATTGTATGGCCGGAGTCAGTAGTATACTCTGTTCTAGTTATTATCTCCTCCAGTTTTCCATAACGGAGTAGTTGGAATTTGTCCTCATTGAACATCATATTGTACTGACAGTACTGGCACATCTCCTCCTCAGCCTTGTCTACCATCATCTTGGCTGTGGGAAAGCCCAAACGAAGCCGATGGATGGCGGTACACTGCGCTCTGGACCAGCTTCTATCATATGGAGGGGGTTCTCCCTGAGTCGCTGCTCGGTACCACTGTTGAGATGGGGTATCACCTAAGACCTCCCCCATAAGTTTCGTGGCTCTGGCAGCCACCAGTTTGGTCTGTCGTAGGCTGATTGGGACAGTAATCCCAACATGTGGATAGTCTGTTGCTGCCTTGGCTGCATCATCTGCCGCCTCATTTCCCCGGATGCCAGCATGGCTGGGGATCCAGTTCAATGTCGATCTATTACCCTGAACTTCTAAGGCTGTCATTATGCTCAGGATCGATGTGATGAGGTGAACATTATCCTGTGGTTGAGGATGGGAGAGGGCATTGATTGCAGAGGTGGAATCAACATGTATGACAGGTCGGAGTCGATGTCGTAGGGCATGTGACAATGCCTGCTGAATCGCCACCAGCTCAGCTTGAAGGATCGTGCAGTGGTCAGGGAGTCGCCAGCCTTGTGTGTGACCATTGTGGTACAGTCCAGCTGCTGCTCTCTTCCTGTCAGGGTCGACAGAACCATCTGTGAAATACACTGCACATGTGCCTCCCTCTGCCAGTGCCATGCTTGTCTCAGCATGATTGCTGAGGATGTCTTGACTGCAGAGACACTTAGAGATGGGTAGCTGCATGATGAAAACATCGGCTGGATCTGGGCGCCAGGGAGGTGGTGGATGGTACCCAGCAACAGGAAGGTCACAACTCTTCTCACAGAGCAGCTGTACAGGCAGCAGCTTCCGCCCAGCAGCACAAAACGAACGAATCCAGGAGTAGTCCGTGAAGAGTGTGGGATCTTGTGACATGGTTGTTAATATCCGTCTCCTTAGTGGGGTACCTTGCTGCCGGTGCAGAATCGTGGCCACTTTGCAGGCGTTTATGTATCTTACTCTGTCAGCCAAGGAAGGAAGCCGGGCCTCAGATCTGAGACATACTGTGTTGGTCCAGATGGGGGCACCAAGCATAGTTCTTATCGCCTGGTTTTGTACGACCTCCACCCTTTGCCTGCTCTGCGGGAAGAGATGAGCTAAAGCCGGTGCACCGTAGTCAATGAGCGAGCGTATAGCTTGTATATAGTACAAGCGAAGTACATCTTTGCTTGCCCCTGCACGGTGCCTCGTCATGGCTCTCATGGCGTTGAGTCTGAGTAGAGCACGTGACCTGACATACTCGGCCTGTTTCTGAAAGGTCAGCTTTTTATCAATGTAGATTCCCAAGTACAGGTAGGAGCCTGTCCACTCAAGTTCTATATCCTGAATACGTAATCTATTCATAGGATCTGGTCCCTTGAACATCATTGCAAGAGATTTCTCGGCCGAGATCTTGAGGCCTAGTTCCTTGCAAGACTGCGTAATTAGGTCCAAAGCTCTCTGAGCCTGTCGTTCTAAATTGCCTTTCCCATTCACTACTAGTGCAAGATCATCAGCATAGCTGAGGAGCTGTGTACCACTATGAAAGGGAAGGCTCACAAGTTCCTGCATAAGGATGTTAAACAGGGTAGGACTGAGCACACCTCCTTGTGGCGTACCGTTTTCCAGGGTTTTAAAGGAAGAGTAGTGTCCCTGAAAGCTGACACAGGCCTGCCTGCCCCTAAGGTAGGACTCTATCCAGGCCAGGAGGCGTCCTTTGATTCCCTTCAGAGCTAGTATTGCCAGAATTGCTGTGGGGCTGGCTAGCTCAAATGCCTTCTCAAGGTCGAGGTAAACGACGATACTAGGTTTTTTGTTGCTATCAGCAATCTGGCTTAGTAGAGTGGTTATGCACTCTGCTGTTCCCACTCCTTTGGTGAAGCCAAATATGTGATGATGAGAGGGTCCAAGTTTCCATAGGAGGCGGTTTAACACCATCCTCTCAGCAGTCTTGGCTAAGCAGCTGGTCAGCGATATGGGTCTCATACTGCCTGGGTCCTTGGGCTTTGGAATTGGTACGATTGTAGCTTTCTTCCAAGCTGCTGGGAGTGTCCTGGCCCTCCACGACTTGTTAATGACGTCTAGTATGGCCTCCCATCCACTCTGCCCAGCCCGTGCAATCATGGAGTACGTCACACCATCGATGCCCGGGGCAGTGTCACCTGTGTTCTTAATGGCACGTCGGAGTTCCAAGTCCGTGAGGTCTACATCAGTCACATCTTCCGACTCGCATGCAGCTTGTATCGTTAGCTGGCGCTGTGGCAGAAGATCCGTCTGTATATTCCGGATGTCCTGTGGGAGCTGAGTGGAGGCTCCCCTGGAAGTGAAAAGCTCCACTAGTTTCTCTGCTTCCTGGGATGGGTTCGGGTGTGCTGGTGGCCTCGGCTTGCTCTTGCCAGTTGCTATGTTGAGCTTGCCCCATATCTCAGATAAGGTGGTGTGATGCCCGAATGTTGAGCACCACTCCAGCCATTTCTCAGTTTTTACTCTGAGAGAGATTCTGCGGGCATGCTGCACAATGGCTCTCAGAGTATTCCTGTTCTCTGCCGTAGGGTTACGCCTGTATAGCTTCCTAAAAGAGTTGATGCGGTGGTTCTGCTCCCGCACCTCGTCGTTGTAGAACTACCAGTCTCTTTTGTGAGTGCGTCCTGCGGACTTCTTTGGAATTGCTCACTCTGCTGCCTGGATGAGAACAGTGATTAGCTCCTGTTCAGCCGTATCACAGTCTTCAGATAGAGAGTATGTGGACCACCAGTTATGAAGATAATCCTGGAACACCTTCCAGTTGGCCCTCTTTACGTCCCATCTAGGAGGCAGCACAACTGTGGGAGGCCTGTTGATGTTGAAGGTGGTGATCACTGCAAAGTGGTCACTGACAAGGTGAGGATGAGTTTCCCATGTGGCTCCTGCTGCGAGTTGTCTTGACCCGAAGGTAAGGTCGAGGCAGCCACCCAACAGGTGTGTGGGGTCTCCATTGTTTAGCAACTTTACCTCTGGAATATCGTGTAGGAGCATTGCTATATGTCTGCCAGCAGCATTGGTTGCTGAGTGAGAGTGCAGAATAGGGTGATGTGCGTTGAAATCTCCACCCACAATAATACACTCAGTGCGTGCTAGTGCGAGGAGCTCTGCAATGTCGAGGGTGCGTCTTGGGTTCTTGTAGATGTTATAGATGGTAATGGGCGCCCCAGGTATGTGCACAAGGATGGCCTGTACCTCGTGAGGTATTGTATTGGATACAAATACAGCTGTGCCTCTGCAGTGAATGCCCGGGTGGAAGGTACGGGAGTATTTATAGTCATGTTCAGAATGTTGAGGTCAGGTGGAGAATGCTGCATCTGATGATCTACCCAAGACTCTACAACTCCACCCGGTAGATCATCAGATGCAGCATTCTCCACCTGACCTCAACCTGACCTGTCGGTATTGTATACCATTTTGATGTTCATCTTGTCAGACACTGCAACATATGGCCTCTTGGTACAGAAAACGCCTTAGACAACCCTTTCAAGTGAGAACTGTTGGATCTGAGAGGGACCTGACCTCTCAGTGGCTACATTCTCACTACTACTACTACTACTACTACTACTACTACTACTCTGCACCTCTCCTTCCGACAGTATTTAAGTCTCTGCACTGTCGCTTGATCTTCAGATAGTTCCTGACTATGGAACTGAACTTCTCCAAGCCGAGGGACTGACAACCTCAAATTCTACGACTTCAAGGGTGATGGACTGATTACATCGTCTTCACATCTCTACTGTTCCTGCCTACTTTTTGTATTCGACTGAAGAAGCCTACTGTGTAGGCGAAACGTTTCGGAATAAAGTTGCCTAACTGTTGCCTATGTGTCTTACCTACCAAGTTCTACATCATTTAACTTATAAGTACTAGGGTTATGGGCACTCCCAAGCTTCAGAACCTTGCATTTATCTACATTGAACTGCATCTGCCACTTTTCTGACCAAGAATAGAGCTTGTTTAAATCCTGCTGAAGTTCCATAACATCTACGTTTGAATCAATTATCCTACCTATCTTTGTGTCATCGGCGAATTTGTTCATATCACTAGTAATTCCCTCACCAAGATCATTGATATATATTATAAACAACAACGGGCCCAAGACTTAGATTTTAGTAAGGCTTTTGATAGAGTTCCGCACCATAGACTGTTAAAGAAAGTGGCAGCTCATGGCATTGGGGGAAAAGTGCTCTCGTGGATCGAGTCATGGCTCACTGACAGGAAGCAGAGTGTGTCCATAAATGGGGTTAAATCCGAGTGGGGATCTGTAACAAGTGGCGTTCCACAGGGATCAGTCTTGGGCCCGTTGTTGTTTATAATATATATCAATGATCTTGATGAGGGAATTACTAGAGATATGAGCAAATTCGCCGATGACACAAAGATAGGTAGGATAATTGATTCAAACGTAGATGTTATGGAACTTCAGGAGGATTTAAACAAGCTCTATTCTTGGTCAGAAAAGTGGCAGATGCAGTTCAATGTAGATAAATGCAAGGTTCTGAAGCTTGGGAGTGCCCATAACCCTAGTACTTATAAGTTAAATGATGTAGAACTTAGCCATACAGATTGCGAAAAGGACTTGTGGGTTATGGTGAGCAGCAACCTTAAACCAAGACAGCAATGCCTAAGCGTACGTAATAAGGCAAATAGATTACTGGGATTTATATCAAGAAGTGTAAGGATGGAAATAAATGGTATAAAATACCGACACAATGGAAATATAAAACACAAATGCAGTATAATGTGATCCTTTATTGACAACGTTTCACCCACACAGTGGGCTTTTTCAAGTCACACACTGATCTACCTGGGGTTGGAAGGTACGGGAGTATTTATAGTCATGTTCAGAATGTTGAGGTCAGGTGGAGAATGCTGCATCTGATGATCTACCGGGTGGGGTTATAGAGTCTTGGGTAGCTAGGCAGGGGTATTGGACAAGTTGTGAGTAGACCTTCTGCAGTGTTCTATGTTCTTATGTGGGATAGCGATGAAGAAGTTTCTTGACGAGTGGTTCAGCTATGTTATAGAAGCCATTGTTCTGGTTGAAATTGTTGGTTATAAAGATAAGCGATGATTCCAGGATTCTTCTGTATTGAGTGTTGTCTTCTGTGGCTATAAGTCTTGAGTTTCTGTAGTTAATTAAATGGTTGTGTGAATTGCGATGTTGTACACAGGCATTCCTTGTATCGTCAGTCCTGCTTGCATATTGGTGTTCTGAAATACGTGTTTGCAGGTCTTTTGATGTTTCGCCCACATATAATTTGTTGCAGTCATTACAAGGGATTATGTATACCCCTGCAGAGGATGGAGGCTTGTCCTGTTTACTACTGGTGATGTTCTTGATGGTCGTGGTTGTGGAGGTAGATACTTGGAATGATGTTTTGGCAAAGATGTTGGAAACATGTTTGGCAATGGAGTTGGTGGGAAGGACTATGTATCTCTTCTCGGCAGTGTCTTCTCTGGGTGTGTTGAAGATGTTTAATGCCCGCCGTCTGCAGTCTCTGATGAAGTGACGAGGATAGTGAAGTTTAGAAAATACTTGTTCAATTATAGTGCATTCTTCCTCAAGGAACTCGTTGCTGCAGATTCTGAGTGCACGCAGGAAGAAGCCTATAATTACACCACGTTTGGTTTTGGTGTCGTGGTGAGAGTAGAAGTGGAGAAGATCGTTTTGGTTGGTGGGTTTTCGATAGACTTTAAAACGAAGTTCGTGGTCAGCTTTGCAGAGCAGAACATCAAGGAAAGGAAGAGTGTTGTCGACTTCTTCAAGTGTGAACTGGATTGAAGGCTCGACCTGGTTGAGCTTGTCTTGGAGAGCTTGAACGTTGAAGCATTTAGGAGTTATGAGGAGAATGTCGTCAACATAACGGAGCCAGGTGACAGACGAAGGAATAATGGTGGAGAAACGTTCGGCTTCTAGATGTTCCATGTATAGGTTCGCCAGGACTGCACTGAGTGGCGAACCCATGGGTAGCCCAAAAGTCTGCTGAAAGAGGTGATTTTCGAAAGAGAAACACGTAAAGCCAACACATAGTTCAACAAGGTCGATGAAATCGCTGGCTGGAATGGGAAGATCAAGTGAATCGTCAATTTTCCTGCGCAAGAGATCGATGGCTTGTGTAGTAGGTACTTTGGTGAATAGGGAAGTCACGTCAAGGCTGGAAAGTTTCTTGTTCCTGATGTTGATGTTGCGAATGCGATTGAGAAGATCACCTGAGTGAGATGTGCTGGACTGATAGTGCCCAAGAGTTTAGAGAGGTGTTTGGCGAGAATTCCTGAGAGCTGGTGGGGAGCACTGCCTATTCCCGAGGATATGGGCCTCAGTGGGATACCAGGCTTGTGAGTCTTTGGCAGGCCGTACATTCTGGCAGGTCTGGGGTTGCTGGGCATGGTGTGCAGAAGTTTCTTCCCTTGTTCTGAGCCCCTCAGAATGCGGCGAGTCCTTTGAAGAAAAGTTTTAGTAAGGTTGTCCACTTGGTTAGTTGTGAGAGGTTTGTAGGTATCTGGGTCATTAAGTAGATTGAGCATTTTGTTCCTGTAATCGTCAGTGTTCATGATAACACCACACCTCCTTTATCAGCGGTGGTGACCCTGATGGTCGTGTCTTCTGCTAAACCTTCGAGTGCATTGTTGTAACGTCGAGGTATGACTGGGGAGCTGCGTGTTGAGATGGCTGCTGAGATGATGCCTTGAAGATAGCCTTTTTGGAAGTCGGAGTCATTGTGTCTGTAGTTTTTGGCGATGAAATTGAGGTCTTGTTTTGGTTTCGTAATTCCAAAAACTACACACACAATGACTCCGACTTCCAAAAAGGCTATCTTTAAGGCATCATCTCAGCAGCCATCTCAACACGCAGCTCCCCAGTCATACCTCGACGTTACATCAATGCACTCAAAGGTTTAGCAGAAGACACGACCATCAGGGTCACCACCGCTGATAAAGGAGGTGGTGTTGTTATCATGAACACTGACGATTACAGGAACAAAATGCTCAATCTACTTAATGACCCAGATACCTACAAACCTCTCACAACTAACCAAGTGGACAACCTTACTAAAACTTTTCTTCAAAGGACTCGCCGCATTCTGAGGGGCTCAGAACAAGGGAAGAAACTTCTGCACACCATGCCCAGCAACCCCAGACCTGCCAGAATGTACGGCCTGCCAAAGACTCACAAGCCTGGTATCCCACTGAGGCCCATATCCTCGGGAATAGGCAGTGCTCCCCACCAGCTCTCAGGAATTCTCGCCAAACACCTCTCTAAACTCTTGGGCACTATCAGTCCAGCACATCTCAAACACTCAGGTGATCTTCTCAATCGCATTCGCAACATCAACATCAGGAACAAGAAACTTTCCAGCCTTGACGTGACTTCCCTATTCACCAAAGTACCTACTACACAAGCCATCGATCTCTTGCGCAGGAAAATTGACGATTCACTTGATCTTCCCATTCCAGCCAGCGATTTCATCGACCTTGTTGAACTATGTGTTGGCTTTATGTGTTTCTCTTTCGAAAATCACCTCTTTCAGCAGACTTTTGGACTACCCATGGGTTCGCCACTCAGTGCAGTCCTGGCGAACCTATACATGGAACATCTAGAAGCCGAACGTTTCTCCACCATTATTCCTTCGTCTGTCACCCGGCTCCGTTATGTTGACGACATTCTCCTCATAACTCCTAAACGCTTCAACGTTCAAGCTCTCCAAGACAAGCTCAACAAGGTCGAGCCTTCAATCCAGTTCACACTTGAAGAAGAAGTCGACAACACTCTTCCTTTCCTTGATGTTCTGCTCTGCAAAGCTGACCACGAACTTCGTTTTAAAGTCTATCGAAAACCCACCAACCAAAACGATCTTCTCCACTTCTACTCTCACCACGACACCAAAACCAAACGTGGTGTAATTATAGGCTTCTTCCTGCGTGCACTCAGAATCTGCAGCAACGAGTTCCTTGAGGAAGAATGCACTATAATTGAACAAGTATTTTCTAAACTTCACTATCCTCGTCACTTCATCAGAGACTGCAGACGGCGGGCATTAAACATCTTCAACACACCCAGAGAAGACACTGCCGAGAAGAGATGCATAGTCCTTCCCACCAACTCCATTGCCAAACATGTTTCCAACATCTTTGCCAAAACATCATTCCAAGTATCTACCTCCACAACCACGACCATCAAGGACATCACCAGTAGAAGACAGGACAAGCCTCCATCCTCTGCAGGGGTATACATAATCCCTTGTGAGGAAATGGTATGGTGATACCGACAAGATGTGGAAAAAGACACTTATGTACAGTTCAGGACATTTATTAAAGGAAACGTTTCGCCACGAGTGGCTTCTTCAGTCCTAATACAGAGAAAACTAAGAAAACACACACATATATGTGTACGAATGGTATATAATACCGACAAGATGAGAGTAAGACACATGTGCAACATCTGGGTATCTTTATTGTAGACGTTTCGCCATCCAGTGGCTTTATCAATACAAATTCTAGGACATAACTTGAAGACAGTAGAACTATGTACAGAAGATGAGGTAATCAGTCCCTCAACCTAGGAGTAGGTGCGAACAGCACCATAGTCGTGGAGATTCTGAAGCAGAAGAAAGAATCCTGGCGCTTATATAGTAACGTCAGGTGAAGCAGACGAGGGCAAATTCACTGGTAGGCGGGATTCCCCAGTGGAAGTAGGTTGAGGGACTGATTACCTCATCTTCTGTACATAGTTCTACTGTCTTCAAGTTATGTCCTAGAATTTGTATTGATAAAGCCACTGGATGGCGAAACGTCTACAATAAAGATACCCAGATGTTGCACATGTGTCTTACTCTCACACATATATATAGTGGCGGGAGTCAGGTGAGGTGAGGTGATGCGTGGGTAGAGGTGGTAGTGGTAGTAGTAGTAGTAATGGAACTAAGGAGGTGAGGCTAGAGAGGGACCTGCTGGCATCAAGTAACACCAGTTCCCAGGATGGGTAATATCCTCTTGCTTAGTAATTTTGAAATACTGTAACTACCGAATTTTTGCTTTATAGTGTTACTGACAGAAATTAGTGCAGCTTCAATGCATTTTCTCCGTCTTAAGTCGTCTTCTTTAATAACTAGTTTAGCTTCATTGAATTTCATGAGGTGTCCAACATCGTCTCTATGTTGAACACATGCGTTTTTGCGGTCATCATTTCTGCAAGCATTTTTGTGTTCTGCTATCCTAATGTCCAGAGTTCTGGCTGTTTCCCCTACATATACTTTGTCACCCTTCCCCCCACATGGTATAGTGTAGATTCCTGCACTTGTGCCAGAATCATGCTTGGGTTTTTGTATCAGGTTCCTAATAGTAGTTGAAGAGCTGGTAGATATTTTAGCCAGTTTTCTGTCAAACATTTTTGAAACATTAGTGGCAACGTTGCTGACCGGTAAAACGATGTAACTTGGAGGCTTTTCTTCAATTTGATAGGTGTTGGTCTTGCTGAGGATACTTGTCGCACGTTTCCTGCAGTCACGTATGAAGTGTAGGGGAAAGTGTAGTGAACTAAAAGAGTTGGTGATGTATGTACATTCTTCTTCGAGGAACTGCGGACTGGAAATTCTGTAGGCTCTCAGAAAGAAGCCAATAACTACCCCTCTTTTAGTTCTTGTGTCATGGTGAGAGAAGAAATATATATATATACGTGTGTTTTCTTAGTTTTCTCTGTATTAGGACTGAAGAAGCCACTCGTGGCGAAACGTTTCCTTTAATAAATGTCCTGAACTGTACATAAGTGTCTTTTTCCACATAATCCCTTGTAATGACTGCAACAAGTTATACGTGGGCGAAACATCAAGGGACCTCCAAACACGTATTTCAGAACACCAATACGCAAGCAGGTCTGACGACACAAGGAATGCCTGTGTACAGCATCGCAATTCACACAACCATTTAATTAACTACAGAAACTCAAGACTTATAGCCACAGAAGACAACACTCAGTACAGAAGAATCCTGGAATCATCGCTTATCTCTATAACCAACAATTTCAACCAGAACAATAGCTTCTATAACATAGCTGAACCACTCGTCAAGAAACTTCTTCATCGCTATCCCACATAAGAACATAGAACACTGCAGAAGGTCTACTCACAACTTGTCCAATACCCCTGCCTAGCTACCCAAGACTCTATAACCCCACCCGGTAGATCATCAGATGCAGCATTCTCCACCTGACCTCAACATTCTGAACATGACTATAAATACTCCCGTTCCTTCCAACCCCAGGTAGATCCGTGTGTGACTTGAAAAAGCCCACTGTGTGGGTGAAACGTTGTCAATAAAGGATCACATTATACTGCATTTGTGTTTATATTTCCAAGAAGTGTAAGCAACAGAAGTCCAGAGGTCATACTGCAGCTTTATATATCATTAGTAAGGCCTCACCTAGATTATGCAGCTCAGTTCTGGTCTCCATATTACAGAATGGACATAAATTCGTTAGAAAACATTCAGCGTAGGATGACTAAAATAATACATAGCATTAGAAATCTTCCTTATGAAGAAAGATTGAAAACTCTTAAGTTACATTCACTTGTTAGACGAAGAATGAGGGGAGACCTGATCGAAGTGTATAAGTGGAAGATAGGTATTAATAAAGGGGATATTAATAAGGTCTTGAGGATCTCTCTCCAAGAGAGAACCCACAGTAATGGATTTAAATTAGATAAGTTTAGATTTAGAAAGGACACAGGAAAGTATTGGTTTGGAAATAGGGTAGTTGATGAGTGGAACAGTCTACCTAGTTGGGTTATTGAGGCTAGGACTTTGGGTAGTTTCAAATTTAGGTTGGAGAATTACATGAGTGGGATGGGTTGGATTTGAGTGGGACTTGCACATCAGAGCTTATTTCTTGGGTAGCATTGAAAATTGGGTTGGTCAAATGTTTTGTTAGTGGGATGAATTGTAAAGGACCTGCCTAGTATGGGCTAACAGGCCTGCTGCAGCGTTCCTCCTTTCTTATGTAAGATCCTGGAGGGACTGGTCCCTAATCTGCACACAGAATTCACTCCCTACGAAAGCAATAGACTTGGTAATCGATGCAATATACCCCCAGTGAAAAGTAGGGGCGCCATTAGTACACGAAGAGAAAACACAGTAAGTGTCCGGGGCCCAAGACTGTTCAACAGTCTCCCACCAGCCATAAGGGGAATTACCAACAGACCCTTGGCTGCCTTCAAGCGGGTGCTGGACAGATACCAAAAGTCAGTACCGGATCAGCCATGCTGTGGTCCGTACGTTGGACTACGTGCGACCAGTAGTAACAACCTCGTTGATCAGGCCCTGATCCACCGGGAGGCCTGGTCATGTACAGGGCCGCGGGGGCGTTGATCCCCGGAATACCCTCCAGGTAGATGGGCCTACAGCTGCGAGATGCTGGTGACAAGGTCGTGAAAAGTGGGTTACCGCCTCGGGCACTGTGCCCGACTCTGACTGTTTTGACAAGGTGGGTTAATCGTACACCGCGTGGGGCAAGCACGTGCGAAGTACGCTGAGGCTGGTGCAGGGTACCTCACAGTGCAAGATGAAGACAACGCACTACTGGTATTAGTAGTAGCACTAGTATTAATAGTACTATTGGGACTAATAATAGTGAGACTAGTAGTACTAGTGAGACTAATACTATTACTAGTGGGACTAGTAGCACTAGTACTAAGTGGACTAGTACTACTAGTAATAGTGGTATTACTAGTATTAGTAAAAAAATAAGATTGTGTTACCGAAAGTTACTTTTGCTAGTGTTTAAAACAGAAAAGAATAAGATAAGAGAGCAAGATAAAGAAGAGCGTGAGAGAGGAAGCTAGAGCTACAAGCGGTACAAGCGAACACAAATTGTCGACTAAGCACAGAACAGGTCTGCTCGACCAACCACGGGTCTGATCGACCTCTGTTCACCAGCACTGAACCAGTCACGTTGGGAAACCGGTTCGAGGCCTTTGTTTACATGACGATATCCAGATTACCAGGCAAGCGAACCCGGTCCACCGGATTACGTGTTCACCGCGGAATGAACCCAGTCCGTCAGTTTCAGTGGTCACCGTGGAATGAACCCAGAACATTACAGTTACCAAAACTATGGTAGCAGCACATTACAGTTACGAGAACAATGGTAGCAGCTCATTAAGTTACGAGAACAATGGTAGTACATTACATGAATACAAGGTAAGACAAAGTTTAGACAGTCTAAATACACAGAATTCGATCCTAGCCAATACAACCGACGCGTTGGCGGCGGGACCGTCAAGTACTAAAACCGGAAGGGTCGTACTGAGCCTGGGGAGTGGGGAGGCAATCAGGTTTGAGTCAAGAGGGCAGGTCCAATTCCTTACATTAAAAGTCCCTCGTCTTTATCAAGGCACCTTCCTTGAATCAAGAGCCCTTCACCATCAAGGCACCTTCCCTGAAGGGGCGTGTCACTGAACTTTTCTGGTTCCGAGAGATGAACAAAATCTGTTAAACACTTATGCAATGGCAACGACAAAACTGGTAACGAGCATATGAATGTTGATGGCGGTTATCTAGTAATGATTGTAACATTCTTTCCCCCCTCGCCCCTCTCCTTCGTCCTCTTACTCTTTAGTCCCTTCCTCACCTTTTTCCTCCACCTGATACACAGTAACAAACTCGACCTGTGCAACTACATTTCGGCGAGTACATACACATACCTATCACACTGCCCCCACACACATCACAAAATTTGCACACCTGTTGCAACTTGCTGATCAGCAGAATTTTGTATCGCTTACAGTGTCTTCATATATCGAGCCCAGGGACCTTAAGATATTCAACACTGTGCACTCGTAAGATATACTGAAGTGTCTTACGTGTAAGGAGCAAGATAATACTTCTGATGGGATTTATGACAACAGTGTAGACAGTTGTGCAGACAACAAGGTTTAATTACGACAGCTTTATTCTGTGCAGAACTTTATTAAGTTATGACTTGATAAAGCTCCACATGCTCCGTGGAGCTGAACTCGTCTCCGGGCTGAGGGACTGACTGACCGCCTCACATACTTTTTCTCAAAGGCTGATGGACTGCTCCTTCGTATTTGACTAAGATGTAAAGTAAAAGGACGCAAAGCTCCTGGAGAGCGAAACGTTGCCACAATAAAAGTGTCACATTAGTTGCACTTGTTTCCTTTTACTTTACAAGTTGTCGGTAATTCTACCAATATTATTACTGATAAATTAGACATGTGCAACTCTTGGGTATCTTTATTGAGGAAACGTTTCGCCACACAGTGGCTTCATCAGTCCATACAAAGGAGAATCTTGAAGAACAGGAGGAGAATGAGGTAATCAGTCCCTGAACCTTGAGTCGATGTGGTCAGTCCATCAATCTTGAATAGAATACGGCATACGTGCTGAGGAGCTTATAAACCGTTGGCAGGAGAGGTGCAGCAGTCATAGGTCGTGTAACATTTGTTCAATGTTGAAGTAGGTCGTGCCCAAGAATTAGGCAAGCGAAGAATTCCCAAGTATTAAGATCCCAAGAAGTTGCAGTGTCAGACACTGCAACTTCTTGGGATCTTAATACTTGGGAATTCTTCGCTTGCCTAATTCTTGGGCACGACCTACTTCAACATTGAACAAATGTTACACGACCTATGACTGCTGCACCTCTCCTGCCAACGGTTTATAAGCTCCTTCTCAGCACGTATGCCGTATTCTATTCAAGATTGATGGACTGACCACATCGACTCAAGGTTGAGGGACTGATTACCTCATTCTCCTCCTGTTCTTCAAGATTCTCCTTTGTATGGACTGATGAAGCCACTGTGTGGCGAAACGTTTCCTCAATAAAGATACCCAAGAGTTGCACATGTGTCTAATTTATCAACATGTCGGTTCTCTGAACCATTCATCTACAAATATTATTACTACTTGACTAAGATGCCTGCTGTATAGGCGAAACGTTTCATCAATAAAAGATACTCAACTGTTTCACATGTGGCTTAATCTTCAACGTTCTCATTAAAAAAAAAAAAGACAATACTGTGACTAGAACAGTATACAAATATCCCACACAGAGAAGCTTGCAACGACTTTGTAAATAGTCCAAGTCGGACCGAAACGTCGTTGTAAGCTTCTCTCTCATATGTGCGGGTTACTTGTGTATTGCTCTCATTAAGCTTTTGTTGTGCTACGTTTCTTTTCTGTATCGTAGACTCGATAGATCGTCTCGACTGTGCACTTCTGGAAAGATAGCTAGCAACTAACTGATGGTGACTGCGTCTTCTCTTTTGGGTCACTTATCTTAAAAATTACGAGGTCCTTAGTTCTCTTGGGAGAAGTAAAAGCCTCAAGCACGAAGTTTAAATGTTGAGTTCAACTCGCCCACGGAACGCCAGCGTTCAACTGGTCCCGGGAGTAAGAACGTCGGTCAGCCGTAACGATCTATAATAATACTGGGTGAGAACTTGTTGCCTGGGAAGCTCACTTTTTGTAAACTCAGTGAGCTCGTCATGTTAAAATTTCAATAATTTTATTATAATAAATTTAATGCCAAGTTAAAATATGCTGAGCTGTTTTGTATCCATAAGGTAGTGAATCATTTTGTGTGGGAGGGAGAGATAAGGATAGCCCCTCCCCCAGCTGTCTGTACGGGGTTCGATTCTTCCCTTCTGGCCCCAACTTTTATTCTTCGTCGGTCATCATTTGTTCTTAAAACTGTAGTACGCGCCTCCGTATACAGTTCACTCTACTTTCTACCATCCTCAGACTGGAAAGTACTGCCTAACATCGCCGTGATTCATCTATGCTTTCATATACTTTTGTTCCTGGTCATGAAATTTCAGCTATTCCCTGACCATCCTATCAATCCCTCCAAGTGTCTAGTATGTCGTAATCATGTCTTCCCTCTTTTTCTCTCCCTCTCAGTCATCGGGTTAGGTTCCCCTTTTCTTTTTTCTTCAGGCCCTTCGACTCTGGGTAGCATATCTTAGAACATTTTCAAGTTTCTGAATGTTTTCCTCTGTGGTAGGGGCCTCACGCTGGTACTATATATTCTAAAGTGGACCTGGCAGTCTCCTAAAGGATTCTTAAAGGTTATTCAAGCATTTACTTGCCTTATAGAGGCTACTAAAGTTGTAAGGTTGATGTGTTGTTGCAGCACATAAGCCTTATCACTTGGAGGATGGAGACTACAAATCTCTACTCGAAACCACTCCCTACGAAAGTAAAAGACTGGGCAGGCGATGCAAAATGCCCCCAGTTAAAAGTAGGGGCGCCATTGGTACACTAAGGGAAAACAACATAAGTGTCCGGGGCCCGAGACTGTTCAACAGCCTCCCATCAGGCATTAGGGGAATTGCCAATAAGCCCCTGGCTGCCTTCAAGAGAGAACTGGACAGATACCTAAAGTCAGTGCCGGATCAGCCGGGCTGTGGCTCGTACGTTGAACTGCGTGCGGCCAGCAGTAACAGCCTGGTTGATCAGGCCCTGATCCACCGGGAGGCCTGGTCATGGACCGGGCCGCGGGGGCGTTGATCCCCGGAATGACCTCCAGGTAACCTCCAGGTAACTCCATCTAGAGTTTTTCCTTTTCGGACCTCTAACCCAGAGGCTGCTGGATTGAACTCCAGCAGCGACGTGTTTAATCACCCCTATAACCCGTAAATCTGCGAATCTGTCCTCACCCATTTGCATTCTCCTCAAATTCACTTTGTCTACACGAGATAAGAGTTTATACACTCGACAATTCTTATTATATCTAACTAAAGATTTAGTCTTGAGTTAGATCAAAAATATTTCCACCATTTCTTTAACGTACTATGTAATATCAGGTCATGCTTAATCCACTAAAAGAGATTCCTTTTTCACTCCAGCTTGTAGATCAGTCTTTCCAGGAAAAATACGATGTCAAAAGGTTCACTGCAATCCAGGAAGACGAAGACCCACCAGTCCATGCGTCGTCAGACAGGAACTCCACTCCCTGGATCCGTGTTGGTTTGCAATGACGAAGCTCCTTTTCAGGGGCCCGTTTCCTCTTCTTGATAACTTCCTCTATTATTTTTATTTGTCATAGCATACTTTACAGACCGTTATACATTTGCACAGACGCAAATACACATTGTTATACACACACATTAGTAGAAAATTATGTACTTCAGTGATGCCTAACTCCTTAAATACAGGGACTATAGTAATCGTCTCCCAGGTATCTGTTGATTGCGTAGTGTCCAGCGGCCTCCCGCTGGGTTAACGACAGCCTGTGCTGGTTATGGCGCCCTCATCACCCGCGAAATAACACCAAAGAAATCCAACACCTTTCCCACGTCTCTCCCCGTGACGGAAATTGGCCCTAAACCGACCTTTCCTCCCCTCCAATTCCTAGCTCAGCTCTTCACGACAACAAGTAATCGGGTTTATGGATACAGGGATGGGTGTTGGATGTTTGGCGGAGAGTGGATGGCAAAGGGTGAAGGACAGAGAGACGTGTGGGAAGAAACAAGGAAACCTTATGTTATCCTGGTGTCTATCTCCATCAATCCTCACTGCATCATGGCTTGATCCGTTCTATCACGGAAGGGGTAGGTGGGAGTCTGCTTGTGTACAACAATTTCGTAAACCTACCTGGTGTTCTAGACGACATAGCCTAGTATGTAGGCTAAAGGCTATTAGATCTTTGCTAGGATATCCCTGAACCCTCCCTGTAGTTCTGCTGAACGCATATTTAAAGCTAACTACATTACCATTTTTTCCATTGTTCTTAGGAATACAATAAGATTTGTAATGTGTCTAGTTGTAAAAAAAAACTGTTTATCAAAGCAGCCCTAAGAAACCCTTGAAACTATTACGGTGAGGTCCTCGTCAGTGCTAATGTAGTCAATGTGACAAGTCATAAACATTTACGTGTGTAGAAAGACCACCATTTAATCTCCAAGAAGTTATCAACAGTAATTTCGTAAAGACACCTGTGAACAGGTTTCACCTACTTCAAGAAACTGTAACCAAATTATTCCTTCAGAATTTATCTAATTTTTTGACGTACCTGTTCAAAGTGTCTGCCTTCTTGTTGTCTACCTATTTTTGATTACGGAGAGTCGTTGCCCCCTCAGCCCGGTCTCAGAGCAAGCCTTTCACAGCTGGTGGATTTATCAACTAGGCTGCTGGTGCTAGTAAAGTGCATTTCAATGTTGGCACCAGTGATCTGTTTATTAGGAACTGAACTTGCCAGGTGCCCACCCTCTTGAAGACAGCTAGGGGTCTATTGTAATAGTTGATATACGTGTGCTTACCTGGAAAATTCCTCTTCTAATTGGTTTCAAACGTTCAGTGATGCTGATTTTTAGACAAAGGAAGCTTTGCCTTTCCTACCTGGAGTCTACCTGGAGGGCATTCCGGGGATCAACGCCCCCGCGGCCCGGTCCACGACCAGGCCTCCCGGTGGATCAGGGCCTGATCAACGAGGCTGTTACTGCTGGCCACACGCAATCCAACGTACGAACTACAGCCCGGCTGATCCGACACCGTTTTTAGGTATCTGTCCAGCTCCCTCTTGAAGACAACCAGGGGTCTTCCGGTAATGCCCCTTATTGCTGGTGGGAGGCTGTTGAACAGTCTTGGGCCCCTGACACATTGTATTTTCTCTTAGTGTACCAGTGAGGCCCCTACTTTTCACTGGGGGTATGTTGCATAATTTTGTGCAATTTTATCCAAAGTTACTTCTAGAAAGCCATTTATTTTACTGCTTACAAGGCTTGAATCTTCGTCTTTGTCTCCTTACCATCACATGTCTACGATAAATCAAACTGTTACATAGAAACCCGAGCGACACATGCAGTAGTTACTCAACCGTCTGTGATACTAGCTACAGGGCCAAGATGCCACCACATTCTTATGTTACCAGACATTACCGTTCTACAGCTGCCACAGCCACATCTGTATCAGCAGACACCAATGTCTTCAGTAGTACACGCCAGCGGATGCTTCTTACCCGTTCCGCCATAGGGCCAAGTTAGACAAAACATCTCACCTGACTGAAGTAGCAAATGAAGAGCAGCGGTGTTCCAACACATAGGTGGGTTCATCATGTTGTTGGGACTGGGGCACATGGGAGACCTGGTGGGACCCCACGCAGTAGCAACCACTGTAGTATTCATGGCTCCAGCAACACCTGCAGATGAAATTTGCAAGTCAATGTCGGGACCAACACACGCGAGTAGAGGAAGTTTTAATAATTACACAGCATTTTGACCCATGAGGGCACCCAGGGCTTTGTTAATAAAAAAGTAAACACTCGTACACATACTAACACACCGAGTTAGGAATACTAAGAACCGATCCGGTGTCCTTGATATTACAAGATACACAGATATAAAGACTCGGCCACAGTGTGTACACAAGATTTGTGGTTTTACTCCCAGCTGTTGCTATGCGACTGAGACGGTAAAGCTGTGCACTTGCAACTGCTTTTGTTCAGTTCCCAGCACTCCTTAAACGATCTGTTACTTTCATAAAATGTTAAAGAGGAGAGGCAGCTTAGAACTACACTAGCCAGCATCCTTAACATGCACACTACTAATTTAATGGAGGTGTGCTGTAGCGTGTTACAGCACAAAAATGGAGGTTTCATAAACGACTAGATACAATCAGAGACGTTACTCTTTCATAAACTTTACTGGATTTGTACAAACATTTACCTCTAATATATCTACTTAACCTATCTAGAATTTTGCATATGCTCAAAAAAATTGTAATAAACTCTTAATGAGAAACAAGAACCCACATGCAGACAAACAGGAAAACATGTTACAATAAACTTTGTTTTCCTGTTTGTCTGCATGTGAATTACTGCCTTGGATAATTGCATGTCACTGTTTTGCTGGCAGGCGGGGTGATTCATCGGCTGACCCTAATGAATTTTACGCGCCACGTGTGGATTTACAGACAAGCGAGAACCTGAGTGTCAGTTGGTCTCACTTTAAAAGAGAAAGCTAAACTGATAATTTTTTACAAAGCATTGAAATTCCCGTCGACTGTGTGGTGAGGACTGTGGAGACAAGAGTCAGGGGTATGGGGTTGGTCAAGAGAAAGTTGTACAACACTTCCATTAATATATTAGACCCTCTGGTCATCAATGTTCCTGCTGCGTGATCTTTGAATTTCTGTATTTAGGTCATTCATTTCATTGTAATCTTCCATTATTAACCATATCAAACTTTCTCCGTTTTGCCATTTTTTCCCTCCTCTCACCATTTGGCATCCCTCTGTAAAATTTGCATTTGTTACCACCTGAGAATTTTCTTTGCGCGCTCTGATGTCTGACTGTTCATCATTAGATAATCTGTCTTTTAGTGTTTGTATTTGTGTCATACAGATGCTTTGGTCTCTCACTATTTGTTGGTCAGTAAGTTTCTGCCTCTGATCGAAAAAATAGGGTTACTGGGTGTGGTAATTACTGTAGGTAATGGAGGAGTTTGAATTAAGAGCATGCGAGGAAGAAGAGGTAAGGATTATGATGGGAAATAAACACAGTTTTAAATGTGTGTAGGAAGAGTTTTGATTCACTGCAGTGCATGCCCTGTTATCCTTGCCTGTTTCTCAAGTTTTAGTCGTAATTTCTTGTGAGGTACAGCTTTATTTAACGTCTTATTGACAAACATATGCAATTCACACATCTTTTTTTCGCCTTCCTCAGGTGTATAACTGTCACAGAACCTCAGCAATCGCGCCTCTGAAAGAGGCACATTGAAGAGTCTGTGCATCAATCATTTATTCACTAACAATCTAGCAAACTGTTGTCACTGTGCAGTATGTCATATCGCGTACATTTTTTTTTTCAAGGGTCTCAGATGAGCGGTAAGATTGCGGAGGAATGTGTGATGCTGGCCTGGGTGGATGTTTAGCGGGGTGAGGTACATACACCGGACAGGGTAAAAAACGGTAATTATGAGGGCTCGATTAAAAGGGTGGGCGGGGTAGGTGTGAGTAGTGTGGGTACGTGCTGTGTGGGTGCGAATGTTTTACACGATGTATATAAAAGCATATCTACAAAAGGTTTCTATACAAGATTCGCGCCAGGAAGTGGAGCTGACACACACCAGAGAGAGTAATGAACATGGAATCCAGGAGGTGAGACCGGATAGGGGTGGGGAGAAGAGAGAGACAGAGGGGGGAGGGAGGGAGGGGGAGAGGTCGGTGGGTGTTCCCAACTCCTGACTGAAGAATTTACCAGCTTCCACACTCCAGAAAGTCACTCCTGCACTTCGCCATCATCTGTTCTGTCAATGGTCGCTAAAAGATTGTTTTGTACACTTCTGATGTGTTCAAATAGTTGTTCTTTATAAGTGAATATTGCGGTGGTGGCGGTAACTGAGCCGTTACCACCACATGCTCTGCACACCTCCCACTTCTGAAACACTGTACACTGACTCATTTGCATAAACACAAATATTATTTATGGTACAGACCTATTTAACATTCGAAGCGTCAAGCCTGTTGCAAGAAAACTATATGCAATTTCCGTCTTCGGATAAAAGTTAAAAAACAAACAAAAAACATATAATCCACCGTACGGTTGTGACCAATATAATGATCTGAAAAGTAGAAGTGAGACCGAAGAACCTATAAGAGCCCGAAGACCAAGATTATTTCTCTCAGCGGGGCGAGGAACTGCTACTGATGACTTCTGTGACTTCATAAACCATCCGAAGACTGCAACAAGATCATGTCTCGGGTACATATACGAGTTGCAAAAATGTCACCTCGTCTCTTCTGGGTCAAATTGCATTTCAAGTTTTTTTTTTTTTTTAGAACGCTGCCACTCTCAGATTTTGTTAAAATTCAGTTGGCAGCTTTCTGCCAGTTGAAATTTGACGTGGCTCTATGAAAGCCAAGTGTCTTACACAAATATTAAGAGAGTTAGCGGTTCTTGAGGGAGTGCAGGTGGAGTTGTGGAATGTGGCTACTGGTCTGGAGAGAATGCAGTCCTGCCTCATGAAAGTGCAATGCACCAGCTGGCCCGTGCCAGAAAACTCTGCTACCACAATATACCAGCTGGGTAGTGCTGGGTAGTACTACACTTCTACTGCTACTAGTTCTAGCGCTGCTACTTTTACTCGTGCTATTACTGCTACTGCCGCCGCTATTTCTGCTGCCGGCAGCAGCAACGGAGGTGAAGGGCAGGGGGGTAGGGGGTGGATCTGGGGTTATCGCAGCGAGCATCTGTTGCTCCCTTGACTTCTTTCTATTTAAAGCCCTTGGCCTGGGGGAGGCTTGGGTCAGGTGCACGCCCACCTGCATTACCTGTGATGCTACCTATCCAGCACCCAGCACGCCCGCCCACACCTGCACGACCACGAACACAACCTTACTCTCACACACACAAAACCACACACACACAAAACCACACACACACAAAACCACACACAACCACACACACACACCTAGCCAAGCATGTAAAGAAACTAGAGAAAGTGCAAAGGTTTGCCACAAGACTAGTCCCAGAGCTAAGAGGTATGTCCTACGAGGAGAGGTTAAGGGAAATCAACCTGACAACACTGGAGGACAGGAGAGATAGGGGGGACATGATAACGACTTACAAAATACTGAGAGGAATTGACAAGGTGGACAAAGACAGGATGTTCCAGAGACTGGACACAGCAACAAGGGGACACAGTTGGAAGCTGAAGACACAGATGAATCACAGGGATCTTAGGAAGTATTTCTTCAGCCACAGAGTAGTCAGGAAGTGGAATAGTTTGGGAAGAGATGTAGTGGAGGCAGGATCCATACATAGCTTTAAGCAAAGGTACGATAAAGCTCATGGTTCAGGGAGAGTGATCTAGTGGCGACCAGTGAAGAGGCGGGGCCAGGAGCTTGGACTCGACCCCTGCAACCTCAACTAGGTGAGTACAACTAGGCGAGTGTACACAACCACACACACACACACACAAAACCACACACACACACAAAAGCACACACACACACAAAAGCACACACACACAAAAGCACACACACACACAAAAGCACACACACACACAAAAGCACACACACACACAAAAGCACACACACACAAAAGCACACACACACAAAAGCACACACACACAAAAGCACACACACACAAAAGCACACACACACAAAAGCACACACACACAAAAGCACACACACACAAAAGCACACACACACACAAAAGCACACACACACACAAAAGCACACACACACACACACCCACACACACGCAAACCCACACACACGCAAACCCACACACACACAAACCCACACACACACACACACACAAAACCACACACACACACACACACACAAAACCACACACACACACAAAACCACACACACACACTTTCCTTCACCTGTCACCATCAACAACATTACCCTCCCATTACAACCACCATAGCAATTATCCCCATCAAGACTGCCCACCAATTACTGTAGAACCATCATCTCCATAACGTGTAGCACCACCTTACACTATCTTAAGAACCTTCTTACAAGATCCTGTTGCAAGGTCCTCCAAGGTCTCGTTGCAAGGTCTGGTCGCATGGACTGTTTGCAAGGTGTCTGCAATATGTAGTTGCAAGGTGTGGCTGCAAGGTCCTTCCAGGGCGGTCGCCACAACCACCATTATCAATCATCTGTTCCGTAATAATTATTAAAAACGGTTGAAAAAATCTCAAGGTAATTTATGAGTGGCCTTGCTGTATCCATCCTCACCCTTCCCACCTTTGCCCATCCCAGGATCTCTCCGTATCTTCGTCACTGTACTGATCCTCTCTTCACACCCTCACTTCATCCCACCCTCTCCGCTTCCTATACTAACGTCTGTGCCACGTCTTTCCCTGCCTATTGCTTGCTCAATCAATTCATTTATCCCTGAATAAGTTCCTGCAGCTCAGAACCTCCCACTGTTTCCTGGTCATCCTGCCAGGTTGTGAGAAGCTCCAGACCCGGTGAAAGTACTTAGGTGTTGGCTATAAGTCATTCACACACTACAATGTATCCAATGTTAATGAAATAGACGTTGCTAAGTATTAGCGTAGTGTGTTGTTTTCATGATGTTCAAACTGGTTTTAGTAAAGTTTTTGCAACAATGTATTTGCAATACATTATATATATATATATATATATATATATATATATATATATATATATATATATATATATATATATATATATATATATATATATATATATATAATATATATATTATATTACACACACTTGGTACCTATAGTTAAGAAAATACATAGGCAGGAGATATTTAAATATTTGAACCAAATAACTCATCGCCTGGCATATCTAGGCGCGGCCGTCAGGAATCAAAAAATCATTCAGAGCGCTTTATATATCAAATGTCAGGCCCATCTTGGAGTACGCAGCACCAGTATGGAACCCACACATGAAGCATATTAAGAAACTGAAGAAAGTGCTGAAGCTTGCAACGAAGCTAGTTACAAAATTAAGGGGTATGAGCTGTGGAGAGAAGCTAAAGTAATTGAATCTAACGACCCTGGAGGACAGGACCAGGGAAGACTTAACATACAAAATACTCAGAGGAACTGATAGGGCAGACAAGGACAAGCTGTTTAAGAGGCGGGAAGCAGGTACTCGGGGGCAGAGATGAGTCACAAGATGTCAGGAACTGTTTCTTTAGGTTCAAGGTGGTTGGGAAATGGAATAACCTCTACGAAGAAGTGGTGGAGACCGACTGCATACAGAGTTTTAAGAACAGGTACGATAGGGCCCACGAGGCTAGCAGTGAATCTGGAAAACGTTATGTTGAGAGGGGGGGCCAAGAGCTGTGAATCAACCCCTGCAACCATATAGGCGAGTACGTACACACACACACACACCAAAATGAACGAGTATCGTATCAAGGTTTCCATACTGTGGTAGATTATGAGAGGGAAACAGATTTTGTTCCCACTGTGAAACTCTCAGTGTTACAACACACTGCATATGTTGAATTTAAATAAGTAGATTTTATGATCGCCACTTCCTCTCTCCCTGCTTTCTGATCTCATCCCCAACACATTACCATCTCATTACTAAAATCTCCATCATATTAAAAACTATTTTGTTAATCTATCCCAATCCCATTATTCTGTCTTATCATCATCTACCTATCATCTCAGTCCCACCGTTCCCTCTGACTACTTTCCTTTATTTTGCCCTCTCCTCTTCTCTTCTGATCTATCTACCCACAAGTCTCAAAAAGTCTTACTCTCTCCCATTTCAATAAATTTCCTACACTCCTTCGTCTCTCTTCTTTTGACCAATTTGTCCCCTTCCTCTCACATCTACTGATCCATTTCCACATTTCGCTCTCTCTTCTTCCCCCCCCCCCTTACCATATACCTTCCCTATCACCTAAAACTAATTCTGACCCCACCTTCAGCTAGCCCTCTCCCATCCCTCCTGCAGCGCCTCCTCTCCTGTCACATAAAGGTTTCCCACGCTGACCGCACATTCCAGCACACCCACCCCCACCTTTAGGCACCCACACCTTCCAATACCCCTTCCCTACATACCACTTTCCAGCATCCCTTCCCATTTCCTCTCCTCCGGCACCCTCCCATCTTCCAGCATCCCCAACCTTCTCCCAGTATCGCCCTTTCGCACAGAATACGTGAGGAAAGAGAGAGAACCTTAAAGAATACATACATAACATTGTCTACATGCCAGACAAAGGCACGTATCCAACGCGAGAATTCTGGTACTCAAACTAACGCAATGCAAAAAAAAAATAATTGTCAGAGTTCCAGAAACGCTCTTGTGCTACCCGCGCCAGGGTTCGGGCTACCCGCGCCAGGGTTCGGGCTACCCGCGCCAGGGTTCGGGCTACCCGCGCCAGGGTTCGGGCTACCCGAGCCAGAACACATCTGTGCTGATTTTTCTTTCGAAATTGTTGCAGAAGCAGCGCTATCGTGTGTAGGAAGCGCCTACCATGAGCACGACCCCCTCTCACGACCTGTCCTCATCACGACCTTCTCTCATGACAACCACGATCTGCCAGTGCCGCCGCCACTATGACCAGCCCTAACCACTACACCATCTTATGTACAGGCTAAGAGCTGTTATCTAACTTCATCTTATTTCAAAAGCCTGTATTATCAGAGGTATACTATTACTTGCCTAGGTTGCCGCCCACTACAGTCTACTACCCCAATATTACCTATTTACCGTTAAGTAACCAGGGGTATCAAACACGTCTGCAGGTGTGCCCACTCGTTTTGACCCTCCCGGTACTGAACCTTGGTCTTACAGGTAATGTTCAAAAGGCGATGCCTTCGAGTCTTAGTGTGTTACACAATTTACAAAGTTAGATCTATAAATCAGAAATTAAAATTTTTTTCCTCGTTATGTACTCGCTAATATTCAGTTATTACATCCTATGAACATAATTGCAAAAATACTGAAGCTATAATTAAAAAAAGTACAGTTACTGCTGGGCAACTTAGCCCAGCAGTAACTGCTGCAAACGTCACTGATCTTTATTGACTAACAAAATCTTAGTCTTTCTAAAAAATGGATGAATATCACGATAACATGATTCTCCGAAGAACAAAAAATATTTTCACTTATAAAAGTGTAGGCACTGTTTTCCACTTACCCGATTCAAGTCCGAATTACCAGTTTCACTTGAGCCATTCAATGATTAACTTGCTAACACGCTTTCAGACTGTTCACACTACCACTCCAAACACGCTTTACGCTCCTTCCAACCCTTCCTGGGACCTCCCGTACACTTCATGCCATCCACCACCTGATTTATGCAGACTTATCAACCTATCTTGTTACAACCTTTCTAAATGACCAAACCATCTCAAGTCCGCCTCCGTTCTCTGAATTATGCATTTTATACTACCACACCGTCTTCTAATTTCTTCATTCCTTATTCTCTGCATAATATTCGTACCAAACATGGTTCTAAGACCCGACATCTCGGCTGCCTCCAGCCTCTTCAGTGCATCATTCATACAAAACCCTTCACCCATACAAAAGCGTTGGCACCACGATGTAAAAAGTGACCGCCACATTACCTGGGACTCTCACCTAGGTGTGAAATTTCACACTTAGGTCGTTATCAACTACGCGATCTGGCTGAAACTACACTACTGCCACAATTACCCTTTGTTCCCTGACACCACCTCTTGCTCCTCCCACTTATCAGCCTGTGCTCCACCTTCCTCCTCCCCCCTCCACCAGTCCCAACGGAAGCCAAGGGGCACGTCCCCCCCTCATTTAATTCCCCTCAAACCCCTCTGGATGTAGTGACGAGGGTCAGAGTCAGATTATATGTCTGACGGACCCACACATTCCTACCTGCATTACTGACCCTTTTTTTTTTATAAAGACGGTTCATGTTCCCATATTGTATTACCCAGCTCTATCCATCTCTCTTCTACATCTCCCCGTTTTCTTTTTCCTCCCTTCCCCTCCTCTGCCTCCTCTTCTCTTCTTTCCTGTCCCTTCCTCTCCTCGAGCCATCAGGTTCGGGCGTGTTTGTACATGTCCCAAACTATCCTGGTCAACATCTGCGAGAACCTAACAAACTCCATTTTACCTAGACACCCGCCTTCACCATTCACCAGAGACCTCAGAGGATCAAGACATCTGAGAAAGGGGGCAGTAAAATACTGAAAGTGCCGAGGGAGGAACTACTAGCAGGAGCTGAGAAGTTGGGCAGGTGTACCGAAACGTTCTTGACCACCTTTAGCCAGCAGGCAAAACATGGGGCGACACCCCACTTAGTCCCACACGCGAGGCTGACCACGGCCGACTCTCCCATCTAGTTCCCATGTCCCGGCCTCTTGGCCTCCAGCACCTAACCTGCCTTCTGGCCCTCCAGCGCCGGGTGTGGCGTTGCTACGCCTGAACTGCCTCGGCTCTTGTATTAATTCCTGCACCAACCTCTAGGACCTAAGCCCAGGGTTACCAGATCTTAAAAAAAAAAAAAAAAGCTGGCGATCCAATTTGCCCATTTTCAGGCTTTTCACCAAATCTTTGGCATTTACTGAATTATTTAGGTATATACACAGTTATTTAACAATTGGTTTTGCTGGTAGTATGATTTATGAAATGAAAAAACCAATCGTGAGGCGTCTTATAATCTATTATTTACTTGTAGGTTACTGAAGAAATTACTTCCCATCTAAAACACTCACGTCTCTATCGACTTTGACTATCTTACATGTTGTGATTGCGTCTCCTCTGGTTATCCACTCTTTCAGTGATGCAAGATACCTCTCTTTAAGCCTATCTTTGTTTTACAACGGTAGTAGTTCCGGGGCCTGCCTAACAGCAAACTCCTGCATATTCTTAAATTATTTTTCATGCCAGGATGAGGGTTCCATACTGGCGCCGCATACTCCAATATGGGTCTTGCCAAGGCTTTAGTATCGTGATCCGAACGTTCCAATGTTGGGATCCCTCAAAGATACTCATCTTCTAGCTTTCTACCTATCGCCGATGTTATTGTTTATGAGCCTTGTACGGAAAGTTTTGCTATGTGCACTCTAGTAGGTCTTTTACTATTAGTTTATACAAGTTTTCTCCCACTCAGGCAGTACTTAACCCACGCCCCTCCTCTTTTACTCGGCACATGCCCTGCCGTCTACCTGGATGGGGGAGCGTGCTCTGGGCCAGCCCAAATTACAGGCATCAGCGGGCGAGGGATTCGAATGAGGTCCCCGAGGGGGAGAGGCTGGGAGCACCACCCGTGGTCACCACCACCGAGCTTCGGACACTACCGCTCCTTCACCCCCATCCCCTCACGAGTCTCTGCTCATGTTGCCAGAAGCAATTACCAGGAAGCCGTCTGGCGTTTGTTTTAAATTTAAATAAATGTAAGTTCTGTATATCTTTTCATTCATTTATCTATTATTAGCGTATAATGTGCATATTAATTAAATGTTTGATTTACATGTTCTTCGTGACAAAACCGTCTACTGCTGTGAAGGACAATAGACACGTGGCCAAAATGACCGAAACGAGCTCAATTTTAAGCTACAGATGGGTATAATGGCTTCAGTCATTAACTAAGTCTTAATGATAAAAGCCAAGTTTTTCTTACAGGCGGTGCAATATGAACTATAGACGCTCCTCTCTTGTCTTGGGAATGAAGAATGCTAGGAAACTGGTACTCCCGTGGAGGAGCCAGACTAGCTCTATCAAAAGGAATCCTCAGGATATATATATCTTCATGATACACGAAGTGCCTGCTAGCTTGAAGGAGGCCCAACAGGACGATCTTCCAGGTCCGCTTATTAAGATTCTGGGTGTCCTCCGGATACTTTCGTATGCCTCCTTACGAAGGGCGAACGTAAAACTGTTTTGTCTTTTGTATAGGTACAAAGGGCGGGTGCCTCTTGGAAGAGCCAGTGTCCACCCGTATCTGGGACCCCCTAACACCTCTTGGCAACAGCATCCGAACAAATTCTTCCTAGGGAAAAAATACGCCTACCCTTTCAAAGCAACTTTCGGTCGTGGGCATACCACTGGCAGCTTGAATAGGATAATGTCCCAAACCTGCACACCGAAATTAATACTTAGGAACACATGAAGCTTTGCAGACAGTGCAGGATACTTCTAATGAAAAACAGTGGAGCGATGAGTACACTGAGAACTCAGTAAGTGTTAAGGGACTACGGCTCTTCAACACCCTCCCCCCCTTCGTACATAAGGGATTACCAAAAAAAAAAAAAGATTGTCTTCAAGAGGGAACGTATCAGACTCCTCAAAACAGTTACTTATCAGCTGGGTTGTAGAGCATACGTTGGACCACGAGCGGTGGGTACAAACATCTTATCGATCAGGCCACTAACCAGAAAGCCTGGTCTGAGACCGGGCCACGGGGACGGTGACCTCCGGAAGCTACTCTAGACAAACACTTGGTGCTTAAGACTAGATTAACAAGAGTTGTAATCCTCAGTTTCATCCTCAAGCAGGCAATATCTGTAACAGCAAGGATCACCACTCTAAGGAACCCAGTGGAAATGTCACATTGTTCGACTTCATTAGGATAGCCTAGGCTAAATATACATAATGTATTTACACTCATGAAAGTACTACGTACTTTGATGTGTGTAGATTCGAATCCTGCTGTGGACAGAGATAATGTTTCTAAATAATTTCGCCCGTTTGCATATTATTAATTTTGTGGCCACAGAATCCATGTGTCCTCAAGAACATAGTGGAAAAAATATAAGTACCCAAAGCTTGAAAATAGGTCGCTGAAGCCCCCCCCCCAATGGACGGGGGAAGGGGCAAGGGTCATCGGGCGCTTGTTCCACCCACTCATCTGCCCCTAATAACACACTAACCATGCCATAAGCGCTGAAATCTAGGAGGCTGGTGAGGTTTGGGGGAAGCGGGGAGGGGGGGTAAAGGGGTTCAGAAGACCGTCACACGTGCCCTTGGGGACGGCGGGACTATTCTGACAGCACGGGCGAGTGAATCTTACGGAATGCCGCAGGGCAGTGGTTAAGGCACGGAAAGGAATGAGGGCACGGAAAGAAATGAAGGCAAGGGGGAAAGGAATGAACGTAGGGTAAGAAATGAAGGCAAGAGGGAAATGAATGAAGGCATGGGGGAAAGGAATGAAGGCATGGGGGAAAGGAATGAAGGCATGGGGGAAAGGAATGAAGGCATGGGGGAAAGGAATGAAGGCATGGGGGAAAGGAATGAAGGCAAAAGGGAAAGGAATGAAGGCAAAAGGGAAAGGAATGAAGGCAAAAGGGAAAGGAATGAAGGCAAAAGGGAAAGGAATGAAGGCAGGGGGAAGGGAGTTATAAACACACTGCATCACACATGGCTGGGAAGTGGTCACTGCCCTTGGTCACTCAAAATCTCTCCAAGGTGACGTTAAAAAAAAGGCGCAGCTAGCCAAGGACATCACAGCTAATGAAACTTTTCTAGGATAAAAAAATGAAATATCTTCGAGTAGACATGTCACAATACTGCGGTTGAAATAATTAACAATTAACCTACAACGCGTAGCCTAAAGTTTCCTAGACAAATTTTGTAACAATAAAATACCCGTGATCTAAGATTTAACATGCAAGATATAACAAACGGGTCATGGCGGCTTTCTTAAACTAGATTTGTAGTTCATATGATCTTAATATTATATTCATGAGGGAAGCGCTAAACATGTACGGGCCATATAGTGTTCGGAGAATGGGAGATATGAGGCTTGACCCAAGAAGTAGAGTGCAGGTCTGATTGCCTTGCTAAGAGTCCTTTACCACCCTATGAAGGGATATTTACGGTACTGACTTAACCCCCCTCCCCCACGTTAACACTCCCTCCCCCATGAACGTGTGAACAAGTACAGTGATAAGTGTTGCAAATAACAATCAACTCGAAGCTAGCTGTTAATTTAGCACAAAAGATGACTGCAAATGAGGCTACTTAAGATGATCCTTATTTGCAACATTCTCCCTTCAGGAAAAATTGAGTGGCGAAAATTCTTTGATAGGTTAGATATATTATTTTTCTATATTTCGTCAATTTTAGCACCGTTAAGATACTAAAGTTATTTGTTTATGCAAACTTAAATATCGGCATAGCTTTCTTGAGGGCGGGAGGGACAGCAGACGCTGTATGGCCTTTACGGGTTTAGGGCTGCTCTTGGAGATAATGCAAGTGTTCCTCAGACGTTCCCAATTAATCTCGACCAATATTTGAAATGTAAACTACCTGCAATTTGTACCTTTAAAAGGTTAACAATCTTTTTTTTTTTTGTTCCCAAATTTGAGAACTCCTCATTCTACTGGCTTCAGTTTTTTTTAACATGTACTTTTACTAGGGAACGTTTTTTTTTTCAACTATTACCACGTGCAAGTGCCGTCTCATCAATTGTATGTACTACAGACCATTCCTGATTTCAGTTTCCGTGCGATTTGAGACTGTCTTCAAGTTTCAAATACTAGTGTATTCACTTTCTTCAGTTGCCTGTCCCAGTCTCACCCACGACAGCTTAATAAATGGTAATTAATTTTAACCAAAATTTTTAAAGGGGTGGACCGGTAAGCCAGTGGAAGGCCTCTGTCGGATGACATGCAGCTGGATCTTTTGGTCATCATATGACTAAGACCGCGTTACGAAATACTTGTCCTGTTTACTGACAAACCTTACCTAACCTCATCCACGACTTGACAGAATAAAAAAAAAAAAACAGAGCAAGATGGCTTATCTCGTCTGGAGCCGGCCTGGACAGATCTGTCATTTCAGCAGAGCCTTCAACACCGGAGGGATGTGGGTGGCCTTATGTTATGTACAAGGCCAATGTTGTCAAGGTAACACACTCGCTTCCACTTCGCTGACGGCGAGAAAACCGCTTCTACTCAAGACGGCTAACAAATAACTACACACTGTATCCATCAAGAACATCTCTTCATCCGAGATCATTCATTTTTCGAATGACTAATCTGAAACATGTTCGTACAGCATAATGACATCGATGAAATAAAGTCTGTTGACCAAATGAAATCGCTGGCCCACAGATGGCTCCAACTTCATACTATTCCCTATTTGTATGTCTCGTAACAATAAAAAGGCTTTAAAATGGGCTGAGGTAGGTAACAGCTCTTACCTTCTAATAAAGGTAGGTGCGCACGCCGTGCTACCACATCCTGTACATTATCTGGCTGCTACAGTGCAAATGGGAATGCCACGTCTCCATTACGTAGCCTCACACTGTTTGCACTCAAGGTAAAGAACTCCCATGATCTAAACTGGGAAAATCCCTGAGCCATGCTATAGGTTCCCATAGGATACCACAGAATCCTACATCCGTTAATCACTGGATTGTATCTTAATCTGGACTATCTTAATCCATTGCTCCCAGGACTGTAAGGTACCAGTCCATTTCACTTCAATACTACTTAGATCGTATGATAATACAGTCTTACCATCTCACTTCAATACTCAGTTCTACCTTCTCACGTAACTCCTTGGATCGTAGACAAGATTTTAGATTTTGCCTCTGAAGCGGCTAGTTTATTGTGCACCTCATATCCATCCAGTGGATGGTACAGCATGAGCATATGGATACACAAAATGCCTAGGAATCGATCATAGGAAAATGCAGTCCTACCATCTCACTCCACTAATCCAGATTGGAGGATACCAGTCCATTTCACTAACAGGAACGTAGGATATCAGTCCTCTCACTTATCTTAGGACAGTCCTACCATCTCCCTACTCTGGATCGCATCGCAGGATACCAGTCCTACCGTCTCCACCATGGCTCGCAGGATGCTAGTCCTACCATTACAGAATCGTAGGATACCAAAGTCCTACCAGTCACCCAGGGCAAACCAACAGCCATGAGCGATAGAAAACAGAACTGTAAGACCGGGGACAGACTAAAAAAAAAATATTTTATCATTCCAACACTTCCTGAACTACTGAAGTGCCTAGAAGCACCCAGATGTGAAGTGAAGCATAAGAATTTACTCTGCAAGATAGGGGAAGGTGTGGTTTCCCTCGGGGGAGGTTGTAGTGGGGGTTGTGGACAAGAATGTGGGCCAAGGGTTGTGGAATTTGAGTGAAACACTCTGGGCACTGAGGGTACTGGGTGCGGATCCTCATCAACACAAGAGTCATTTTCATAATTATCCCCAGGCGGTGTGTTCTTGTTAGCCGCTGTGTGGGAGACCAAGAGTTGGGTCGGGGAGAAAGATGGGTGGGGGGACAGACGAGTAGTGATACAGATGGGTGGGTGGGGGAGGGAGAGCAGGAACGAGAGGTGTACACGAGTGTGGGTAATGATGGTATAATGGAGAGTGGAGATGAGGGGCACATGGGATAGCAAGAGGTATGGAAATGGCATGCAAGTCGGGTTGGGGAAAGGGCAAATTGTTGGTACTGGGAAGGGACAAGTTGTTGGGCCTGGGGAAAAGACAAGATGTTGGGACTGAAAAAAAAGGAAAGTTGTTGGGATTAGGGAAAAGACAAGCTGTTGGGACTGGGGAAGGGGAAGGGGTTATGTGTGTTGCTAGTGTGCAAGGAAGAAATTCCCTGCCCCTCCTACTCCCCATCAACCCATTATTACCAGAAATTATCAAGGAAAAGCGAGGCCCACGGGGGTCACTCAGAGGATTATTGCTTGTGTTGGCTGTATTGATCTTCATCAATACTTTCAGTAAACGAAATTTAATATGTAAAAAAAATATGGCGTAAAGTTATTACTAAAATAATAAAACATTCTAAATAGCGAGGAATCAAGTCACTTGGAATATATTTGTATAAAGATCGAATTTGATGTAGTGGAACTTTAGAATCCACTGCAGAAAGAAACATTATGGAGACTTCAGATTCCAGTGCTTTTAACATAATTAAATTAATTAAATTAAATTCAAGAAAAGGTTAAGATTTCGCCGCCGAAGCGGCTAGTTTGTTGCCCACCCTATATCCATCCTATGACGGTAGCGTAAGAATATATTAAACCACAAAATGCCTAAGAACTAGGCCCAACAAAAAGTTAACAGGACTACATCTGTATATCTACCAAGCAAAGGTAATCGGAGAAATCAAAGTAAAATAATCTGGTGTGGATGCTTCCATCTGAAATTATTTAACCCTTTACCTCTGATAGCTATGATGAACAGCAACAGATCAGTTACCCTTCAACACACCTTGATGCTTATGACGGTCTCTTGATCCCGAGAACTGGAACCACGATCCCTTTCATAGGATTACACCTGATTAACACCCTTCCCAATAGATACTGACTCATACGGGTTTGACGCTTCCCTGTCAATACAACAAATCAGTGGCCTGTTTCATTTTTGATAATACAATTTATGCTTGTCCAGTGTGCTCGTCACTGAGTCCGACCGGTAAGCCAGTAGTGATACTGCATTGGCCAGCCATCAGTCACCGACTATCACACGGGTGTCTACTGCCGCCTATAGCAGAGCACGCCAGTTGTCGCGTCTTGCTGCAATTCAGCCATATAGTCAACGGCGACACTAAATGGATCCTATGGCAAACACTGGTCTTTGGTGACTTGTTGAATGTAACAAGTGTGGAAGTACCCGGTTCTATGTTATTTCAGTGTTAAATTTAATACCGTTATTATAATTTGACTGCGTATTATCCTTACGGGATTCCCGGCGTCAACGCTTCCTTTAAACTGTGAATAACTATTTTAGAGCAGATTACGTTTAAGAACTTAAATTTAATCTAAAGAAACAAATTAGATCAAATTCCGCGACGTCTAGTATCGCCGTGGCTAAACTGTACCAGGAAATGTTCAAATGTACACGTGCATCACTAGCGGTGCAAGTACTGGCTACAAAACTTGACTTTTGAGAGCTACGAGATGCCACTTCATGAGAGTGCGGTGCATGACATCCTCCTGACGAAGTATTACGACAGTATCGTGACGCACTGATTCCGTTACGTTAAGGAACAGTATTTTACGCGTCACGAATTGCCTATGGCCACGTTATTGATACTCAAGATGAGTTCAACTTTTAACTACACTCTTAAGGACGCTAATTATCCAGCATAACCTGAGCATAACAAATGACAAGAGCCACGCACTGCACTCACCTTAACCTGTCCCCCCCCCCTTCCACAAACACACAGGACGGGCACTGTATACATTACAATTCGTTGATTTCTGTCCAATGTGAAAGTTTACAAAACGTTCACGTTCTTAAGATCAAAGGTATACAATACCAACCAGCTGATGAGGGAGACAGGTGCAATAACAGTGCGCTGCAAGATTGTTATTCAAACCTAGAAAAATAAATAAGTTGGGCTGTCTTTAAGAAGGCACTGGGCAGGTACCTAAAGTCAGTACCTGACCAACCGGGCTGTAGTTCGTAAGTCAGCTTGCGTGCGGCCAGCAGTAACAGCCTGGTTGATCAGATCCTGATCCACCATGAGGCCTGGTCTCAAACCGAGCCGCGGGGGCGTTGGCCCCCGAAACCCTCTCCAAGTAAACTTGCAATGTTAAAGCACGGGACATGTCTTAGTTCCTCAGAGCGCTGGTATCCTCGCGCACGATGCTTCAACTGCAGGAAGGGCTTAGTTAAGCGTCAACGAAGCTTTCTACGGAGCTGCTCATCCAGCGAGATGGTGGTAGCTGGTACCAACCATAAAGATTGACGGGTGACAGTCTCGCCCTCTTCCCCAATCTCCTTGGAGGTCACAGGTCATCTGCCTAAGGTCGCACTAGGATAACCAATTAATGGTTACAACTGCGCCAAGACGCTCTCGGGAGATATTGTGTATGGCGAGAGCAATTGCTAGGTCCTTCATGGAGGACGCTGATTGACAGCCTGGGACGGGAGGGAATAGAAAGCGAACGAGGAAGAGGGGCGGGGAGGGGGGGGAAAAAGAGGGCAAAGGGAGAGGCGTATGATAGCTGTGGTGGAGCGGAGGTCCAGCGAGAGAAGGGAGGTATTATAGCCGCGGAGACTGACGTGACAAATATCAGTTACAGGTCAACGCCGAGATATCTACTTCATTGACAAGGTAATCGATAAGAAATCCGTAGAAAACTATCATATCCTTGCTATAACCACTATCTTGGACTATCACAAAGTTAGATTAACCATACCAGGCGGCGAGCGCCGAGCGTTCACGAGCAAATGGCCCTAGTTTTTCCTTCTTACTTATTGCCCAGAGGCATAAAATGCTTTAATTTTAAGTTCAAGAATACGAGCTCAATAACATCGAACAGCTGGATTAACCTGGTTCTCTCCCCTCCCCATACACTTACAAAACCTATTTTACTTCCTCTATCTTATCTTCCACGCTCAGTTTCAACAAAGGGGGAGCACTAAACCCATACGGGTTGTACAATACCTGGGGAAATGGGGGGCATTTGGCTCAACGCTAGGAAAGGGGAAATTCAGATCCATTTTCCTCGAGTCAAAGAGTCCCTCACCGGCATCAATTTCCCTTGAGGGGAGCATGAATAATAATACAATTAAAACGAAGCGCTAAACCAGCTTGAGGGGGAAGGTTGGAGTAATAAGTTCCATTAACATCTGTTGGGAGATATTGAGAAAGCTTGGCTGGATCTATAAGTTACCATCGTGAACCTATAGCTTACCCGTTTACAGTCACTCCTTCGGCCTTAGTCTTGTTTACAAAGTTACTTCTTCTGTCTTAACTGTATTTACAGTCACTCCCTTCGTCTTACTTGTGTTTAAAGTTACCTTACGTATTAATTTTATGTTTAATATACATTCTGGAGTGTATCTCTTGACTTACATCTACACAGTAGCTGTGTATACAAACGTGATATATCTTAGTATGTGACTGATGGTGCACATGCAACCTTAATTAATGACACGTGTAGTTGATGAGCTTTCAAACCTATTCAAATATTCAACAATCATGATTTCCACAACTGCACTTCTTTACCTTCGATCTTGTACGCGTGACTATACACCATAATTATACACCCCTCGGTATGATACACGCAGAAAGTTCACTATAATAGTGGAGAGAAGCAGCAGAGGTCTCCACACAGCTGTCACCAGACAACACTGTCTGCCCACTGAAGCTCAACCCCCGTCCAGGAAATCAGGAATTTTAGCAGCGGCAGTACGGAGCTATAATTTTATAGCTTACTGTCAGGGTGATTAAATCCACAGTCCATCGACCGAGTTACAGTTAACTTACTTATATACCATTCTACAGTGTAATTTTTCGTAAATGCAATGAGGAAAAATAATCGGACATTAAGCAGCACGTACTCTGAAGGTCTTTCCACGCTATGTTCAGTTTTTTCATGTGTCTTTTTTCAGTCACAACTACGAAAAATTGCACTATACAGAAGAGCTTTATAAGTTGGCTGTAGGTAAAGTGTTGGGCTTAAAGCCTATCTGCTCCTTGACGGTTATTACGACCACAATTCTCCTGTACACTTAACAAGTCAAGATTACGTTAATTCCTAAAACAGACATTTAAATCTCAGTGTATATGCAGAGGAATATACCCTTATAGTAAGGTATAAACACCATGAGATGTATATCTCAAAGTATATAAACTAAATTTATATAATTTGTATTAAAATTTACTTAATGTCCGCGCTTCGCTCAGTCGATAGGCTTTATACCTAACACTAATTAAATTTCAGCCTAAGTGATCCTAATTCAATCTGAGGGAGTATAGTTATTATTATTTTAGAGGATGCGCTAAACCCTTTGGGGTCACAGCGCCTGGGGAATGGGAGGCAAGCAGATTCAGTCCAAGAAAGGAAAGGACAACTTCAATTCCTTGGATCAGGAGCCCCTCGCCTGCATCATGGAACCTACCTCCAAAATCCTTGGATCAAAAGCTTTCACTAGCATTTGGTACCTCTTAAAGGTTTTAATCAACGAAACAAGAATTAAGTGTATTGTGTATACTGTTAAGAAACACTTCTCAGTGTATATAGATACATACTCGTACATTTCTCGGTGTATATACACTGAGTTATGCATAAATTTGTTTAAACACATGTATTAATAAAAAAAGAAGCATTTCAGCAGGCCTATTGGGCCATGCTAGACAATTTCATCTCGCACCCACACATTAGTGTACCTAACCAACCTATTTTTATAGCTATTCAAAGTTGTCGCTTCACTGACGCTGCCTATTAGTAAACCAGTGCTTTCCTATATGCTTTCTGCATCTAAATTTGTCCAAGTTGCATTCATTGCCGTTACTCTTGTCTTGGTTCGATATTCTCGGCATGTTATTTATATCCTCTATTCCTGTTTTCCGTTTATACACCTGTCATATCTTCCTTAATTATACCTTTCCAGAGATTGCAAATTCAGTGTCCTCAGTCTGTCTTCGTAGGAAAGATGTGATACATGGGATCAGCTTCGTCATACTTCTCTGTATATTTTCTGATATGTATATATATATATATATATATATATATATATATATATATATATATATATATATATATATATATATATATATATATATATATCCATTCTACAATATGGAGATTAGAACTGAGTAACATAATCTAAACGAGATCTTACTAAGGATATATTAAAGGATTCTTTTGTTCCTTATACCTCTTGGCATGAACCCAGGAATTCTGTTAGCTTTGCTGCGAGCACTAACGTGCTGTTGTTTTGGTTTTTAAATTACTGCTGACTAGAACACATAAATCTTTTTTTTTTTTTTAGCATTCAGAATGATCGAGACGTACATTATTTAGTTTATAAGTGCTGTGGAAAATACTGTATAAATTTTCCAGAAATTCAGTACTTGTATATAAATAGATGGCCATACTGTATTTAATAATATTTGTCATAGAAAACGGAAAGCCTGCGTCTGCACAGAGGAGACTCGTCATCTTGGTTTTGAATTGGATACAACGTTAGTGTAATTGGGAAGGAATTTTCGTGCTCTAGAGGTTAAAATTGGGCTGACACCTCTCAAATAGGAGGCGAAATTGTTGGACATGCATTCCTGCATAACTTGAGATATCAGACGGCTGGACAAGACAGCTCCAGGAACCTCAGATAAGCTCTCTAGATTTGTGTATAATTCTGGCCAGTGTTTTCATAAATTTAGTTAGTGAGGTTTTTCTGAGTATGATACAACTTAATATCCAGTCAAATTGGTGAGTGATATTAAGATATATTTTCCTTCTGTTACGTAATTGTGTATATATATAACCATTTATTATTTTTAATATACAGTCCACAAATTTATATATTTACCAGTATTCCTGGTGATGTATATTTCATTTAATTAATAGGTCCAGAGCAACTTGTGGTTATGACATTGGTAGGTATCGAAGGGGGACATTTTTTGCGACCTAGGTGTCCCAAATTCCTACTTGTCTATGTAACATTGATAAATAATAATTATCTTTGTTATCATTTACTGTTATGTACATAATTAGTTACATTCAGATAAATGCAATTTTCCACGTGCTATGGCTTTAGTTTTCCCAGGATTATAACTCTACATTTGTCTACATTAAACTATATCTGCCACTTAAACCACTACCTCAACCTATGCATATCTTAATAGTGCTTTAGTATACCCGTCAAAATTTATTTGACAGCCTATCACAGTGTCATCGGCATGCTTGCTCATGTTACTATCTATTCCTTCATCTATGTCGTTTATGTATACTGTGAACAAGGGGTCCAATACTGATCCCTGTGGAACACCACTAGTAACTAGTATTATTCTAATAAAATTAAACACTAAACCCATAAGGGTTCTACAGCGCTGTGAGGTGGGATGCGTGAAAGTAGAAAGGTGTAAACGTTAAGAATGAGGGCGAGGTAGGGGTGTGTCAAGTTAGGGATTAGTGGGGGATGGGGGGGGTTAGTGTACGAAAAATTTCAAAGTTGGTATAATAGGTTAGTTTCAGTTAAGAGGTCAGAGAGAGTGCATTTAAGGTCAGCAGTGTGTTGGGGGTTTAGACGTCGGGAGTTGATCCTGTGTGCACTTTGATAGGCTGGATGAACAATGTAACCACTAACAACGGGTCCCCATTTTCACTTCTCCCCATTCATGTATTTTGTGTTGCCTATCAGTCGTGCCACGATCCACGAGGTAATTCCCTCTTAAATTACATGCGCCGCTACCTTTTCGAGTTTCTTGTGTGAAACTATCAGATGTCTTTTTTCTTGTATGAAACTATCAGATGTCTTACTTAAGTCAATATACAACAATACTGTATTCATTATTATGATCTACCACCTCAAATACCTAACTCAAAAAAGTAAAGTCTTAGGGCAAGAACGCCTCTTGGAAAAATCGTGCACTTCAGCTGCCTCTGGTTTTATAACAAAAAATAAGAAACTTTTCCAAGAAACTGATCTCCTAAAATTTCCAGATACATCATTTGCCTCTTACCTAAAATCAGGAGACGAACTTTAAACATATATTTCTTGGCAGAGTTTTTACATCTCTTTTACCTGGCTTCCCAAGAACCGTGACGTAGCCTCGCCCCTGGCTCAACTCAAGGCCAGAAATAATCGTCACCTTCATCTTTTATGAAATTTTGAGTTTAGAAATTGTTAATATATATATATATATATGAACAGTGGTGGTGATCAATTGGTCACTGGCCATTTACGTGTGGAGAGAGGAGAGGGTACGGCATAAATATGTGTCCTAGCCGTCTCACTCACTGTATAAACCCTCAGTATAACCAACCTCGATATAATGTACCTCACAAATATGGAACAAAATCCGTTGGGTTAATCTATTGGGAAACAATGAACAAAGTCCGTGGGTTATAGAACTGTCCGTTATTGTTACCACCACAGTAAAACAATCGCTTTTCTAGCCACCAATTACAATAACCGGCCACCCGGTAACGGCAACCGTGTCCGTTATTAGGAGGGGTGTACTGAGGAGGATCGAGCCTGCACCACTTCTTCCGCTGAATCCAAACGGGTTTATCGCTTCAAATAAATACAAGAGTAGTTAAGTATTGCAGAGTTAAGTGGCAGTATCCCTACGGGCTAAACCCGTAGGGGTAATGCAGCGCATGGGAGGGGATTATAGGAAGCAGTCATGTTCGATTCAAGGAAGGGAAAGTCAGGTCCAATTCTTTGGATCAAGAGCTCCCTCACTAGTATCAAGGAGCCTCTCTTAAGGAGCTACTATGGTATCACCCATGACTGACATAACCCATGATTGTTAGGACCCATTATTATATATGAATGTTATGGTCAAATTCACAATAATGCGCTAAACCCGTGCGTGTAACAAAGCCCACTCTTCAGATAAGGATAAAGAAAGACTGACTAAGAACCAGCATATATTCGTGGGCCCTGGGATCATATATTCGTGGGCCCTGGGGTCAAATATTCGTGGGCCCTGGGGCCAAATATTCGTGGGCCCTGGGGCCATATATTCGTGGGCCCTGGGACCATACAGTCGTGGGACCTGGAACCATACAGTCATGGGCCCTGGAACCATATATCTTACAAAATGTGGGCTAGGAGGAGGCCTCGTGACCCCTAGCTATGGCCACCGCTCCACAAGACCTGCATTGCCATGGCTACCATGATCGCCCAGTATGACAACCATGTTCTCACGACTACCACGTTGCCATAACCCTCTCATTGCCATAAGCATTCTCTTATAGTTATCCTTTTATCGCTATGGCAATCAGGCCATTGTTATGTTTCGTAATACGATTGTCCAAACGAGTGTTACCCCATGATGGTTGTTGCTATGGCGACAAGGTTACCATGAAGACGAGGTTAGTGACAACAAAATTACCATGGCGACTTGGCTGCCAAGACGACTGTGGGCCTAGCGGTAGCCAACTTACCAACAGCGTAGGGTACAAAGGGAGGAAAGACGAGTGAGGCAGCAAGGCGCATGCGCGGGGCACGCATGGCACCCAAGCATGGCACCCTCACCTCACCACTACAGTCACTATGTACATGTGAATCAACGTAAACAAAGATATAAACAATTGTCTTCTTCCCCCATCGGAGCTGCGAGCACGGGGAGGGGGCATAAAGAGGGTGATAACCCAGACCCAGAGCAGAGGCAGAAGTTCGTAGTCTTGCCGTGTGGGTACTATCATTGTGGTGGCCACCCTCTTGTAACACATAAACCATATACAATATGCACAGAAATTATTCAGAAAAGGCTGTAACAGACTCTAGCTTATGGGACCTCGACCATGCCTCAATATATATATATATATATATATATATATATATATATATATATATATATATATATATATATATATATATATATATATATATATATATATATATATATATATATATATATATATATATATATATATATATATATATATATATATATATATATATATATATATATATATATATATCAATAACAACACAGCGACTAGCCGAGGATTCGAACCCATGCCGTTTTGGCCTACCTCATGATTAGCGAAAAACACACATGGCGTGGTCCCGAGTGTTAGAGCGTCATGTGTGATTTTAGCTAACCATGAAGTAGGCCGAAACGACGGGTTCGAATCCTCGGCTAGTCGCAGTGTTATATACATATATATATATATATATATATATATATATATATATATATATATATATATATATATATATATATATATATATATATATATATATATATATATATATATATATATATATATATGTGTGTGTGTGTGTGTGCGTGTGTGTGACCTACTGTGATACAAACAAACACAGCTTGGAGCCAAACTCGACCCCTCAAACACAATTTTGTAAGTATAAATTAGTGAAAACACTTACACTTACACACACACACACACACACTTTCACTTTTCCATACAAATAAGAATGAACATAGTATTTCAGAGCTGTGTGTGATTCACATAAAGGTCAATATTGCAAATTATCAACAGAGTTCAGTTGTTAGAGGTCATTTGAGGTTCACACAGTCATAACCTGTGATACATGGCATCCTGAGGTCGCAAATCAGAAAGTACAAGAAAGCCCATTGTATTAAAATAAAGGTTAACATAGCCGTAACAACATGAGTCTGTGACATCAGATAACACACCCAATCTAAGAGACGTGCCAAGAAGTAAGTCTCGGGCAGTCATTAAGATGTGCATCTTAGACAACCAAACACCACAAAGTGAAGAATTACAAAGTGTGGCTCTTCTCAGAAATTACAAACACACGTGTGATGGAAAATGGTCTTCATAAACATTTCTTTTCGTATGTTTTAAATTGAGCGGAGTTGGTTTGAGGGGTGCGACCTCCTTGAGCAGGATGTTGTTCCCTAGACACCCCGCACCTTGCTGCTCACCTCACCTACATAATCTACATGATGTAATAAAAAGAAATCTACTTGCAGCACGACCACTTCAGGAGCTGAGGTCACCTCACTCAGACCCTGCGGTCTCTAGTCTCTACAGGTCGTGCGGTCTCTCTAGTACAGGTGACCAGCACAGGTAAGGGCAGCTGGCTACGCTAGACAGGTGGATCAACCTTCATTCTCCAGTAGAAACCCGTGTAAGAGCTATGCTAGGCAGATGAATTAACCTGCCTCCAAGCGAGCTACAACCCAGTGTGGGGCAGCTGACTATCCTACCCAGGTTGATAAACCTGCCTCCTACGAGCCACTGCGCACTGGTCGAAACAAAAATAAAATACACACATATATACCCTAGTCGTCCTATACTTGTATAAAATAAAACACACGTATATACTATTCCACCTACAATTGCATTACAGTAAGGTATATTCATTGGTATAAAACACACACAACTTACGCTAGCGGATCAAGATACAATTACCATCTTTAGAGTAATATATTCAACATGGCATAATTGGAACAGCAAAAGCTCACCAACGCGAGTGATGGTATGTCCACACGTTTTAAAAAACATAACTTTTACTGGAATAGCGTTTCGCTCAGGGTAGAGCTTAATGAAGCTCTGCACAGAGCGAAACATCTCGACAAGTGTGTTCTGCAATGCTTCGTTTCTTCCCAAGAGCGATATCATACTGCACATGAAAAGTAAGGACACGAAGCTTGTAGACACGACCAGCCGGTACCCTCATGTAGTCCAGGGTACCAGAGGTACAGCCAGTCAGTACCCTCATGTAGTCCAGGGTACCAGAGGTACAGCCAGTCAGTACCCTCATGTAGTCCAGGGTACCAGAGGTACAGCCAGTCAGTACCCTCATGTAGTCCAGGGTACCAGAGGTACAGCCAGTCAGTACCCCATGTAGTCCAAGGTACCAGAGGTACAGCCAGTCAGTACCCTCATATAGTCCAGGGTACCAGAGGTACAGCCAGTCAGTACCCTCATGTAGCCCAGGGTACCAGAGGTACAGCCAGTCAGTACCCCCATGTAGTCCAAGGTACCAGAGGTACAGCCAGTCAGTACCCTCATATAGTCCAGGGTACCAGAGGAACAGTCAGTACCTTCATGTAGTCCAGGGTACCAGAGGCACAGTCAGTCAGTACCTTCATGTAGTCCAGGGTACCAGAGGTACAGCCAGTCAGTACCCTCATGTAGTCCAGGGTACCAGAGGAAGTCAGTCAGTACCTCCATGTAGTCCAGGGTACCAGAGGCACAGTCAGTCAGTACCTTCTCGTAGTCCAGGGTACCAGGGGTACAATCACAGTACACTCATGTAACCCAGAGTACCAGAGGTACAGCCAGTCAGTACCTTCACGTAGTCCAGAGTACCAGAGGTACAGACAGCCAGTTCCTTCATGTAGCCCAGAGTACCAGAGGTACAGCCACTCAGTACTTCATGTAACCCAGAGTACCAGAGGTACAGCCAGCCAGTACTTTCATATACTTTGAGGCAGAGTAGAGCTCAATGGTTTTCAAATAGTGACTGAAATCAAAGTATACTGGAAAATATTAGAGTATACGGAGATATGTAAACTTTGAATGCACAGGAAGATGTAAACTTCGGGTATACAGGAAGATGTTAACTTTGAATGCAGAGTTAGGTGTAAACTTTGAATGCACAGGAAAGTGTAAACGTCGAATATACGTGGAGATGTAAACTTGAGAATACAGGAAGATATTAACTTTGAGAATATAGGAAGATGTAGTAAACTTTGAATGCAGCGGGAGATGTAAACTTTGAGTTTACTGGATGTAAACTTGGAATGCACAGTGAAATGTAAACTATGAATATACTGTGAAGTGTACACTTTGAATGTACTGTGAGATGTAAACTTTGAATGCACTGGGAGATGTAAACTATCCAGGGTACCAGAGGTACAGCCAGTCAGTGCCCTCACGCAGGTCAGGGTACCAGAGGTACAGCTAGTCAGTACCCTCACGCAGGTCAGGGTACCAGAGGTACAGCTAGTCAGTACCCTCACGCAGGTCAGGGTACCAGAGGTACAGCCAGTCAGTACCCTCACGCAGGTCAGGGTACCAGAGGTACAGCCAGTCAGTACCCTCACGCAGGTCAGGGTACCAGAGGTACAGCTAGTCAGTACCCTCACGCAGGTCAGGGTACCAGAGGTACAGCTAGTCAGTACCCTCACGCAGGTCAGGGTACCAGAGGTACAGCCAGTCAGTGCCCTCACGCAGGTCAGGGTACCAGAGGTACAGCCAGTCAGTGCCCTCACGCAGGTCAGGGTACCAGAGGTACAGCCAGTCAGTGCCCTCACGCAGGTCAGGGTACCAGAGGTACGCCAGTCATTACCCTCACGCAGGCCAGGGTACCAGAGGTACAGCCAGTCAGTACCCTCACGCAGGTCAGGGTATCAGAGGTACAGCTAGTCAGTACCCTCACGCAGGTCAGGGTACCAGAGGTACATCCAGTCAGTGCCCTCACGCAGGTCAGGGTACCAGAGGTACGTCAGTCATTACCCTCACGCAGGCCAGGGTACCAGAGGTACAGCCAGTCAGTACCCTCACGCAGGTCAGTGTACCAGAGGTACAGCTAGTCAGTACCCTCACGCAGGTCAGGGTACCAGAGGTACAGCCAGTCAGTACCCTCACGCAGGTCAGGGTACCAGAGGTACAGCCAGTCACTACCCTCACGCAGGCCAGGGTACCAGAGGTACAGCCAGTACCCTCACGCAGGCCAGGGTACCAGCGGTACAGCCAGTCAGTACCCTCATGCAGGCCAGGGTACCAGAGGTACAGCCAGTCAGAACCCTCACGTAGGCCAGGGTACCAGAGGTACAGCCAGTCAGTTCCCTCACGTAGGCCAGGGTACCATAGGTACAGCCAGTCAGTACCCTCACGCAGGCCAGGCTACCAGAGGTACAGCCAGTCACTACCCTCACGCAGGCCAGGGTACCAGAGGTACAGCCAGTCAGTGCCCTCACGCAGGCCAGGGTACCAGAGGTACAGCCAGCCACTATCCTCACGCAGGACAGGGTACCAGAGGTACAGCCAGTCAGTTCCCTCACGTAGGCCAGGGTACCAGAGGTACAGCCAGTCAGTACCCTCGCGTAGGCCAGGGTACCAGAGGTACAGCCAGTCAGTGCCCTCATGCAGGCCAGGGTACCAGAGGTACAACCAGTCAATGCCCTCACGCAGGCCAGGGTACCAGAGGTACAACCAGTCAGTGCCCTCGCGCAGGCCAGGGTACCAGAAGTACAACCAGTCAGTACCCTCACGCAGGCCAGGGTACCAGAGGTACAACCAGTCAGTGCCCTCACGCAGGCCAGGGTACCAGAGGTACAACCAGTCAGTACCCTCACGCAGGCCAGGGTACCAGAGGTACAACCAGTCAGTACCCTCACGCAGGCCAGGGTACCAGAGGTACAACCAGTCAGTGCCCTCACGCAGGCCAGGGTACCAGAGGTACAACCAGTCAGTACCCTCACGCAGGCCAGGGTACCAGAGGTACAACCAGTCAGTGCCCTCACGCAGGCCAGGGTACCAGAGGTACAACCAGTCAGTACCCTCACGCAGGCCAGGGTACCAGAGGTACAACCAGTCAGTGCCCTCACGCAGGCCAGGGTACCAGAGGTACAGCCAGTACCCTCATGTACTGGGGGATGTAAACTATGAATGTACTGGAGATGTAAACTATGAATGTACTGGAGATGTAAACTATGAATGTACTGGAGATGTAAACTATGAATGTACTGGAGATGTAAACTATGAATGTACTGGAGATGTAAACTATGAATGTACTGGAGATGTAAACTATGAACTGGGAGATGTAAACTTTTAATATACAGGTAAATGTTAACTCCGATTATAGACGAGAATAAACTTGAGTGTCTCTCAGTGTTGAAGAACGATTAACTGCAGGTTACTATTGTTGTTTCTGTAGGTAGAAGGGGAGTGGTAAACCCGCAGGGGTTATACAGCCCCTTGGAAATGAGAAGCAGACGGATTCCATGTAAGGAGAAGTGAGCCTGGCTCCAGTTCGCTGGATCAAGAGCCCTTCACCGGCATTAAGGCGCCTCCCTTGATAGATAGATAGATAGATAGATAGATAGATAGATAGAGAGAGAGAGAGAGAGAGAGAGAGAGAGAGAGAGAGAGAGAGAGCCAGGTGTTGTAGGCTGGTGGTTGCTGTAGGCTGGTGATTGTTGTAGGTTGGTGGTGACTGTTGTAGGCTGGTGGTTGTTGTAGGTTAGTGGTTACTGTAGGCTGGTTGTTGTTTAGGTTGGTGGTTGCTGTTGAAGGCTGGCGGTTGTTTTAAGATTGTGGTTATTGTAGGCTGGTGGTTGCTGTTGTAGGCTGGTGGTTGTTGTAGGATGGTGGTTATTGTAGGCTAGTGGTTGTTGTAGGTTGGTTATTGTAGGCTGGTGGTTGTTGCTGGTTAGTGATGGTTGTTGTTGTTGTAGGCTGGTGGTTATCGTAGGTTTCTGGTTTCTGAAGAATTAAGAGTTGGTTGTTGTTGTAGGATGGTGGTTGTTGTAGGATGGTGGTTGTTGAAGGATGGTGGTTGTTGAAGCATGGTGGTTGTTGTAGGTTGATAGACATCGTCTAGGAGACGACCAGGTGTATGGTTGTTAGAGTTTGTTTACGAGTGAAACTTTGCGCTGAAGAGTAAACAACGTTGTTGTTCCCGTGTGAGTCATATTTATGCAGACCCTACGAGCCTAGAAAATATTCTGAATAGTTAAGTGTTATCCTGTCTGCACTAGAGGACAGTCTGAATTGCGTTATCCTGTCTGCACTAGAGGACAGTCTGGATTGCGTTATCCTGTCTGCACTAGAAGACAGTCTGGATTGCGTTATCCTGTCTGCACTAGAGGACAGTCTGAATTGCGTTATCCTGTCTGCACTAGAGGACAGTCTGGATTGCGTTATCCTGTCTGCACTAGAAGACAGTCTGGATTGCGTTATCCTGTCTGCACTAGAGGACAGTCTGGATTGCGTTATCCTGTCTGCACTAGAGGACAGTCTGGATTGCGTTATCCTGTCTGCACTAGAGGACAGTCTGGATTGCGTTATCCTGTCTGCACTAGAGGACAGTCTGGATAGCGTTATCCTGTCTACATAAGAGGGCAGTCTTGATAGTGTTATTCTGATTGCACTAGAAGACATTCTGGACAGGGTTATCCTGACAGCACTAGAGGACAGTCTGGATAGTGTTATCCAGTCTGCGCTAGAGGACAGTCTGTTTAATGCTTTCCTGACTGCACTAAAGACATTCTAGACAGTGGTATCCTGACTGCAATAGAGGACATTATGGACAGTGTCATCCTGACTAAATTAGATAACATCATGGATAATTACAGTGTTGTCCTAAATGCACCAGAGGATATCTTAGAGTTAAATTATCTTGAATGCATCATAATATATCTTGCATAGTTAGTGTTATCCTGACTGCACTAGAGAACATCTACGGTAGTTATTGCTATTCTTACTACAATAGAGGACATCTTAGAGTTACAGTATTATCCTGAATACACAAATGGGCACCTTGGATAGTTATGTTATCTTGACTGCACCAGAGGTCACCTTCAATAGTCAGTGTTATCCTGAATGCACCACAAATGATTTTTATAGTTACAGTGTTATCCACAAGAGATTCTGGATAGCTACAGTGTTATCCTAACTGCATCACAGATCTTAGATAGCACAGTGTTATGCTGAATTAATCACAAGAAATTTTGGGTAGTTACAGTGTTATCCTGACTGCACCAAAAAACACCTGGGATAGTTACAATATTATCCTGACTGCACTAGTGAGCATCTTGGATAGTTACAGCATTATCCTGACTGTACCACAAGATATCTTGTATTTCTGCCTCATGGAAGACGGTTTCCACCTGACATAGTCTAAACATCTCTGGATGTTAAGTATATGGATGTTAATTTAGATATATGGATGTTAATTTAGGTATATGAATCTTAATTTAGATATATGCATGTTAATTTAAGTATATGGATGTTTATTTAAATATATGGATGTTAGTTTAAGAATATGGATGTTTACGGTAGTATATTGGAGCTCCACTGTTTATATATACCTTAAAAACAATTGATAGTGAAGCAGATTGTGTTTGTCATGAATCAGTTTTTGTTATGTACTGTTAGGAATGGTGTTTTTGTTTCCTTTGTTGATCGATCAATTGATAAATACTTTGTTGCTGCTGTTGCTCTCGACGCGACATTGTTATTGTTAACGGGGTTATTGTTGAGCATGTGAGCCTGAGAGTACTAAAGTTGTACCTTTGTACCGAACGAGTACTATGTACGTAAGGTTAAGTAATCACGTTAAAAGTCAGGTTACAGTAGATATAGTCATTTAATTGCTTTAAGTTCAATTTACAGTCCCGTGTCTGTATTGTTAGGCAGGGAAGCAGCGCAGAGCAGACGAGAAGCAGGGCAGAGGGAAGGGTACATGTGGAGGGGGGGGGGTGATAAGGCAGGGAGGGAAGGTGTGGTACGGTATGAAGGCTGTAACCTAATGTGATCCCACAATCCCGTGTATTATTATTATTATAATCAAAAAGAAGAACTAAGCCACAAGGACTATACAGCACAATCCCGTGTAATCCCTACCAGTTTCGCATAAATCCCTCGTCACAAACCCCTGCCCAGGTGAGGTCGCCAGACTCCTCCAACTGCAGGTATGTGTGTGTTATGTCACTCTTCATGGCGAGTGTATAAATTTATTGATGCTACTCAAAATATGAACAAAATGTATTGCAGTAGGTCTAGGATAGGTTGGGACCAAGGAGGGATGTGGCAGTAGGCCTAGGGGCCTGGTCTCAGACCGATCCGCGGGGGCTTTGACCCCCGAAACCCTCTCCAAGTATATTCCAGGTAGGGGGTATAGCGGTTAAGGTGGTATGTAGTAGGCGCCTCTAGGGTGCGTGGAGGGAGATACACTAGGAACATAGGGAGGGAGGCAGGTAAGGTGTACGAGGCGAGTATACACTGGTGGTTGTCAGTTTAATATGCAGCAGTGTATGTACTAACTTGTATGTGGTTGCAAGGGTCGATTCACAGCTCCTGACTGTGTGTGTGTGAACTAGATCATATACGCTTGTTGTGGTGGCTAGTGTATACGCATTAAGTACCTCCGTGCCCTGGTAATGAAGGAAATGTGGGCTGCGTATGATTCGCCTGTGTGAGCCGGAGGCGTGGCGCACTGAGAAGCTGGAGTACGAGTGGCCTGAGGCGGCCAGGTGCAGCAGACATCCCATACTGGAATGTCACCCACCATTCTCCATCCATGACCTCCACCGCGGCCAAGATGATGTCTCTCACTACTCTCGCTCTCACACTCGTCAGCTCACTCACTGGAGCCCGCACACAAATACACACACACACACACACACACACACACACACACACACACACACACACGTGAAGAAACTAGAGAAAGTGCAAAGGTTTGCAACAAGACTAGTCCCAGAGCTAAGAGGTATGTCCTACGAGGAGAGGTTAAGGGAAATCAACCTGACGACACTGGAGGACAGGAGAGATAGGGGGGACATGATAACGACATACAAAATACTGAGAGGAATTGACAAGGTGGACAAAGACAGGATGTTCCAGAGATTGGACACAGTAACAAGGGGACACAGTTGGAAGCTGAAGACACAGATGAATCACAGGGATGTTAGGAAGTATTTCTTCAGCCACAGAGTAGTCAGTAAGTGGAATAGTTTGGGAAGCGATGTAGTGGAGGCAGGATCCATACATAGCTTTAAGCAGAGGTATGATAAAGCTCACGGCTCAGGGAGAGTGACCTAGTAGCGATCAGTGAAGAGGCGGGGCCAGGAGCTCGGACTCGACCCCCGCAACCTCAACTAGGTGAGTACACACACACACACACACACACACACACACACACACACACACACACACACACACACACACACACACAAACACACACACATAAACACACACACACACACACAAACACACACACAAACACACACACACACACACACACACACACACACACACACACACACACACACACACACACACACACACACAATGTACTTCAGAGACTGCGGCAGAAGCTGGAGGAGGGTGGACAAAGAATGCCAAGTGAGAATTTGACAAAGGTTATAATAACACTTGAACGTAAGAAAAGAAGGACCTGTCTAACATGGGTCTACTGGTCCATGTTAGGCAGGTCCAACTCACCTTCACTCATGTTCCTGCCCAACCTATATTTAAAGCTACTAAAAGTTCTCGCTTCAATGACGCTATTTGGGAGTTTGTTTCATTTATCTATATTTCTATTGCCAAACCAGCGCTCTCATATATGCTTTCTAAATCTAAATCTGTCCAGCTTGAATCCACTGCTGAGACTTTCTGTTTTGGCTTGATATTTCCAGCACGTTATTTATATCCCCCAGTCTTCAAGACAGTCTCTGATTAGCCTGGCTGTGGTGCATACGTTGGACTGTGAGCGGCGGGTACTAACAGCCTGATCGATCAGGCAAGCAACGAGGCCTGGTCTGGGACCGGGCCGCGGGATGGTGACCCCCGAAAACGACTACAAATAACGTATAGGTTTCCAGTGATTGTTCAGTAGCGCAGTCTCCGGTTAGTTTAACAGCGCTATTATGCACTACATTCCCATCCTCCGGCGGTAACGTAGTCCCCAGTGATTGTTTTTTTTAACAGCACAGCCTCTAGACAGTGATTGTTTTTTACAGTAGTGCAGTCTACGTTGATTGTTTTTCTTCCCCTCCTCTCTAAACGGTCACATTGAGAATGGTGTGTGTGTGGCCTTCACTTCAAGTTGTTGAGTTTAACACCTAAGTTATTTGTTCAGACTTCCAAGTAAGTGGAGTTAGCCAGGCGCTCAAGTATTCTAGCGCCCGGGTGTTGGAATATTTCATTTAGGAAGGTAAGAGAATGAAAACTTCTAGGGACGTAACAAAATTCCACGTGGTGCTTATGAATCAGATGGAGGAAGCATCGCTACAGAAGACAACATTCCGGGCCATAAGAGCAATTCATCAAAGGCTCGTGTCGATGCATTATTAATGGTGGAGTGGGCAGTGCCGCACTGTCACTTGTAGAGGACTCCCCTTCCCTCCCTCCTTAAACGGCACCATCAAGCCGGTGGACAACAGGCTCGGCCGCAGTTTAGACTTGCAAGTAGCCTACCTGACAGTTCATTATGTGCAGGGGACAACAGTGAAGGCGACCCGGGTAATCTGTCTAAGAGAGAGACACACACACACACACACCTACACCTCCCTCGCCTGCCATAATAAGAAAAAAAAAGGAAAAAAAAAAGGTAAACAAAAACTGAAGAGGTAACCGGCTGGTCTACTTTAGATTTTTATGAGTGGAAGAGTGTTGAAGTGTCACAAGTTGTAGCCTCTGAGAGGAGATGTGATCATATTAAAGTGGGGCGACGCATCAACTTGTCTGGTAGAGAGAGTTGGATTCGCATTCCAGCCTGATGGTTCAGTTTTATAAATCACCATCAGTTATGTAAATCAATATCAGGTATGTAAATCAGGTTACAGAATGTATATCACTTGCTGTGGTAATAATAATAATAGTAATTAGTAAATATTAAAAGGAGCTGTAGAGATCGGAGAAAATAAAAACAGAAAAAAAGGGTGAAGAAGAAAGACAGAGAAGCTGTCTATGGATCATTAACCCCAGAGGGTTAATAATCCAAGATAACTTAAGAAAACCAGTGTGACTTATCTCCTTTGAGGTCCCTGGATCATCTTCCCAAGGCACCAAGGGTAAGCAAAGCTCTCGCTTCACAGCTGTGTCCGTGGTTTGATTCACAGCAAAAGTCACCACGATATCCTAGAACAACCCCTCAAGGAAGGTTCTTTGATGTTCGTGAGGGTCTCCTGATCTAGGGAATTCGATCTGTGTCCCGGTTCTCTGAATTAAGCCTGAATATCTTCCACATCCCCCATCCCCCACAGGCGCTGCATAATCTTAGAACAAAGACAGTTAAGGTGCTTGATGGAGAAAATAGTTCAGCAGACGAGGGAGTGACGAGTTTATATGCCATAGAGGATAGTGTTTTCCATGAAGGCAGAACAATATGGGTTTATCATTAACAATAAAAGGGTGCATTTTGAGATTGACAGTGGGGCGTCAATCTCGACATTATCCAGAGACTGGGTAGAAGCAGTAAAAGGGCACATTGAACCATGTTCGAGGAAGGTAACTGCATTTGATAATTGGAAAATAAACCTTTTGGGAAATGTTGTTTTGCCGTTGTATACCTGCTTCCCTGAAGTTGAAAATGTCTATCAACAATTCAAATGCCTAAGGTATGTTGAAGGCATTGCACAAGCATCCAGAGCTGACACTCCTTAATGATAGGGAAAGGATGCCAATAGTGAGAGAGATAAACGACATCTGCTCAGTCACTGGGTCAGGATACCCTGGTGCTACAGCAGTGCCCCTCACAAGAGTAAATTGGATTCAGCTGAAAGATAAAATGGGTGGAGTGACACTACATAACTCCTCAAGAGCTATCATTCATATAAGTTACCTGGATTATGTGTATCTACTGCTAGAGAATTTGGATTGCTTTAAGAGTCAATATTGGCTTCATTCCCAGACGGTACCTAAAGGGATTCTTCAAAGATCTGTCATTGATGGATGAGGATGGCTGGGATCTCAGTGAGGATGGCCGGTGTGGAAGGGCGTGTGGCGGGCTAGCTGTGGGATTTTCAAGGATAACGTACATACAAACCTCGAAAGGCCTCCATAAACACATCTACCTCCAGCACAGGCGCCATGCTCCCAGTTAACTTAATGAATATGTGTCGATGCATGGAATAATTAGAGGCATATGGTGTTAAGAGTAACAAGGTCGGGACCAGTCAGTGTCTCCTCCATGTCACTGGGGAGGGGAAAGAGGCAGGGTGTGTAGGTGAAAATGAGGGAACACTGGTTTTAAGCTGTCACATACCCACATCTTTCATGATGTGCATGGGGAAACAAATAAATGTTGTGTTTATTGTAAACAAGACAGTGTGATCAACAGTGTACAACCCCTGTGTAGTATACAGTGACTGCCCCTCTCCCCGGGCTTGCCCCATATGTAGTGTACAGTGACCCTCCCGCGCCTCCCATAACCCCTCACCCCGGGGTTCCTCCACCAAACTACCTGCGCCTCCACCATTCAACTCCCCCGCCTCACCCACCCAAATCCCAGCGACATCCCAAATGTACAGGGTACTTTTTTCCCTTCTAGCCCATCAAGCCCCACCACGTTGGCGCCCTACCATGCCCATGATATCAGCAGTGTCACAAGATATCCCGGGCTCTCGGGAACTTCCACGACAGAGCCAACGCCGTGGAATTCGACCACGAGGCAACTGTCAGGTGTGCCACAGGGAGTGTTCACTCAATCCCTCAAATCTCAACATCCGTGCACATAATGGATATCTAAGCTCCCAGAGAGTTCCAAGTGGGTACAACCAACAGCCCCTCCCTGCAGACAGAGCTGACAGCTACCACGACTTCACCTCTACAGAGGACCTACAATACGGAATCAAATTAACGTCCACCAGGACGCTGACACATCCCCGAAGTAGCTCTCCCTCAAGCTGCTAGCAAATCCGCTGACTTTCTGAAGTCAGCGATGGCCCTGTAAACAGCAACTCCTGGCACAACTTAGTGCTATTTGCAATGGCTGTCTGACTGTCCCACCAAGGAGGAGCAAGTCCCTAGCAACATCTGTTATTAGGCCAATTATTATTTTATTATTATTATTATAATCAAAAAGAAGCGCTAAGCCACAAGGGCTATACAGCTATTAGGCCAATAAATGCTTTCCTTGAGATGTTTATTAATTTATAATATATATGCATTGTCTTCTATTTTTCGTTGTATTCCAACAGTGATAATTAATTTTCAGAGTGAACTCTATTATAATTTACATATTTTTGATACTGTCATAATTCTTGTGATCTACTTAGTCTATCTTTATCATCCTTTATTCAATATTTTATATAATTTGTTTTATGTGTCATTTTTATATAATTTCTTATCTGCCACAATTTAATTTTTATATTACTGTAATATTATTGATAAGGTAACAAAAGGACCCCAATGGAAAAAAGTCACTCTGATTTTTTTGGGTTATCCCAGGTTCTGTACAAATATGCTGCCCTGTATGGAGTAGCAGGTATAAGCAAATTAATAATCTACGGTCCAAGAGCCTAGGTTTGCCACTACTGTATCTGGTGTCTCGTTTACCTTATTGGAAATACTTGACAGATGGATGTTTTAGTCTATCAACAGTGATATACAGGTGTTTTAGTCTATCAGCAGATATACAGGTGGTTTAGTCTATCAACAGTGATATACAGGTGTTTTAGTCTATCAGCAGATATACAGGTGGTTTAGTCTATCAACAGTGATATACAGGTGTTTTAGTCTATCAGCAGATATACAGGTGGTTTAGTCTATCAACAGTGATATACAGGTGGTTTAGTCTATCAACAGTGATATACAGGTGGTTTAGTCTATCAACAGTGATATACAGGTGGTTTAGTCTATCAGCAGTGATATACAGGTGTTTTAGTCTATCAACAGTGATATACAGGTGGTTTAGTCTATCAACAGTGATATACAGGTGGTTTAGTCTATCAGCAGTGATATACAGGTGTTTTAGTCTATCAACAGTGATATACAGGTGTTTTAGTCTATCAACAGTGATATACAGGTGGTTTAGTCTATCAACAGTGATATACAGGTGGTTTAGTCTATCAGCAGTGATATACAGGTGGTTTAGTCTATCAACAGTGATATACAGGTGGTTTAGTCTATCAACAGATATACAGATGTTTTAGTCTATCAAAAGTGATATACAGATGTAATATTCAGGCAACAGTGAGCATATTTTTAGTCTTGTAGATAAATGGTTCAGAGAACTGACAAGTTGATGAATTAGACACATGGGCAACACTTGATTATCTTTACTGAGGAAACGTTTGGCCACACAGTAGCTTCATCAGTCCTCAACAAAGAAGAATGGTGAAAATCTTCACCATTCTTCTTTGATACCCAAGTGTTGTACATGTGTCTAATTCATCAACATTTTTAGTCTTGTAGTTCTTGTTTATTGCTAGTTTGGCAACACTGATGAACCTTGAAGTCTGGTAACGCTGCACTGTATGTGTGTACACTGTCTGAGATATGTACATTGTTTGATATGTATGCACAGTGAAATGTGTGTGTACATTATCCAAGATGTGCCCAGTGTCTGATTTGTGATGTGCGTACGTTTCATACGTGCGTTCGTTGGAATATGTACACCAGGATGTGTGTATACCGAAACGTGTACACCGAGATGCATGCACATGTTGTAAGATGTGTGTACTGAGATATATGTCTGCTGAGATGTGCATGTACAATGAGATGTGCACACAGTTTGTAAAATATATACTCTCTAACATGTGTGTACGCTGACTGAGATGTGTGTGCATTGTGTATGTGTACACATTGTCAGAGACACGTGTGTACATCAGGTAACATTATTTGAAACACCTTAAAATTGCAACACCAGTATTGCAACTAGGTGAAGGCTGGGAGGATACAGCCAGAACTGTAGAACACAGTGAGGCAGAATACATCTAGGCTGGGTGCTACACCCTGTTACAGTGAGTGATGACAGGTGGCAAGGGCCTCGGTGAGGCGTGATGGCGTACATAAAGTAAATATCTGTGTTTACACTATGTAAACACCGTGAACACGGTATAAACAAAAGACGTACGTAGCGTCAACAAAGACCATATGATGTTTGGCCAGTCGTAGCACCGCTGCTAGTGGTGGATGGTAGGTGGTAGCAACGCTGGTAGCATTGTTGCTGATGGAGTTCTCTGTGGTGCTGATGTCTGAGGTGTGGGAATCATGGTACGGATAAGGGTGGTGTTGCTGCTCCTGGTCTGTGCCTGCGCCGGGTTTGGTCATTTAGGAACACTGAGTGTGGGAGGTGTAACGCACACGCACATTTGGAAAAAGCAGCAGAGCAAGGTGCTTGCTTCATATTCCATTAGAGGCGAGACTCAGGCCCAGAAGCGATTCTATTCTTTGTTTCGTAATTAATCACATACCGACTTTAAAGGGTAACTGTCACACAGAAAAAAAAATCAGAAAGGTGTTACACGTAATTACACAGAGATGAGTGTAAGGCTGGAGCCGTTCTTACAGCTCATGTGAAGGAGCGAAGGAACCAGACTACATGTGGCTTGCCACTAGAACCACAGGCCCGTGTTTACTCTCCTTCTCCGAGTTTGGTAACAGGTTATACAAACACACCACACACACATACATACACACAAACACACACACACACGGCGGTTCACAAGTCACGCGTTCAGAAGCTGTGTTCCGTATTTGTAGTTCTCGCCTCGCCTTGACCGCCGTGTTAAGTTAAATTTGAGTTTTCTACAAAGGCAACGCAGATTCAGTTGATGCAGGGTCGTGGCTGGAGTCGTCTTAAAAGATACACAACACTGGCATTCAGCTGATGCAGGGTCGTGGTTTAAGTCGTCTTAAGAGTAAATACACAACACTGGCACTCAGTTGATGCAGGATCATGGCTGGAGTCGTCTTAAAAGACACAACACTGGCACTCAGTTGATGCACAGTCGTGGCTAGAGTCGTCTTAAAAGATACACAACACTGGCACGGCCGCTAAACTCCCAGGTTTGTCATTGACTTATATCGCCATAACTATTATTATTATTATAATTATTATATTATTACTATTATTTACACACGACAGCCCTTTATTGTGGGCATTTAATAAACCTGAGTAATAACCTGAAGTCCAGTTTGAGTCAGCCGCCAAGTGTCTTGTTGATCTTGAGACGTGTGGGTGTCTACTGAGAAGTGGGAGTTGAAAGCAGCACTTGTGTTGCTCTTAGCATCTGTCGTGCTGTTCTTAGCACTTGCCGTGCTGCTCTTAGCACCTGTCGTGCTGCTCTTAGCACCTGTCGTGCTGCTCTTAGCAACTGTCGTGCTGTTTTTAGCACTTGTGCTCTTCTCAGCACCTGTCGTGCTGTTCTTCGCTTCCACATCATCTCATATATTGTATAGATATTCTCTTTTTCGTTCAATAGGCAAATACGTTGCACATTTGTAGTACTATGTGTATAATGCTTAAATTTATTCAGCATTTTCTAACAAATAAAATACAAGAGACGGAGTTTGAAGAAAACAGTGTTATTCAATGAATAACAATGAATAACTGTTACACAAGTTCTTCGTAGTTTTAACATGAACTTTAAACAAATGTCTAACGACACTAGGTGTCTCATTTCTCTTTCTTAATTTATTATTACGTCGGCTCTTCAGAATATATCAGCACACAGTACACAAACAACCACACATAGGAGAGAGGAGCCCACGACGACGCTTCGGTCCGACTTGGAGTAACTCTGTAAATGGTCCAAGTCGGACTGATGCGTCGTCATGGGCTCCTGTCTCATAAGTGCGGGTTATTTGTGTATTGTTCCAGTCACGGTATTGTGCCTTTTTGTTCTTAATCTATCAGCATAACTACACACATTTATTGACCTTTTTTTCACTTCTGTACAAAAGGCATTTTCTGTTACTGCATTTATGAGATATATCTCTGCAGTTAACGAGCGATATGAAGCACCTTGGTGATGGGGAGAGCAGTGTCCGGGCCCCTGAAGCAGTGACCGGGCCCCTGAAGCAGTGTTTGGGCCCCTGAAGCAGTGTTTGGACCCCCCCTTGAAGCAGTGTTCGGGCCTCTAAAGCAGCGTCCGAGCCCCTGGGCACAAATGACCTTCCAGACCTCCGGAAAAGGGTGTAAGACCTTCGAACATAAGTGTAGGGCCTTCCAGGCCTTTGAAAAAGTTTGCCAGGCCTTTGGGCACACGTGTAGGCCTTCGTGATCCCTGGAAAAGGGTGATTCCACCGTAAGTGGCCACAGAAGTGAGTCTTCCCTTTCTCCTCGTCATCTTCAATCCTGAAGCATTCTTACGAGTATCCACGAACACGTGGATTTCTCAGACACACAGTCAGGAACCATCTTAAAGTTGGACCTGACTAGGGCAAAAACAGGTATTAACCTACGTTTTACCCTCCCAAGGCAGCATCAAAAGCCACAAGGACGCGTCGCTGTTTTGCATTTATCATGAAACCTCGTATTTTTTACACCACATGCGGAACCACTTTGAACCCGTAGTCATCTTCAGTGCCAGCAAGTGAGGCGCAGCTGCTAACCGTTGCTGTTCCTGCTGGCTTCTTGTCCGGAAGCAAGTCCTGTTGATATTCCTGTTGCAGGGAGGCGGAGAGACAGCGTCGGTGATCACGGTCTCTGAAGATGGAGTAGAGGTTGTTGCGTTGCTTTGGTTTATTGGTGGTGGGTTTGAGTGTCACAGAAGCCTCTTCCTTCTGCTGCTGTTGCTGTAACTGTTGCTTCTGCTGCTGCTGTTGTTGCTGCTGCTGTTGTTGCTGCTGCTGTTGTTGTAGCTGCTGCTGTTGTTGTAGCTGCTGCTGTTGTTGTTGTAGTTGCAGCTGCTGTTGTTGTAGCTGTTGCTGTTGTTTCTGCTGTTGTTGTTGCTGCTGCTGTTGTTGCTGCTGCTTTTGCAGCAACTGTTGTTGCTGCTGTAACGGCTGCAATGAGCCGCACTGAGACAGTGGTGCCACTGCTGGAGAAGAACTCTTAGGATTAGTGTTGGAGCTGATTAGATGGGTTGAGGGAGCGCTTGTTGTTGCTGCTGCTGCTGCTGTTGATACTGGCTTGTTCCCAGGCGACTGACATGTCCGCTGCGGCTTTGGCGGCTTAGGAGGTGGTGGTGGCTTGGTGCGACACTGATTTTGTTGCGGTTGTGAGGGTTGTTGTGGCGGGGGAGGTGTCTGAGATTTGTCTGCTGGCTTCTCGGCAGTTCGACCGTGATGAGCTGTTTGTTTGTGTTGTATTTGTACTTCTGATGCTTGGTGCCAGTGTGCGGGCAAGGGCTGATGGGGTCGGGATTGCTGTTGTCGCAGTTGTGACTGCTGCTGCAGTAGATGCTGTGACTGCTGCTGTTGCTGTGCCTGTAGCTGTGGCTCTTGAGTCTGCTGTGAAGTCGTGCTTCGGAAGAGATGAGGCGGCCTGGCAGGCAGAGGTGGAGGAACAGCTTCGAGAGATCTAGGCGAGGAAGTAGTGGCCTCGTAGACAATTTCCTCGTAGAGGTGGTAGTCGGGGGCGCTGTCGTAGGAGGACTCGGAGGTGGTGTCGTCGAGAGGCTGGTGACGTCGGAGCTCGTGGAGGGGGAGACGCGAGGCCAAGAAGACCTCACGCGCGTCGTTGCAGAGGCTGTGGCCGTCTAGGGAGCGACGTCGGCCGACGGAGCGGCACTGGAGGTCGTCGAGGACGGCCAAGACACACCGCGCCACGACCTGCGGGGGCTGCGGGACCCGGGGGGCGCAGCCGAGGGGGCACAGGGGCACGCTGCTCCCCCCGACTCCGTCACTGGCTGAGTAGCAGACTGTCACTCCCGCCGTCATCCCTGTGGACGATTAAAAATAATGTTAGTCTACATGATCGTCACAACACTGTGACTAGACTAACCCACAAGTACACAATCATACCACTGTGACCAGACCTACCCACAAGTACACGTACACAATCATACCACTGTGACCAGACCTACCCACAAGTACAAGTACACGTACACAATCATACCACTGTGACCAGACCTACCCACAAGTACAAGTACACGTACACAATCATACCACTGTGACCAGACCTACCCACAAGTACAAGTACACGTACACAATCATACCACTGTCACCAGACTAACCCACAAGTACCCGTACACGTACAGAGTCACACTACTGTGACTAGACCTACCCACAAATACAAGTACAGGAACACACACACACACACACACACACACACACACACACACACACACACACACACACACACACACACACACACATACCACGTACACACCAAGACACAATACACAGAAAAAAACCCTCTCATATGTTTAGCTAAAACTCTAACCTGATTGAAACTTCATTCCAGTCGCTAGTAAGAAAGACACATGTGCAACAGTTAGGTATCTTCATTGCGAAATGTTGAGCCTACACAGGAGCCTTCTTCAGTCAAATGTTTTGGAATAAAGATACCTAATTGTTGCACATGTGTCTTCTTGATCAACTTGGTACTGTATAACATTATCAAATTCACACTGTCGTTACACCCGATTCAAATTAACACGTAAATTTGAGTTGAAACTTGACGTTTCGGTCCACCGGTGACCATTATCAGTGGCGACATGACACTGGTTCAACACGGGTCAAAACATTGTCTAGTTTCCCTACCAATCTGAGAGGTAGTTATGTAAAGTAATGGTAATGAACACAGGAATATAAGAAAGGAAGAACACTGGAATAAGCCTACTGGACTATGCTAGGTAAGTCCGACTCACACCCACTCATGTACTTCTCCAACTTATTTTTAAAATTATCCAATATTCTGGTTTCAGTGACGCTCTCTAGTAGTTCCACTCGTCCACAACTCTACAACTAAACTAGTTTTGTCCTCTAGCCTGATTACCTCAAACTCCTCTTCACCTTCCAACTTTGTCTGCATTGGACTCAAGAAGCCAGTGGCTGGCGACACGTCCCTCCCCTGACGCTAGTATATAAGTGCCAGTCTTCATGCCTGTGCTTCAGACTCTTCAAGACTACGGTGCTCTTCACTAAGGGTCTGATTACCTCATCTTTTGTATATAGTTCTACTGTCTTCTAACTGTGTTCCTGAATTTGTATTGATAAAGCCACTGGACAGTGAAACGTCCACAATAAAGATACCCAGATGTTGCACATGGCTAATTCTTCATCTTGTCGGTACTGTATACCATACATGTACAATTTACCCTATTTATGATAATAGTACTTATGTGTACCTTTGCCTAAATAAACTTACTAATCAGCTAAGAAGGTTAGTCTGAGAGCAGGAAGCAAGGAAGGATGGCTTCTCCAGCACATCCTCACGTTTCCTAGTCCACGTTTCGATCTTCCTCCAGCTTGTTAGGTAAGACACATATGCAACAGTTAGGTATCTTTATTTCGAAACGTTTCGCCTACACAGTAGGCTTCTTCAGTCGAGTACAGAAAAGTTGATAGAAGCAGAAGAGACTTGAAGACGATGTAATCAGTCCATCACCCTTGAAGTTTTGAGGTGGTCAGTCCCTCAGTCTGGAGAAGAGTATTGTTCCATAGTCTGAAACAATATGGAGTTGAAGTGACAGGCTGGAGCCTTATATACCGTCAGGAGGCGAAATGTAGGCCACTAGTAGAGGTAAGAATGTAGTCGTTGGGAGGTCGGGTCCCTCTCAAATCCAGCCATTCTCAACTAGTATATGTGTCTTACCTAACAACCTGTCGGTATTTTATACCATTTTAATATTCACTCTGTCAGACAATGCAACACAATGGTATCTTGGTACAGACCAGAAATCAACTTGGACAACTTCTACTAGTGAGTGTTAGGTAAGACACATATGCAACAGTTAGGTATCTTTATTTCGAAACGTTTCGCCTACACAGTAGGCTTCTTCAGTCGAGTACAGAAAAGTTGATAGAAGCAGAAGAGACTTGAAGACGATGTAATCAGTCCATCACCCTTGAAGTTTTGAGGTGGTCAGTCCCTCAGTCTGGAGAAGAGTATTGTTCCATAGTCTGAAACAATATGGAGTTGAAGTGACAGGCTGGAGCCTTATATACCGTCAGGAGGCGAAATGTAGGCCACTAGTAGAGGTAAGAATGTAGTCGTTGGGAGGTCGGGTCCCTCTCAAATCCAGCCATTCTCAACTAGTATATGTGTCTTACCTAACAACCTGTCGGTATTTTATACCATTTTAATATTCACTCTGTCAGACAATGCAACACAATGGTATCTTGGTACAGACCAGAAATCAACTTGGACAACTTCTACTAGTGAGTGTTAGGTAAGACACATATGCAACAGTTAGGTATCTTTATTACGAAACGTTTCGCCTACACAGTAGGCTTCTTTAGTCGAGTACAGAAAAGTTGATAGAAGCATAAGAGACTTGAAGACGATGTAATCAGTCCATCACCCTTAAAGTTTTGAGGTGGTCAGTCCCTCAGTCTGGAGAAGAGCATTGTTCCGTAGTCTGAAACAATATGGAGTTGAAGTGACAGGATGGTGCCTTATGTTGCATATGTGTCTTACCTAACAACCTGTCGGTATTTTATACCATTTTAATGTTCAATCTGTCAGACACTGCAACACAAGGGTATCTTGGTACAGACCTGAAATCAACTTCGACAACCTCTACTAGTGATAACGGCTGGATTTGAGAGGGACCTGACCTCCCAAACTGACCTACGTCTCACCTCCTGGCGCTATGTAAGGCTCCATCCTGTCACTTCAACTCCATATTGTTTCAGACTATGGAACAATGCTCTTCTCCAGACTGAGGGACTGACCACCTCAAAACTTTAAGGGTGATGGACTGATTACATCGTCTTCAAGTCTCTTTTGCTTCTATTAACTTTTCTGTACTCGACTGAAGAAGCCTACTGTGTAGGCGAAACGTTTCGTAATAAAGATACCTAACTGTTGCATATGTGTCTTACCTAACAACCTGTTGGTATTTTATACCATTTTAATATTCCTCCAGCTTCTTCCCTCCCTCATTCCCCACCCCCTTCTTCCTCAGTCACTTCCTACTCCTAAAACTCCAACCTCTTCCCTCTCATCCATACCCCTACTGCTCACTTGCCCTTCCTGTGCTCCAGTACCCTTCATTAACCTCCCACACCTGCAGGGGTCCACCCCAGGTTGGCCCTAAGTGACCATTTCACCTCTTTTCTATTCCTACCGTCCCTACTTTCTCTCATTCCTTTCCTCATCTTTTCCTCTATATCCCTATGTTCCCCTTACTCCCTACCAGCCCCTCCTTCCCTCCTACACCCCTACTTAAACCAGTATGGCGGGGAGGAAGGGAGAATAGGTGATAATGTGGGTGTGATGACCTTTACACTATACCTTTGATATACCTCTGATGAATTCTCGGAGTTTTCCTAGTCCCAGTGCCCGGCCCTGGACCAGACTCGTCTGGTGTGGCTTTAACTAACCACCACCACCACTACACTAGCCACCACCACAACTATCACCAACACCCCCACCACAACCACAGTCACACGCCCACCACATTACTACTACAAGATTACCTTAATCACAAAAAATATAAACATATATTAGAGATATTTAGATACTGCACTAAATATAACCTGGTACAGGACTTTATCATGATATGGTATGGTCATGGTAGGTTATGACTATGGCAGGATATCACTATTGGTATGGTCATGACATGTCATGATCACAATATGGTATTATCCTACTCTGCAAAATTTGGGTGTCTTTATTCCAGAATAAAGATACGCAAATGTTTCACAAGTTTCTCATTTATCAACTTGTGGGTTTTCTCAACCGTTTGCTCACATAATCCTACTGTACTCTGTGGTGATCCTAAAGCACAAAGGATGGGGTACCCGACTTACTCCTACCTGTTCACTGATCCTACAGCAGCACGGGAGAGAAAAACAGAGTTTAGTAAGATAAAAGAAGTTTGTAGGAGGTTGAAGAGGGATCTGATGCTCTTCAAAATCGCATGTGTAAAATATCAGAACACATTACACAGGATAACTTACACATTATGACAATAGCGGGAACAACGTTACGGAAACAGAGTTACAGGTTCACGCCACCGGTCACAACAATATTAAATAAACTTAATGTACACAACAATATTGTACTTACATTTAGTACATTAATATATATATATATATATATATATATATATATATATATATATATATATATATATATATATATATATATATATATATATATTAGCCCCCACAACTCTCAAGAAAACTGCAGTGCTGAAGAACATGTCATCTCCACAAACGCCACAACACAACACCACCCACACGCCCACACCGCCCACACAGAGTGAGAGTGAGCCTCATAGTGGGTGACAAAGAACAGGATAAGTGAGTACAGTGACAGAGATGAACAACCACGTAAAAACTGGACGCAATTCATGAAACTACGACGGCAAAAATAATGAATTTAGCCACGGTGAATAATATGGCGAAGGGGGGGAGGGAAAGGAATAATGGGGGAAGGGAGGAAGAGGAGAGACGGGAGGAAGACCAAGAAAGGAGAGGAGGAGGAGGAGAAGGAGGAGGAGGAGGAGGAGGAGGAGAAGGAAAAGGAGGAGGAGGAGGAGGAAAGTGGAAGCATAAACACAGGGAAAACATACAACCTGTGGCCATGAAAGCTGACACTAACACTCTCACCAACACTATCTTCAACACTGTCACCATCTTCAACACTGTCACCATCTTCAACACTATCTCCAACACTGTAACCAGCAATATCACCAACACTATCACCATTATTATCTCTACTACTGTCTTCAACACTATCTCCAACAATGTAACCAACACCATCTTCAACATTATCTCCAACACTGTCACCAACGCTATCTTCAACATTATTTTCAATACTATCTCCCACACAGTATTTACCACAACCTCAAGACACAGTATTCACCACAACCTCAAGACACAGTTCTCGTCACAACCTCAAGACAGTTCTCGTCACAACCTCAAGACACAGTACTTACCACAACCTCAAGACACAGTACTTACCACAACCTCAAGACACAGTACTTACCACAACCTCAAGACACAGTACTTACCACAACCTCAAGACACAGTACTCACCACAACCTCAAGACACAGTACTTACCACAACCTCAAGACACAGTACTTACCACAACCTCAAGACAGTTCTCGTCACAACCTCAAGACACAGTACTTACCACAACCTCAAGACACAGTACTCACCACAACCTCAAGACAGTTCTCACCACAACCTGAAGACACAGTACTCACCACAACCTCAAGACAGTTCTCACCACAACCTGAAGACACAGTACTCACCACAACCTCAAGACACAGTACTTACCACAACCTCAAGACACAGTACTTACCACAACCTCAAGACAGTTCTCGTCACAACCTCAAGACACAGTACTTACCACAACCTCAAGACACAGTACTCACCACAACCTCAAGACAGTTCTCACCACAACCTGAAGACACAGTACTCACCACAACCTCAAGACAGTTCTCACCACAACCTGAAGACACAGTACTCACCACAACCTCAAGACAGTTCTCACCACAACCTCAAGACACAGTACTCACCACAACCTCAAGACACAGTACTCACCACAACCTCAAGACAGTTCTCACCACAACCTCAAGACACAGTACTCACACTTCTCTTTCTCTCTCTCCTTCTCGTAGGTAACACAGACATAAATCACAACACTGTATCGTCCGTTGTGGACGATACTAGAATCTGTATGAGCACCATTAAAACACACACACACACACACACACACACACACACACACACACACACACACACACACACACACACACAGAAGGAGAGCATCTGAATAACGTAGTTACTCTGTCTCTTGAACGCTCCACTGCCCACATAGTACTCACTTTTTATAAGACAAAAATAAAACGTTACCAAACGTCAATGACCCGACGCTCGGGCAGCAAACGAATGACGTAAAGAGCAGACATGTGAAATGCCTTCAAAAATACATTGTTCCTCCGTCTACTCGCTGGAAGAAACAAATCCACACGTAGAAAAAGATCAATACTGTAGATTTGGTTCTTAATTCGGGGTCCTCGTCAGAACTAACTTGTACCAAAAAAAAGCATCAGGAGATGAAATTATTTCTACAAGAAGCAGGTCACACTCCCTGAGGGTGGGCAGGGAAGTAATGAGCTTAGGGCGGGGGTAGAAATTGTGTCTGGTCTCCAGTGGATTTACGAGATGGTACAGTGTGACGCCATCATAGCCAGCCTCTTCTCTATACCACACAAGCACTCAGTTAAAATTATGGTTGAAACTTCTAACGTGCTGCACTACCGCTGAACTGTCTCGTGCACCAACTAACTGGTCACTTCTTGTGCAATAACACTGCCAAGTTACATTCAAAATATGTTCTATTAATATTAATACGCTGAATAAATTTTTTTTGTTGGGGAGGAGGAGAGAGGACGTTTTGCTCTGTGTAGAGTAAAACAATGATATTAAACTCAAACGCAGAGCGAAACGTTGTCCTAATAATACTTTGTTTTGCACCCTATGTCCTTTCTTCAGCACTGCTGTTGCGGCCTCCTACCAAACTAGTGTAGAGATGTTGTAATAAGAAATCAGTGTTTGTAATAAATGCCATGTGTTGTCTTGCTAGTTGTGGTAGGTGTGAGTCATGACATAACTGTCATCAAGGGAAGGTTAACATCTGGTCAATCAGAAGTGCTTTATTCCATAGAATTACTGGTTATGTAAAGATTAATATATCGTTATACTTCTATAATGTCTTTTTCAGTTGTGATATCAGGAGGGCTGAGGGCCCTCCCCCCCCAAAAAAAATTCATGAGCCCCCAAAGCCTTCAAATAATAATAATAATAATAATAATAATAATAATAATAATAATAATAATAATAATAATAATAATAGTGCTTAATTAAAGAGAAGTCCCTGAGCTCCTCTTCCACCCCTAAGCCCTTTGTATATTAAAATTTCTGGAGCCGCCCCTGATGTGTGCCGAGGTAGAGTATTGACAGTCTGAGATACTTGTATATGTGTGTGTGTTGGTCGGGGGTGAGAGACGAGGTATCAACAGTTGACTATCAGTTGACAGTGTTGACAGCTCCGGCGATCATCGATTTACTTGTCTTTGAATAAGACCACGAGCAACTTTCCTAGCTTTATTTCCAAAGCGTTTCACCCGTACAGCAGGCTTCTTCGGGTGATTAATATACTGGAAATTGAAGTGTTCAATCCCCCGCCGTCACAAAAGTTATTCTATTAAACAGTGTTGATGAGTCTGAAATAGAATCACAACGATGAAGGAATATTTCTGCTGCCTGAGCTTTGTGCAACTCCCCAGAGGTAAATCACATTTAAGTTGCAACATGCATTACAGAAATGCTATGCAAAAGTAACAATTTGATAAATAAGAAGCATGTGACAACACTGTTTATCTTTAGTGTCGAGTGTTGCGGAATATCAAAGTGTTACATGCATGCCTTACTCACCTGACATTATCGCTCTGGACCGCAACACTGAGGAACTGCAACAAGAAACTGATTGCTCTAGGTTCCCAGGTTTTCCAAATGAGTTTTCTCTCCAGGTCTTTCAGGAACTTTAGCTCGCGAGTCAAGGGTCTCCTAATCTATTAATATGAAGTTGTAACAATGACCAAAATCTGTGTTTTTTTCCATTGGACTTTTAGTATTCCCTAAAGGTGGTAGCACCACCACCACCACGTGATCACTGAAGGTGGTAGCACCACCACCACCACCTGATCACTGAAGGTGGTAGCACCACCACCACCACGTGATCACTGAAGGTAGTAGCACCACCACCACCACCAACTTTTGGAAATACGTGTCAACAGCTGTACTGTGTATGCGTAATCCCACATCATCTGTCCAGGGTAACATGGACGTCCCACACCATGTCTAATACACAAATAACCCACACACAGGATAGCATAGTGTTTCTGGACGTTTTTGTCTACCTTTGGGTGAGCACAGTTGTGGCACTCTATGGTAGGCAGGGTTGTGGCACCCTCTGTGATAGGCAGGATTGTGGCACCCTCTGTGGTAGGCAGGGTTGTGGCACCCTCTGTGGTAGGCAGGGTTGTGGCACCCTTTGTGGTAGGCAGGGTTGTGGCACCCTCTGTGGTCGGCAGGGTTGTGGCACCCTCCAGGATGGGCAGGGGACTATGGTCAGGCTTCCCTTGATGATATCGTTAACTTCTTCATATGTTACGTTGTGTAACTGCTCTGCTGCAGCTGACACCAAGCATTACGAACTGATATGTCAAGTGTCCTACTGTGGCATGCAAAGAGTACGTAACATTTATTCGGCGCATGTACACACCCTCATTTACAGGCTATCTCCCCCAACCAGCGAACCAGGGACTAAGGGTTGACGATGGGGCCCCGTCCTTCAACCAGTACCCAGGTTTCAGCCAATGAGAAGATGGTTTTGGCACTCGCAGAGGTGATGTGGGTACCGCTCACCCGTCTGCCCTTGTCATTCCCATTCTAGAGCTGGTTGAAGCACGGTCTGCTCTCTAGTGGCTTCTATTCTGCCTTGCTTACCGTGGAGTGCAGTAATACCTATTGTTGTACATAGTGTATATATATAATATAATATTATAAGGATAATATAAGCCAAAAGTTTTTCTGCTGTTTTTATTTTGCTCCCTTTACACCCAGGATAACAGGCCTTTTGGACTCCTGGGTAGATGATACACTGCTGCTGACAGTAGGAACGCCAATGTGAAATGCTCACCAAAGCGAAGGGCGCGCCAAGGCGAAGGGTGCGCCAAGGCGAAAGGCGCGCCAAGGTGAAGGACGCGCCAAAGCGAAGGGCGCGCCAAACTGAAGGGCGCACCAAGGTGAAGGCTACAACGATGCAAATGAACAGAGAGTCAAGGCAAACCCTATAGTTGTCAATGAGCTTCACTAAAAAAATACATTATTTCATAAACTATGAGCCTCTGGCGTTACCACAGACGAAATAAAATAAAATAAAAATACCTGGATTCTTAATGAATCAAAGCAAAAACAAGCGAGCATCGGAGAGCGAAATAAATTGGTCGAAACACAAGTCACAAGAGAGCAAGAGGTAAAGAATAAATAAAAACACATCTGGTGGGTGACGAGGGTGAGTTTGGAATATATTAGCCAGGCCAAACAATGGCTAGGAATGTATAAGGCTCATTACCTGTTGAGTAACTCTGGTAATTAGCCTTGTTTGAGGCTACTGGGCACGCTGCTCTCTCTCTCTCTCTCTCTCTCTCTCTCTCTCTCTCGTGGTACCTGACGCTGCTCTAACCATTCTCTCACCTGGTACCTCCAGCACATGATATAAACAACCTCGCCTCCTAACACTTCCTGCTTTGCTTTCTTTTCATCATGCTTCTATAGTTCTGGATATTAGATGACAGTTCCTACTGGAGACAGTAACAGACAGTTACTCTCAGCAGACAGCTGTCTGTCTGTCTTGATAAGAAGCATAAATAACAGACTTCCTCATGTTATACTTTAACTTCAAGGGGTATTATTTTTAAGGCCTCATTTAGATGCTGTTGCTCCCTTCTGGTCTCCACCTTACAGAAAGGGCACAAACACACTGGTAAACTCATTCAGAAGGATGATGAAGTTGCTTCCCTGTATCGGAAATCTATCTTACGAAGACAGACCGAAGGTGGTGAATCTGCACTCTCTGGAAAGACGAACAGTTAGGAGGATGTGACTGAAGTTGACAAATAGAAATCTGGAAAATATTATGTAAAAAATCAACGCTTGTTTGTGTGTAACAGTCACTTTACTGGCGATACTTGAACCACAGAAAAAACAAAGAGCGCTACGTGTATAGGAACTAGGCTAGGGATATATATATATATATATATATATATATATATATATATATATATATATATATATATATATATATATATATATATATATATATATATATATGGGGTGGGTAGGAAAAGACTAGTGCTCACATGGATTCTAGGAAGAGTCTCTAGACTCTTCCTGGAAGGCTAAGGGACTCCATATATTGCACTAGAGGACCGTACGAACGAACGAAAAAGTACTGGTAAGATCCCAATGGGATGAGCAAGGAAGACGGGACAAACGAAGAATAGCCCTGGAGAGGAGTGTTCTTAGTCGTGCAAATAGAGCCAGGGTTAACCCAGCAGCTAAGACGATCGTGGGACTGACTTGAGAACAGGAATAATAGACTCAGTTGCCCTACACACACACACACACACACAGACACACACACACACACACACACACACACACACACACACACACACACACACACACACACACACATACACACACACACACACACACACACACATACACGCACACACACACACATACACACACATACACACACACACACACACATATATATATATATATATATATATATATATATATATATATATATATATATATATATATATATATATATAATGTCGTGCCGAATAGGCAGAACTTGCGATCTTGGCTTAAATAGCAACGCTCATCTTGCCATATAGGACAAGTGAAAATTTGTGAATGCAATAATTTCGCCAAAATCATTCTGAACCTAACGAAAAAAATATATTTGATTGTGTTTGTTTAGTATTAAATTATTGTAAACGTATTTAAAATATATTTAGTTGGGTTAGGCTAAAATAAATTGCGCTTCTTATAATAATAATAGGTAAGTTTTCTTAGTTCCTTTTGGTGCAAAATTATAAATTTTTACATCAACATTAATGAAAAAAATATATCTTTAAACGTATAAGAGAAAATTTTAGAAAGGACTTAATTTTAAATGAGTTCTTGCTAATTGACCAGTTTTACATATTCGGCACGACATATATATATATATATATATATATATATATATATATATATATATATATATATATATATATATATATATATATATATATATATATAGAGAGAGAGAGAGAGAGAGAGAGAGAGACAGAATTCTTATTATATGTATGGAAGGAATGTTGGTTACAGAGGGCACGCATCATGAATCATGGGCTAGTCATTACGCCTGGCTACATGAACCATGGGCTGGTCATTACGCCTGGCTACATGAACCATGGGCTAGTCATTACGCCTGGCTACATGAACCATGGGCTGGTCATTACGCCTGGCTACATGAACCATGGGCTGGTCATTACGCCTGGCTACATGAACCATGGGCTGGTCATTACGCCTGGCTACATGAACCATGGGCTGGTCATTACGCCTGGCTACATGAACCATGGGCTGGTCATTACGCCTGGCTACATGAACCATGGGCTGGTCATTACGCCTGGCTACATGAATCATGGGCTGGTCATTACGCCTGGCTACATGAACCATGGGCTGGTCATTACGCCTGGCTACATGAACCATGGGCTGGTCATTACGCCTGGCTACATGAACCATGGGCTGGTCATTACGCCTGGCTACATGAACCATGGGCTGGTCATTACGCCTGGCTACATGAACCATGGGCTGGTCATTACGCCTGGCTACATGAATCATGGGCTGGTCATTACGCCTGGCTACATGAACCATGGGCTGGTCATTACGCCTGGCTACATGAACCATGGGCTGGTCATTACGCCTGGCTACATGAACCATGGGCTGGTCATTACGCCTGGCTACATGAATCATGGGCTGGTCATTACGCCTGGCTACATGAATCATGGGCTGGTCATTACGCCTGGCTACATGAATCATGGGCTGGTCATTACGCCTGGCTACATGAACCATGGGCTGGTCATTAGATGCGGGTGTTGTCAACATGGCCGGCTACGTCTCACACACCTACACCATCAACTCGGTGCTTCATTTCACCAGTTCTTAAGAATTAAACGCCAAAAACTTTTCTCTTTTTTTTTAGCGGATACAAGGTTTTGTAATAGACTACGTGAAGGAATGAGTCCCAGGTGCACCACCACCAACACCACTGCTATCACCACCACTACTGTCACCACCACCATTACTATCACCTCCACCACTGCTACCACCACCGCCATTATCACTACCACTATATATGAAACAATCCCCATTACCATTACCACAGTAACATAAAAACAATAAAGAAATAATTTAGGAATTTGATCTAGAGTCCTCAGAACGTAGAGAGAAGACATAATCACGACATACACGATACTTTAAAACAAAGAAGAACAAGGGAGGAGCCAGGACCAGGCAACACAGATACTCTCAGCACCTTACGTAATGAACCTCATATATGTTCACTGCCTGTTAAACCAGGTTGTTGATGTTAGCTGGCTGCTGGCCCTCCTACACACCTCGACCCTTCCTTTAAAGATACACCAACGTTCAAGGTTTGAAGACGGTCACATGAGGCATTCTCAAGTTACTACCTGAAAATATTGGAAGGAAACAAATTGCTGGCCCACAGAGTCATCACAGCCTGGTTGATCATATACTGTTTACAGCACTAGAAGTGAATAATGATCGCAACACATCGGAAGTTGCACCCATATATGGTATCAATAACTCACCTCAATCAACCGCAAGAGTCCAAGAGCTGTAGCTCAAACTTTGCAGATAAAAGTAGGTGATTAAAGGTTGGTGGGTAGAGATAGATGAGATTACAGAATCATATTTTCTCATCCTTTTCTACTTCCCCCTATTTCTCCCCCCTCTCTTTCCCCTTCCCCTCCCTCTATGTTCCAGACTACCCCCTGGGCGTTGCCCCTGGGGGTACTGCAGATTATAATTTATGGTATAACAGCATACCCATCATTACCTCTCCCGTCCCCCTTCCTCTCTTCCCCACATCACCCCCTTCCCCTTTCGCCTCTTCTCTCTCCTCTCACATTTTAATCAGTCCCCATCTTCCATTTTCCCCTTCCTATATCTCACCTCACCCCCTGCCACCCTTCACCCCTGTCAACCCTCACCCTGAGTCACCTTGCCCCCTGCCACCCTTCACCCCTGTCAACCCTCACCCCGAGTCACCTTACCCCCTGCCACCCTTCACCCCTGTCAACCCCCACCCCCAATCACTTCACTCCCACCACCCTTCACCCCTGTCACCCCCCCCAGTCACCTCTCTCCCCTTCTCGTCACGTCCTAGGCTACCAATACTCCAGAACAGCAGATGACAAGGCATATACAAATCGAGATGTGTATATCTCTCCTTGTATATACACCGAAAGCTTACTTTAATACTTATTTTAGAGATTAAAATATCCTTGACTACCCATGACCCTCGTGTCATGGATAGTCAAGTGAAGTGCCAATACACTTCAAATGTCATGAGTAGCGACAAAATTATTGGAGAAGACCATAGCTCAAACTCCATTCTGAGGAAGTGATAATGATCTGTAGGAATGGAGACACTTGGCTAACCGTCTCTGACACAAACCTTATTAACCAATCAACACACACAGGGAACAGTTTCCTCACTATAATGTGCCACACCTGCAGTGGATGACAGCTGTGCCCGTGGAGGTCAGGAATCACCCAGAGTTAAGAACTGGGGCCAGGGGCTATGAACTGACCCATGCAAACTCAACTGAGTACAACTACACGAATTTATCGCAATACACTATTTCCTCTTCATCTCATTCCAGCTATTACACTATTACATTTAATATTCTATGACATCTATTACTCTGTTTGTAAAGATATATTTTACACCATGCCTTCTGCACTGCTTCTAAAGTGGACAAAAGTGAAGGTTAGGTTAGGTTAGGTTTGTCAGGAAACAAGACAAGTGTTTCCTGACGCGGGTCTTAGGCATTTGATGACCCGCAGCCGAAGCTTTTGGTCAAAGGTGAAAACATCATGTATTCCCTAATGCTGTCACCAAGAAATGCTTCTTTATTGTTGTCCTGTGGAATTAATGAAAATGACTTTAACTGTATTTCCCCTGAGATACCTAATGATAAGATAACTAGCCTATATATTCAAACATATCTTTACGAATGAAGAATTGAGACACTTATGCAACACATGGGAATCTTTATTGAAGAAACGTTTCGCCACACAGTGGCTTCATCAGTCCAGTACAAAGTAGAAGTGGGTAAGGAGAGTAGAAGTTTGAGGTAATCAGTCCCTCAACCTGGAATCGATGTGTTCAGTCCATCACTCTTGTAGGAAGTGCAGCACAGGGCCAGAGAGGTGGCTTATATACTGCGGTGAGATGAGTTGAAGCAGGAGGAGGCGGGATCACACTTCTACTTTGTATTGGACTGATGAAGCCACTGTGTGGCGAAACGTTTCTTCAATAAAGATTCCCATGTGTTGCATAAGTGTCTCAATTCTTCAACTTGTCGGTTTTCATAACCATTCATCATCACGAATATACTAACACAAATGCCCCGTTTAAAACACTGAAAAAAATATACTGCCGGTATGAGGTGGACTGAGGGTTGTGCACGCTAGATAACGCACTGGCAGCTTACACAATACTATGTTGGGTAAAAGGACACATGTGCAGCTGATACGACGTTTCGCTCCCCAGTAGTCGGCTTGAGAAAACTCCTGGAGAGTGAAGCGTGCCACAATAAAAATGTTGCATTATTTGCACATGTCCTTTTACCCAACATATTGTCGGTAATTCTACCAACATTATTACACAATACTTGACCAAGTGGAATCAAGAAAATGCTAGGCATTAAACTTTAAAAAAAAAAAATCCTTGTTTCTTATTTAACCGGGGTGAAGCTTATGTGAGACAAAATGGGCGTCAGGTTCAGACTCGCCATTACCAAGGTTATTGGCGATTACCACAGTATTATGACTCAGCGCTTCTGGTCACGACGATATAACGATACCCAACCAGGAAAGAACACGAAACATTATATTAAAATTGGATAAACTGATATTTAGAAAGGATGTAGGAAAGGTTTGGTAGATGAGTGTAACGTTATTTACGTTACTAATAGGATCACTGAGGCTAAAAGCCTCGTTAGCTTTTGGGATGGATTTAAGATTAACCTGCATAGCATGGGCCAGTAGGCTTGCTGCGCTGGTCATCAATCCTTACGTTCTTGTATTGGAAGCGTTTCTGTATTAAAGAAATTTGATCTTAGGTGTCTGCTGGTTGTGCTTGAGTGTTGAGGAAGAAGGAGGAGGGGGGTAGAGTCATGACACTTCCCCAACTGGCGCCTCCAACAACACAACAAGCAACCCCAACCAG
>NC_091339.1:20120379-20122879 GCF_038502225.1 Cherax quadricarinatus
AGGAAGGCAGCAGCAACAGCAGTAGACAGAAAGGCAGCAAGAGCAGCAGACAGGAAGGCAGTAACAGCAGTAGACAGGAAGGCAGCAACAGCAGTAGACAGAAAGGCAGCAAGAGCAGCAGACAGGAAGGCAGTAGACAGGAAGGCAGCAACAGCAGTAGACAGAAAGGCAGCAAGAGCAGCAGACAGGAAGGCAGTAACAGCAGTAGACAGGAAGGCAGCAACAGCAGTAGACAGAAAGGCAGCAAGAGCAGCAGACAGGAAGGCAGTAACAGCAGTAGACAGGAAGGCAGCAACAGCAGTAGACAGAAAGGCAGCAAGAGCAGCAGACAGGAAGGCAGCAACAGCAGTAGACTAGAAAGCAGCAACAGCAGTAGACAGAAAGGCAGCAAGAGCAGCAGACAGGAAGGCAGTAACAGCAGTAGACAGGAAGGCAGCAACACCAGTAGACAGGAAGACAGCAACAGCAGACAGGAAGGCAGCAACAGCAGTAGACAGAAAGGCAGCAAGAGCAGCAGACAGGAAGGCAGTAACAGCAGCAGACAGGAAGGCAGCAACAGCAGTAGACAGAAAGGCAGCAAGAGCAGCAGACAGGAAGGCAGTAACAGCAGTAGACTAGAAGGCAGCAACAGCAGTAGACAGAAAGGCAGCAAGAGCAACAGACAGGAAGGCAGTAACAGCAGTAGACAGGAAGACAGCAACAGCAGTGGACAGGAAGGCAGCAACAACAGTAGACAGGAAGACAGCAACAGCAGACAGGAAGGCAGCAACAGCAGTAGACAGAAAGGCAGCAAGAGCAGCAGACAGGAAGGCAGTAACAGCAGTAGACAGGAAGGCAGCAACAGCAGTAGACAGAAAGGCAGCAAGAGCAGCAGACAGGAAGACAACAACAGCAGTAGACTAGAAAGCAGCAACAGCAGTAGACAGAAAGGCAGCAAGAGCAGCAGACAGGAAGGCAGTAACAGCAGTAGACAGGAAGACAGCAACAGCAGACAGGAAGGCAGCAACGGCAGTGGACAGGAAGGCAGCAACAACAGTAGACAGGAAGACAGCAACAGCAGACAGGAAGGCAGCAACAGCAGTAGAGAGAAAGGCAGCAAGAGCAGCAGACAGGAAGACAGTAACAGCAGTAGACTAGAAGGCAGCAAGAGCAGTAGACAGAAAGGCAGCAAGAGCAGCAGACAGGAAGGCAGCAACAGCAGTAGACTAGAAAGCAGCAACAGCAGTAGACAGAAAGGCAGCAACAGCAGCAGACAGGAAGGCAGTAACAGCAGTAGATAGGAAGGCAGCAACACCAGTAGACAGGAAGACAGCAACAGCAGACAGGAAGGCAGCAACAGCAGTGGACAGGAAGGCAGCAACAATAGTAGACCGGAAGACAGCAACAGCAGTGGACAGGAAGGCAGCAACAGCAGTGGACAGGAAGGCAGCAACAGTAGCAGACAGGAAGGCAGTAACAGCAGCAGACAGGAAGGCAGCAACAGCAGTAGACAGAAAAGCAGCAAGAGCAGCAGACAGGAAGGCAGCAACAGCAGTAGACAGAAAGGCAGCAAGAGCAGCAGACAGGAAGGCAGTAACAGCAGTAGACAGGAAGGCAGCAACAGCAGTAGACAAAAGCAGCAAGAGCAGCAGACATGAAGGCAGCATCAGCAGTAGACAGGAAGGCAGCAACAACAGTAGACAGGAAGACAGCAACAACAGACAGGAAGGCAGCAACAGCAGTGGACAGGAAGGCAGCAACAGTAGCAGACAGGAAGGCAGCAACAGAAGTAGACTAGAAGGCAGCAACAGCAGTAGACAGAAAGTCAGTAACAGCAGCAGACAGGAAGGCAGTAACAGCAGTAGACAGGAAGGCAGCAACACCAGTAGACAGAAAGGCAGCAAGAGCAGCAGACAGGAAGGCAGCAACAGTAGACTAGAAGGCAGCAACAGCAGTAGACAGAAAGACAGCAAGAGCAGCAGACAGGAAGGCAGTAACAGCAGTAGACAGGAAGGCAGCAACAGCAGTAGACAGGAAGACAGCAACAGCAGACAGGATGGCAGCAACAGCGGCAGACAGAAAGGCAGCAACAACAGCAGACAGGAAGGCAGCAACAGTAGCAGACAGGAACGCAGAAACAGCAGCAAAAACAACAACGGAAAGGAAGACAGCAGCAACAACAGTGGACAGGAAGACAGCAACAACAGCAGACAGGAAGACAGCAACAACAGCAGACAGGAAGACAGCAACAACAGCAGACAGGAAGACAGCAACAGCAGGTGAATCACTGCTACACTAGGCAGGGTGTCGCAGCGGTAAAGCCACACATCAAAGCGCTCATGTTAGCCCTGACGTGAGCTGCCAGGCTCAGCACACAAAACATTATGTTAATTTATGTTAATGCGAGGCAGGAAAGAGAGCCGAGATAGACCACATGTCAATACACCTTGCTTGCAGAAATATTTGCATTCTTATCTTGCACGCTGGCCACCGCGTCTTTAAATGTTTCTCTTGGTTTGCA
>NC_091339.1:20130379-20132879 GCF_038502225.1 Cherax quadricarinatus
ACTGGTGAATCTTGTCTCATGATCATGTAAGATGACTGGTGAATCTGTCTCATGATCATGTAAGATGACTGGTGAATCTGTCTCATGATCATGTAAGATGACTGGTGAATCTGTCTCATGATCATGTAAGATGACTGGTGAATCTGTCTCATGATCATGTAAGATGACTGGTGAATCTGTCTCATGATCATGTAAGATGACTGGTGAATCTGTCTCATGATCATGTAAGATGACTGGTGAATCTTGTCTCATGATCATGTAAGATGACTGGTGAATCTTGTCTCACGATCATGTAAGATGACTGGTGAATCTTGTCTCATGATCATGTAAGATGACTGGTGAATCTTGTCTCATAATCATGTAAGATGACTGGTGAATCTTGTCTCATGATCATGTAAGATGACTGGTGAATCTTGTCTCATGATCATGTAAGATGACTGGTGAATCTTGTCTCACGATCATGTAAGATGACTGGTGAATCTTGTCTCATGATCATGTAAGATGACTGGTGAATCTTGTCTCATGATCATGTAAGATGACTGGTGAATCTTGTCTCACGATCATGTAAGATGACTGGTGAATCTTGTCTCATGATCATGTAAGATGACTGGTGAATCTGTCTCATGATCATGTAAGATGACTGGTGAATCTTGTCTCATAATCATGTAAGATGACTGGTGAATCTGTCTCATGATCATGTAAGATGACTGGTGAATCTGTCTCATGATCATGTAAGATGACTGGTGAATCTGTCTCATGATCATGTAAGATGACTGGTGAATCTTGTCTCATAATCATGGAAGATGACTGGTGAATCTTGTCTCATAATCATGTAAGATGACTGGTGAATCTTGTCTCATAATCATGGAAGATGACTGGTGAATCTTGTCTCATGATCATGTAAGATGACTGGTGAATCTTGTCTCATAATCATGGAAGATGACTGGTGAATCTTGTCTCATAATCATGTAAGATGACTGGTGAATCTGTCTCATAATCATGTAAGATGACTGGTGAATCTGTCTCATGATCATGTAAGATGACTGGTTAATGTGTCTCATGATCATGTAAGATGACTGGTGAATCTGTCTCATGATCATGTAAGATGACTGGTGAATCTGTCTCATGATCATGTAAGATGACTGGTGAATCTTGTCTCATAATCATGTAAGATGACTGGTGAATCTTGTCTCATGATCATGTAAGATGACTGGTGAATCTTGTCTCATAATCATGGAAGATGACTGGTGAATCTTGTCTCATAATCATGGAAGATGACTGGTGAATCTCTCTCATGATCATGTAAGATGTGTGTGTGTGTGTGTGTGTGTGTGTGTGTGTATGTGTGTGTGTGTGTGTGTGTGTGTGTGTGTGTGTGTGTGTGTGTGTGTGTGTGTGTGTGTGTGTGTGTACTCACCTAGTTGAGGTTGCGGGGGTCGAGTCCGAGCTCCTGGCCCCGCCTCTTCACTGATCGCTACTAGGTCACTCTCCCTGAGCCGTGAGCTTTATCATACCTCTGCTTAAAGCTATGTATGGATCCTGCCTCCACTACCTCGCTTCCCAAACTATTCCACTTACTGACTACTCTGTGGCTGAAGAAATACTTCCTAGTTGATCAGGCCCTGATCCATCGGGAGGCCTGGTCATGGACCGGACCGCGGGGGCGTTGATCCCCGGAATAACCTCCAGGTAACCTCCAGGTAACCAGGTAACATCCCTGTGATTCATCTGTGTCTTCAGCTTCCAACTGTGTCCCCTTGTTACTGTGTCCAATCTCTGGAACATCCTGTCTTTGTCCACCTTGTCAATTCCTCTCAGTATTTTGTATGTCGTTATCATGTCCCCCCTATCTCTCCTGTCCTCCAGTGTCGTCAGGTTGATTTCCCTTAACCTCTCCTCGTAGGACATACCTCTTAGCTCTGGGACTAGTCTTGTTGCAAACCTTTGCACTTTCTCTAGTTTCTTCACGTGCTTGGCTAGGTGTGGGTTCCAAACTGGTGCCGCATACTCCAATATGGGCCTAACGTACACGGTGTACAGGGTCCTGAATGATTCCTGTGTGTGTGTGTGTGTGTGTGTGTGTGTGTGTGTGTGTGTGTGTGTGTGTGTGTGTGTGTGTGTGTGTGTGTGTGTTTACGTGTGTGTGTGTGTGTACGTGTGTGTGTACTCACCTAGTACTCACCTAGTTGAGGTTGCAGGATTCGAGTCCAAGCTCCTGGCCCCGTCTCTTCACTGGTCGCCATTAGGTCACTCTCCCTGAACCATGAGCTTTATCGTACCTCTGCTTAAAGCTATGTATGGATCCTGCCTCCACTACATCTCTTCCCAAACTATTCCACTTCCTGACTACTCTGTGGCTGAAGAAATACTTCCTAACATCCCTGTGATTCATCTGTGTCTTCAGCTTCCAACTGTGTCCCCTTGTTACTGTGTCCAGTCTCTGGAACATCCTGTCTTTGTCCACCTTGTCAATTCCTCTCAGTATTTTGTAAGTCGTTAT
>NC_091339.1:20137879-20157997 GCF_038502225.1 Cherax quadricarinatus
ATAAATCACAGCGCATGCGAAGCTAACAAATCTTGGAAATGACTTCAGATACCTCAATAAAGAAAACTTCATTACATTGTACAAGACTTGTGCTACACCTGTCTTACAATACGCGCTTCAGAAAGCACGTTCAAAAACTAGTTTACAACCAGACTCGTTCAAGAACTGAGAGGGTTCAACAGTCAAAAGAGGCAAAAAGAATTAAAGATAACCAAGGAAAAAAGAAGAATCAGGAAAGACACAAAAACAACGTACAAAGCATATAGAGGCTGCGACAGAACAGAAAAGAACAGTGTGTTCGAAATTTGAGGCACAGAGATGATGGATGATAAAGAGCTAAGAACACAGAGATGAGACAGTCTGCATCGTCCTCTAATACATTCCCTCACACGTAACCATCTAAGACTCAACACTAACTCTCAACAACTCTCTAACGCAAAGGTGATCAAGAGTAATGCGGTGGTGAATGATCGGCAGGTGTCAGCAAAAGCTTGAAAGATTCACCAGTCATCTTACATGATCATGAGACAGATTCACCAGTTACCTTACATGATCATGACACAAGATTCACCAGTCATCTTACATGATCATGAGACACATTAACCAGTCATCTTACATGATCATGAGACAGATTCACCAGTTACCTTACATGATCATGAGACAGATTCACCAGTTACCTTACATGATCATGACACAAGATTCACCAGTCATCTTACATGATCATGAGAAAGATTCACCAGTTACCTTACATGATCATGACACAAGATTCACCAGTCATCTTACATGATCATGAGACAGATTCACCAGTTACCTTACATGATCATGAGACAAGATTCACCAGTCATCTTACATGATCATGAGACAGATTCACCAGTTACCTTACATGATCATGAGACAAGATTCACCAGTCATCTTACATGATCATGAGAAAGATTCACCAGTTACCTTACATGATCATGACACAAGATTCACCAGTCATCTTACATGATCATGAGAAAGATTCACCAGTCATCTTACATGATCATGAGACACATTAACCAGTCATCTTACATGATCATGAGACACATTAACCAGTCATCTTACATGATCATGAGACAGATTCACCAGTCATCTTACATGATCATGAGACAAGATTCACCAGTCATCTTACATGATCATGAGACAAGATTCACCAGTCATCTTACATGATCATGAGACAGATTCACCAGTTACCTTACATGATCATGAGACAAGATTCACCAATCATCTTACATGATCATGAGACAGATTCACCAGTTACCTTACATGATCATGAGACAAGATTCACCAGTCATCTTACATGATCATGAGACAGATTCACCAGTCATCTTACATGATCATGAGACAGATTCACCAGTCATCTTACATGATCATGAGACAAGATTCACCAGTCATCTTACATGATTATGAGACAGATTCACCAGTCATCTTACATGATCATGAGACAAGATTCACCAGTCATCTTACATGATCATGAGACAAGATTCACCAGTCATCTTACATGATCATGAGACAAGATTCACCAGTCATCTTACATGATCATGAGACAGATTCACCAGTCATCTTACATGATCATGAGACAGATTCACCAGTCATCTTACATGATCATGAGACAAGATTCACCAGTCATCTTACATGATTATGAGACAGATTCACCAGTCATCTTACATGATCATGAGACAAGATTCACCAGTCATCTTACATGATCATGAGACAAGATTCACCAGTCATCTTACATGATCATGAGACAAGATTCACCAGTCATCTTACATGATCATGAGACAAGATTCACCAGTCATCTTACATGATCATGAGACAGATTCACCAGTCATCTTACATGATCATGAGACAAGATTCACCAGTCATCTTACATGATCATGAGACAAGATTCACCAGTCATCTTACATGATCATGAGACAAGATTCACCAGTCATCTTACATGATCATGAGACAGATTCACCAGTCATCTTACATGATCATGAGACAGATTCACCAGTCATCTTACATGATCATGAGACAAGATTCACCAGTCATCTTACATGATTATGAGACAGATTCACCAGTCATCTTACATGATCATGAGACAAGATTCACCAGTCATCTTACATGATCATGAGACAAGATTCACCAGTCATCTTACATGATCATGAGACAAGATTCACCAGTCATCTTACATGATCATGAGACAAGATTCAGCAGTCATCTTACATGATCATGAGACAGATTCACCAGTCATCTTACATGATCATGAGACAAGATTCACCAGTCATCTTACATGATCATGAGACAAGATTCACCAGTCATCTTACATGATCATGAGACAAGATTCACCAGTCATCTTACATGATCATGAGACAGATTCACCAGTCATCTTACATGATCATGAGACAGATTCACCAGTCATCTTACATGATCATGAGACAAGATTCACCAGTCATCTTACATGATCATGAGAAAGATTCACCAGTCATCTTACATGATCATGAGACAGATTCACCAGTCATCTTACATGATCATGAGACAAGATTCACCAGTCATCTTACATGATCATGAGACAAGATTCACCAGCCATCTTACATGATCATGAGACAGATTCACCAGTCATCTTACATGATCATGAGACAGATTCACCAGTCATCTTACATGATCATGAGACAAGATTCACCAGTCATCTTACATGATCATGAGACAGATTCACCAGTCATCTTACATGATCATGAGACAAGATTCACCAGTCATCTTACATGATCATGAGTCAAGATTCACCAGTCATCTTACATGATCATGAGACAGATTCACCAGTCATCTTACATGATCATGAGACAAGATTCACCAGTCATCTTACATGATCATGAGTCAAGATTCACCAGTTATCTTACATGATCATGAGACAGATTCACCAGTCATCTTACATGATCATGAGACAAGATTCACCAGTCATCTTACATGATCATGAGACAAGATTCACCAGTCATCTTACATGATCATGAGTCAAGATTCACCAGTCATCTTACATGATCATGAGACAAGATTCACCAGTCATCTTACATGATCATGAGACAAGATTCACCAGTCATCTTACATGATCATGAGACAAGATTCACCAGTCATCTTACATGATCATGAGACAAGATTCACCAGTCATCTTACATGATCATGAGTCAAGATTCACCAGTCATCTTACATGATCATGAGACAAGATTCACCAGTCATCTTACATGATCATGAGACAAGATTCACCAGTCATCTTACATGATCATGAGACAAGATTCACCAGTCATCTTACATGATCATGAGACAAGATTCACCAGTCATCTTACATGATCATGAGACAAGATTCACCAGTCATCTTACATGATCATGAGACAAGATTCACCAGTCATCTTACATGATCGTGAGACAAGATTCACCAGTCATCTTACATGATCATGAGACAAGATTCACCAGTCATCTTACATGATCATGAGACAAGATTCACCAGTCATCTTACATGATCATGAGACAGATTCACCAGTCATCTTACATGATCATGAGACAGATTCACCAGTCATCTTACATGATCATGAGACAAGATTCACCAGTCATCTTACATGATCATGAGACAAGATTCACCAGTTATCTTATATGTTCATGAGACAGATTCACCAGTCATCTTACATGATCATGAGACAGATTCACCAGTCATCTTACATGATCATGAGACAAGATTCACCAGTCATCTTACATGATCATGAGACAGATTCACCAGTTATCTTACATGATCATGAGACAAGATTCACCAGTTATCTTACATGATCATGAGACAGATTCACCAGTCATCTTACATGATCATGAGACAAGATTCACCAGTCATCTTACATGATCATGAGACAAGATTCACCAGTCATCTTACATGATCATGAGACAAGATTCACCAGTCATCTTACATGATCATGAGACAGATTCACCAGTTATCTTACATGATCATGAGACAAGATTCACCAGTCATCTTACATGATCATGAGACAAGATTCACCAGTCATCTTACATGATCATGAGACAAGATTCACCAGTCATCTTACATGATCATGAGACAGATTCACCAGTTATCTTACATGATCATGAGACAAGATTCACCAGTCATCTTACATGATCATGAGACAAGATTCACCAGTCATCTTACATGATCATGAGACAAGATTCACCAGTCATCTTACATGATCATGAGACAAGATTCACCAGTCATCTTACATGATCATGAGACAAGATTCACCAGTCATCTTACATGATCATGAGACAAGATTCACCAGTCATCTTACATGATCATGAGACAAGATTCACCAGTCATCTTACATGATCATGAGACAAGATTCACCAGTCATCTTACATGATCATGAGACAAGATTCACCAGTCATCTTACATGATCATGAGACAAGATTCACCAGTCATCTTACATGATCATGAGACAAGATTCACCAGTCATCTTACATGATCATGAGACAAGATTCACCAGTCATCTTACATGATCATGAGACAAGATTCACCAGTTATCTTACATGATCATGAGACAAGATTCACCAGTCATCTTACATGATCATGAGACAAGATTCACCAGTCATCTTACATGATCATGAGACAAGATTCACCAGTTATCTTACATGATCATGAGACAAGATTCGCCAGTCATCTTACATGATCATGAGACAAGATTCACCAGTTATCTTACATGATCATGAGACAAGATTCGCCAGTCATCTTACATGATCATGAGACAAGATTCACCAGTTATCTTACATGATCATGAGACAAGATTCGCCAGTCATCTTACATGATCATGAGACAAGATTCACCAGTCATCTTACATGATCATGAGACAGATTCGCCAGTCATCTTACATGATCATGAGACAAGATTCACCAGTTATCTTATATGTTCATGAGACAGATTCACCAGTCATCTTACATGATCAAGAGACAAGATTCACCAGTCATCTTACATGATCATGAGACAGATTCGCCAGTCATCTTACATGATCATGAGACAAGATTCACCAGTCATCTTACATGATCATGAGACAGATTCACCAGTCATCTTACATGATCATGAGACAAGATTCACCAGTCATCTTACATGATTATGAGACAAGATTCACCAGTCATCTTACATGATCATGAGACAAGATTCACCAGTCATCTTACATGATTATGAGACAAGATTCACCAGTCATCTTACATGATCATGAGACAAGATTCACCAGTCATCTTACATGATCATGAGACAAGATTCACCAGTCATCTTACATGATCATGAGACAAGATTCGCCAGTTATCTTACATGATCATGAGACAAGATTCACCAGTCATCTTACATGATCATGAGACAAGATTCACCAGTCATCTTACATGATCATGAGACAAGATTCGCCAGTTATCTTACATGATCATGAGACAAGATTCACCAGTCATCTTACATGATCATGAGACAAGATTCGCCAGTTATCTTACATGATCATGAGACAAGATTCACCAGTCATCTTACATGATCATGAGACAAGATTCACCAGTCATCTTACATGATCATGAGACAAGATTCACCAGTCATCTTACATGATCATGAGACAAGATTCGCCAGTTATCTTACATGATCATGAGACAAGATTCACCAGTTATATGATCATGGGACAGAAAGGCAAATTCAAAAGATCATACTAGAGTGCAAAACGTTTAACAGGCTTCCATTTTACACTCATAAGTATTGCCTTATTCTCTGACAGCTGTCGAGAATAAGGCAACACGTAGCCATAAACTTCACTTCGGACACAGGAAAATACCAAGGGTGTGTGTACTCACCTATCTGTGGTTGAAGGGGTTGAGCCATAGATCCTGGCACCGCCTCTTCACTAGTCACTACTAGGTCCACTCTTTCCCTGATCCAAGAGCCTTATCATGTGTGTGTGTGTGTGTGTGTGTGTGTGTGTGTGTGTGTGTGTGTGTGTGTGTGTGTGTGTGTGTGTGTGTGTGTACTCACTCACCTAGTTGAGGTTGCGGGGGTCGAGTCCGAGCTCCTGGCCCCGCCTCTTCACTGATCGCTACTAGGTCACTCTCCCTGAGCCGTGAGCTTTATCATACCTCTGCTTAAAGCTATGTATGTATCCTGCCTCCACTACATCGCTTCCCAAACTATTCCACTTACTGACTACTCTGTGGCTGAAGAAATACTTCCTAACATCCCTGTGATTCGTCTGTGTCTTCAGCTTCCAACTGTGTCCCCTTGTTACTGTGTCCAATCTCTGGAACATCCTGTCTTTGTCCACCTTGTCAATTCCTCTCAGTATTTTGTATGTCGTTATCATGCCCCCCCTATCTCTCCTGTCCTCCAGTGTCGTCAGGTTGATTTCCCTTAACCTCTCCTCGTAGGACATACCTCTTAGCTCTGGGACTAGTCTTGTTGCAAACCTTTGCACTTTCTCTAGTTTCTTCACGTGCTTGGCTAGGTGTGGGTTCCAAACTGGTGCCGCATACTCCAATATGGGCCTAACATACACGGTGTACAGGGTCCTGAATGATTCCTTATTAAGATGTCGGAATGCTGTTCTGAGGTTTGCTAGGCGCCCATATGCTGCAGCAGTTATTTGGTTGATGTGCGCTTCAGGAGATGTGCCTGGTGTTATACTCACCCCAAGATCTTTTTCCTTGAGTGAGGTTTGTAGTCTCTGACCCCCTAGACTGTACTCCGTCTGCGGCCTTCTTTGCCCTTCCCCAATCTTCATGACTTTGCACTTGGTGGGATTGAACTCCAGGAGCCAATTGCTGGACCAGGTCTGCAGCCTGTCCAGATCCCTTTGTAGTTCTGCCTGGTCTTCGATCGAGTGAATTCTTCTCATCAACTTCACGTCATCTGCAAACAGGGACACCTCAGAGTCTATTCCTTCCGTCATGTCGTTCACAAATACCAGAAACAGCACTGGTCCTTGGACTGACCCCTGCGGGACCCCGCTGGTCACAGGTGCCCACTCTGACACCTCGCCACGTACCATGACTCGCTGTTGTCTTCCTGACAAGTATTCCCTGATCCATTGTAGTGCCTTCCCTGTTATCCCTGCTTGGTCCTCCAGATTTTGCACCAATCTCTTGTGTGGAACTGTGTCAAACGCCTTCTTGCAGTCCAAGAAAATGCAATCCACCCACCCCTCTCTCTCTTGTCTTACTGCTGTCACCATGTCACCATGTGTGTGTGTGTGTGTGTGTTTGTGTGTGTGTGTGTGTGTGTGTGTGTGTGTGTGTGTGTGTGTGTGTGTGTGTGTGTGTGTGTGTGTGTGTGTGTGTTTGGTGCGAACGTGGGCGTGGTGTGGGCGTGGGCGCACCGAACTGTCTGGCCTCAATACCTGGGTAGCGGACCTGACCAGACGGGCACATGTTGAATATTATTTACGGTCCCATCGCCATACTGGTTAAGATCCATCATACTGGTTAAGATCCATCATACTGGTTAATATCCATCATACTGGTTAAGATCCATCATACTGGTTAAGATCCATCATACTGGTTAAGATCCATCATACTGGTTAAGATCCATCATACTGGTTAAGCTCCATCATACTGGTTAAGATCCATCATACTGGTTAAGATCCATCATACTGGTTAAGATCCATCATACTGGTTAAGATCCATCATACTGGTTAAGATCCATCATACTGGTTAAGATCCATCATACTGGTTAAGATCCATCATACTGGTTAAGATCCATCATACTGGTTAAGATCCATCATACTGGTTAAGATCCATCATACTGGTTAAGATCCATCATACTGGTTAAGATCCATCATACTGGTTAAAATCCATCATACTGGTTAAAATCCATCATACTGGTTAAAATCCATCATACTGGTTAAGATCCATCATACTGGTTAAGATCCATCATACTGGTTAAGATCCATCATACTGGTTAAGATCCATCATACTGGTTAAGATCCATCATACTGGTTAAGATCCATCATACTGGTTAAGATCCATCATACTGGTTAAGATCCATAATACTGGTTAAGATTTATCATACTGGTTAAGATCCATCATACTGGTTAAGATCCATCATACTGGTTAAAATCCATCATACTGGTTAAGATCCATCATACTGGTTAAGATCCATCATACTGGTTAAGATCCATCATACTGGTTAAAATCCATCATACTGGTTAAGATCCATCATACTGGTTAAGATCCATCATACTGGTTAAGATCCATCATACTGGTTAAGATCCATCATACTGGTTAAGATCCATCATACTGGTTAAGATCCATCATACTGGTTAAGATCCATCATACTGGTTAAGATCCATCATACTGGTTAAGTTCCATCATACTGGTTAAGATCCATCATACTGGTTAAGATCCATCATACTGGTTAAGATCCATCATACTGGTTAAGATCCATCATACTGGTTAAGATCCATCATACTGGTTAAGATCCATCATACTGGTTAAGATTTATCATACTGGTTAAGATCCATCATACTGGTTAAGATCCACCATACTGGTTAAGATTTATCATACTGGTTAAGATCCATCATACTGGTTAAGATCCATCATACTGGTTAAGATCCATCATACTGGTTAAGATCCACCATACTGGTTAAGATTTATCATACTGGTTAAGATCCATCATACTGGTTAAGATCCATCATACTGGTTAAGATCCATCATACTGGTTAAGATCCATCATACTGGTTAAGATCCATCATACTGGTTAAGATCCATCATACTGGTTAAGATCCATCATACTGGTTAAGATCCATCATTCTGGTTAAGATCCATCATACTGGTTAAGATCCATCATACTGGTTAAGATCCATCATACTGGTTAAGATCCCTCATACTGGTTAAGATCCCTCATACTGGTTAAGATCCATCATACTGGTTAAGATCCACCATACTGGTTAAGATTTATCATACTGGTTAAGATCCACCATACTGGTTAAGATCCATCATACTGGTTAAGATCCATCATACTGGTTATGATCCATCATACTGGTTAAGATCCATCATACTGGTTAAGATCCCTCATACTGGTTAAGATCCATCATACTGGTTAAGATCCACCATACTGGTTAAGATTTATCATACTGGTTAAGATCCATCATACTGGTTAAGATCCATCATACTGGTTAAGATCCATCATACTGGTTAAGATCCATCATACTGGTTAAGATCCATCATAGTGGTTAAGATCCATCATACTGGTTAAGATCCACCATACTTGTTAAGATCCATCATACTGGTTAAGATCCATCATACTGGTTAAGATCCATCATACTGGTTAAGATCCATCATACTGGTTAAGATCCATCATACTGGTTAAAATCCATCATACTGGTTAAAATCCATCATACTGGTTAAGATCCATCATACTGGTTAAGATCCATCATACTGGTTAAGATCCATCATAGTGGTTAAGATCCATCATACTGGTTAAGATCCATCATACTGGTTAAGATCCATCATACTGGTTAAGATCCATCATACTGGTTAAGATCCATCATACTGGTTAAGATCCATCATACTGGTTAAGATCCATCATACTGGTTAAAACCCATCATACTGGTTAAGATCCATCATACTGGTTAAAATCCATCATACTGGTTAAAATCCATCATACTGGTTAAGATCCATCATACTGGTTAAGATCCATCATACTGGTTAAGATCCATCATACTGGTTAAGATCCATCATACTGGTTAAGCTCCATCATACTGGTTAAGATCCATCATACTGGTTAAGATCCACCATACTGGTTAAGATCCATCATACTGGTTAAGATCCATCATACTGGTTAAGATCCATCATACTGGTTAAAACCCATCATACTGGTTAAGATCCATCATACTGGTTAAAACCCATCATACTGGTTAAAATCCATCATACTGGTTAAAATCCATCATACTGGTTAAGATCCATCATACTGGTTAAGATCCATCATACTGGTTAAGATCCATCATACTGGTTAAGATCCATCATACTGGTTAAGATCCATCATACTGGTTAAGATCCATCATACTGGTTAAGATCCATCATACTGGTAACCTGGTTGAACAAAATAACATAAACACCTGCTGACTGAACACTCACATTATCGAATGACTGAATAATCAATTTCAATGTGTTACAGGCCCATTTTTGTAGTATCTTCCACGACAATAATGCACTAATTCACCGCTAGAATTGTTCCAAACTGACATGAAGAACATGAAAGTGAAGTCGAACACCTGGACTGGCCCATACAATCGCCGGATCTAAATATTACTGAGCATCTCTGGGGTCAATTGGAACAGCAAGTCTGGAACCAGGAACCGATTTCCTCCACCGTCGTCTTTGGAAGAACCATTCCTCAAGCAGGTTTTGCTTGAAGAATGGCTCAAATTTCACATGGATACTGTTTAAATTCCTCGACGAACTGGTGCTGTTGTAGCTGCAAGTTGAAGATCGACCCCATATTGAAAATAAAAAAAATTGTTATAGTAAAAGGTGTTCATGTTATGTCCAACCCTTTGTATATATATATATATATATATATATATATATATATATATATATATATATATATATATATATATATATATATATATATATATTATAGGTAGTAGGTTGGTAGACAGCAACCGCCCAGGGAGGTACTACCGTCCTGCCAAGTGAGTGTAAAACGGAAACCTGTAATTACATGATGGTAGGATTGCTGGTGTCTTTTTTCCGTCTCATAAACATGCAAGATTTCAGGTACGTCTTGCTACTTCTACTTACACTTAGGTCACACTACACATACATGTACAAGCATATATATACACACCCCTCTGGGTTTTCTTCTATTTTCTTTCTAGTTCTTGTTCTTGTTTATTTCTTCTTATCTCCATGGGGAAGTGGAACAGAATTCTTCTTCCGTAAGCCATGCGTGTCGTAAGAGGTGATTAAAATGCCGGGAGCAAGGGGCCAGTAACCCCTTCTCCTGTATATGTTACTAAATTTGAAAGGAGAAACTTTCGTTTTTCCTTTTGGGCCACCCTGCCTCGGTGGGATACGGTCGGTGTGTTGAAAGAAAGATTTATATATATATATATATATATATATATATATATATATATATATATATATATATATATATATATAATATATATATATATATATATATATATATATATATATATATATATATATATATATATATAATATATATATATATATATATATATATATATATATATATATATATATATATATATATATATATATATATATATAATATATATATATATATATATATACATATATATATATATATATATATATATATATATATATATATATATATATATATATATATATGTCGTGCCGAATATGTAAAACTGGTCAATTAGCAAGAACTCATTTAAAATTAAGTCCTTTCTAAAATTTTCTCTTATGCGTTTAAAGATATATTTTTTTCATTAATGTTAATGTAAAATTTTTTAATTTTGCTCCAAAAGAATCTTAGAAAACTTACCTAACCTTATTATAACAAGAACAATTTATTTTAGCCTAACCCAACTAAATATGTTTTAGATTTGTTTACAATAATTTAATACTAAACATATACAGTGAAATATATTTTTTTCGTTAGGTTCAGAATGATTTTGGCGAAATTATTGCATACACAAATTTTCACTTGTCTTACATGGCAAGATGAGCGTTGCTATTTAAGCCAAGATCGCAAGTTCTGCCTATTCGGCACGACATATATATATATATATATATATATATATATATATATATATATATATATATATATATATATTTTATCACACTGGCCGATTCCCACCAAGGCAGGGTGGCCCGAAAAAGAAAAACTTTCACCATCATTCACTCCATCACTGTCTTGCCAGAAGGGTGCTTTACACTACAGTTTTTAAACTGCAACATTAACACCCCTCCTTCAGAGTGCAGGCACTGTACTTCCCATCTCCAGGACTCAAGTCCGGCCTGCCGGTTTCCCTGAACCCCTTCATAAATTTTACTTTGCTCACACTCCAACAGCACGTCAAGTATTAAAAACCATTTGTCTCCATTCACTCCTATCAAACACGCTCACGCATGCCTGCTGGAAGTCCAAGCCCCTCGCACACAAAGCCTCCTTTACCCCCTCCCTCCAACCTTTCCTAGGCCGACTCCTACCCCGCCTTCCTTCCACTACAGACTGTTACACTCTTGAAGTCACTCTGTTTCGCTCCATTCTCTCTACATGTCCGAACCACCTCAACAACCCTTCCTCAGCCCTCTGGACAACAATTTTGGTAATCCCGCACCTCCTCCTAACTTCCAAACTACGAATTCTCTGCATTACATTCACACCACACATTGCCCTCAGACATGACATCTCCACTGCCTCCAGCCTTCTCCTCGTTGCAACATTCATCACCCATGCTTCACACCCATATAAGAGCGTTGGTAAAACTATACTCTCATACATTCCCCTCTTCGCCTCCAAGGACAAAGTTCTTTGTCTCCACAGCCTCCTACTCCTACTCACCCTTTTCCCCGCATCAATTCTATGATTCACCTCATCTTTCATAGACCCATCCGCTGACACGTCCACTCCCAAATATCTGAATACATTCACCTCCTCCATACTCTCTCCCTCCAATCTGATATCCAATCTTTCATCACTGTGGCATGCAAAGAGTACGTAACCTTTATTCGGCGCATGGACACACCCTCATTTACAGGCTATCTCCCCCAACCAGCGAACCAGGTTGCTAAGAGTTGATGATGGGGCCCCATCGTTCAACTAGTGACCAGGTTCTAGCCAATAAGAAGGTGGGATTGACAATCGCAGAGGTTATGTGGATACCGCTCTCCTGTCTGCCCTTGTCATTCCCATTCTAGAGCTGGTTGAAGCACGGTCTGCTATCTTGTGGCTTCTATTTCTGCCTTGCTTACCGTGGAGTGCACTATATTTATCACTGTACATAGTGTACATATTGCTGTTATAATTGGTGAAGGATAATATAAGTCTAAACTTTTTCTACTGTGTTTATTTGCTCCCATTACACCTGGGATAACAGGCCATTTGAAATCCTAGGTTGTAATATGGGTAGCCTGTCCGGGATCTGGACTTAGAGAAACGGTTGAGCTTAGGGTGAAGCTTGTAGCAGGAACATTGTGTAGCTTGCTGTTTCGCTTCGCTTTACAAATTTTGCGTGTCAGTTGCTTATGATCAGCCTTGCTATTGTGTGATCGTTCAACAGCTCGCTACTAGCTTGTTCAGTGTGCTCGCTTCGCTACGGTCAATCTTGTGTACAGTCGGCTTTGCTTGTATGCGTATTTTGCAATCGTACTGTGCATAGCTAAGCGTGTTCTGCAAATTAACGTGTTACGTTGGGGTATTCGTACTGTGCATAGCGAATAACTTATGCCACCTAGACGAGTCAGACGCCTGGTGTCGGCATATACTTTGCATAACCTACCTAAATTGTCCCTACAGCGTTGTTGGCAAATTGCTCGTTCCATTGGCATTCCCTATAAACGCACTCTCACAGCTGCGCAACTGCGTTCACTTATTGCTGACATACTTATTGAAGAAGAGATGGCACATCAAACTCCTCCCTCTACGGGAGCTAGGGAAAAAACTCTTATGTTCTCGCATGAGGAAGATGATACACCTACGGAGCAAAATGGTCAGTATGGTGCAGCTGGGTTGTCTCGAGGTGAATCAGCGTCGTTGGCACTTGAGCTGGCAAAAATCACGCTGGAGCAAACTAGGGAACAGAGAGCAACCAATTTAACTGAGCTTCTACAGTCATATCCTAATATTTTTTCGGATGTGCCGAAAAAATGTACGTTAGGTTACCATGATGTAGATGTGGGAAAATCTAAACCAATTAAACTCTCCCCCTACAGAGCTAATCCTGAAAAGCAAAGGCTACTTCAGCAGGAAGTAGAATTTTTGTTAGAACATGGTTTAGTGGAGGAGTCATCTAGTCCCTGGGCTTCACCGTGCATCCTAGTAAAAAAGGCTGATGGAGGGTTTCGTATGTGCACAGACTACCGTAAAGTGAACGAGGTCACAATCACAGATGCTTACCCTCTTCCTCGTCTGGATGACGTAATTGACTTTGTGGGTAAGGCTACTTTTGTGTCCAAATTAGATCTCCTTAAAGGTTACTATCAGGTACCTTTGACAGATAAGGCGAAGGAAATCTCTGCCTTCGTGATTCCAGGAGGTCATTATCAGTATACAGTTACCCCCTTCGGAATGAAAAATTCCCCCTCTTCATTCCAGAAACTCATCCATCAGGCTATTAAAGGACTTGAAGGCACGGCAGCATACCTAGATGATATTGTTGTGGTGTCTGATACTTGGGATCAACACCTACTTAGACTTAAAGCTCTGTTTGAGACCTTTAAGAATTCCCAATTAACAGTTAATTTATCTAAATCTTCCTTTGGCCAGGCCACTATCACTTTTCTAGGCCATGAAGTAGGTAGTGGTAATGTTGCACCTAAACTTGCTAAAGTTCTTTCGATTAAAGATTATCCAGTTCCTCATGATAGGAAATCTCTTCAACGTTTCCTAGGCATGATAGGATTTTACAGAAGATTCTGTAAGAATTTCTCAGATATTGTATCCCCTCTTACCTCTCTTACCAGTCATAAAGTTCCCTTTAATTGGACGTCAGATTGTAACACTGCTTTTAATAAAGCAAAAAGATTATTGTGCTCTGCCCCCATTCTCCTGTCTCCAGACTTCTCCAAACCTTTTTCATTACAGGTTGATGCTTGTGAGTCTGGGGTTGGGGCGGTACTATTACAAATCGGGAACAAGGAGCTGCAGCCAATCGCATACTTTTCAGCTAAGTTCCAGCCACATCAGAGAGCTTACTCTACCATTGAAAAAGAAGCCCTCGCGCTGGTAATGGCTTTGGAACATTTCGATGTTTATGTGGGCCAGACATCTCAGGTGGTCACAGTCTACAGTGATCACAACCCGTTAGTCTATCTCCAAGCCATGAAGAATCACAACACAAGGCTTATGCGTTGGACGCTCAGGCTGCAGCCCTACAACCTAAAAATAAAATACATTGCCGGCAAAGAAAATGTGTTGGCAGACTCTTTGTCAAGAGTCTAGTTTAATATTTTATTTAGGTTAGGATGTATTTGTGGTAACCCCCCTTTCAAGCTCTTTTTTTTATCCCCTGATGTGGGGGTTTTTTTTAGTGAGGGGATACGGGCTACCGTCCGCTTGTATCTTGGACCTATGTTGGCCTATCTGACTGCTGTCTCACTCTGAGTTTAGGGTTTGGCTTTTGGTCACTAGGAAAGCTGAGCTCTATCTAAGAGTTGGATGGTGGAGAGGATAGGCGGTCCCATTATTTGGTGCCATGGCGGCACGGTTACCACTGGGAGGTGGCAGCCTAATCCTGAGCCTTCTCGGGGGTGGGGGTGTGGCATGCAAAGAGTACGTAACCTTTATTCGGCGCATGGACACACCCTCATTTACAGGCTATCTCCCCCAACCAGCGAACCAGGTTGCTAAGAGTTGATGATGGGGCCCCATCGTTCAACTAGTGACCAGGTTCTAGCCAATAAGAAGGTGGGATTGACAATCGCAGAGGTTATGTGGATACCGCTCTCCTGTCTGCCCTTGTCATTCCCATTCTAGAGCTGGTTGAAGCACGGTCTGCTATCTTGTGGCTTCTATTTCTGCCTTGCTTACCGTGGAGTGCACTATATTTATCACTGTACATAGTGTACATATTGCTGTTATAATTGGTGAAGGATAATATAAGTCTAAACTTTTTCTACTGTGTTTATTTGCTCCCATTACACCTGGGATAACAGGCCATTTGAAATCCTAGGTTGTAATAATCACCTAATCTTTTTATCCTCATAACCTTACTCTTTCCTGTATTCACTTTTAATTTTCTTCTTTTGCACACCCTACCAAATTTATCCACCAATCTCTGCAACTTCTCTTCAGAATCTCCCAAGAGCACAGTGTCATCAGCAAAGAGCAACTGTGACAACTCCCACTTTATGTGTGATTCTTTATCTTTTAACTCCACGCCTCTTGCCAAGACCCTCGCATTTACTTCTCTTACAACCCCATCTATAAATATATTAAACAACCACGGTGACATCACACATCTGTACATTTCACATAGAGGCCGGGTGACTTCAACAGTTGCAGAAGTACCAATCCTTCGTGATCATTCAAGCTCTTAGGCAAAAATTAATGGTCAGTACTCGTTGACGAGACAATGTCAAGAGGAAGAGCGGGCAGCCCTGAGGGCAGCCAGGGCAGGGTGCAGTACGTCAAGAGTGGGCAGCCCTGAGGGAAGCCAGGGTCGGGTACGTCAAGTGAGAGAGAGTGCTTAACACAAAGTACTGCCAATTATGTGTAATCACACAGGCTGGCGGAGTTCAGAAGCTATCTTACAGAAATGACCTTACAGAAGTGACCTTACAGAACCTACCTTACAGAAGCTACCTTACAGAAGCTATCTTACAGAAGCTACCTTACAAGCTATCTTACAGAAATGACCTTACAGAAGTGACCTTATAGAACCTACCTTACAGAAGCTACCTTACAGAAGCGATCTAACAGAAGTTACCCTACAGAAGCGACCTTACAGAAGCTACCTTACAGAAACTCCCTTACAGAAGAGATCTAACAGAAGCTACCTTACAGAAGCGACCTTACAGAAGCTACATTATAGAGCTCCCTTACAGAAGTTACACTATAGAGCTCCCTTACAGAAGCTACATTAGAGAAGCTCCCTTGCAGAAGCCATCTAACAGAAGCTCCCTTACAGACGCTCCCTTACAGAAGCTACCTTACAGAAGCTCCCTTACAGAAGCTACCTCAGAGAAGCTCCCTTAGAGAAGCTCCATTAGAGTGGCTACCTTAAAGAAGCTCCCTTACAGAAGCTACCCCTACAGATAACCATAGTTGCAACTATAATAATGTTGGCCGGAATGACAGCTCAGGCAGAGCAACGGTGCATCTGCAAGGGAAAGGTTGAATGATTGCTTTACGAGGTTAATTAAGCCTGTCAACTCCACGACGGTCATTAAGGCTCCATCTCGCGTGTATACCGTCAGTCCAGGTTTCCCTTTTTTATTTCCAATACAAGAATTAAAGTAAACTTAAGATATATACAATTTCTGGCGCAGATACAATGAGAGAAATACGCTTTTCACACCATCCACCTCCCTCTCTTAACCTCCACACACACACACATACCTTCCCAACACACACACATACTTTCCCAACTCCACATTCCCCAAGACACATCACACACTCAACATGTGCCCCCTATTCTTCTCTTCCTATTCAGATCCGGTCATTAAATCTTCAATGGATGTCGCCAGAGGAGAAGTTTAAGATAAGTGTGAAGACGGCCAGGGACAGCTACTGGTGTTGAGAGAGAGTATTATACCAGTTTCACTGTAGCTTTTTCTAGGGCGTCAAGTCATCAGCAGCCATTACTTCCTCGCCTTCATTGAATTACGAAGAGGTTTACGCAAATAAATTTACCAGAAGAAATTACTCAACTGACTAAATCACTCGACTGACCAAAACAAGTCAGGTGACTGAATGCGTTCTAGGTGACATCACTAAACGAGTTATGAGTGTACTCACCTATCTGTTTTAACAGAGGGTTGAGTCATAGCTCATGACCCAACCTCTTAACAAGTACAAACTGGATTTACTGAGGTGGTGGTGGTGGTGGTGGTGGTGGTGGTGGTGGTGGTGGTGGTGGTGGTGGTAATGGTTTGCGCACCATGATGACCAGTTCGTGTGTGTGTGTGTGTGTGTGTGTGTGTGTGTGTGTGTGTGTGTGTGTGTGTGTGTGTGTGTGTGTATGTGTGTTTGTGTGTATGTGTGTATGTGTGTGTGTGTGTGTGTGTGTGTGTGTGTATGTGTGTGTATGTGTGTATGTGTGTATGTGTGTGTGTGTGTGTATGTATGTGTGTATGTGTGTGTGTGTGTGTATGTGTGTGTGTGTGTGTGTGTGTGTGTGTGTATGTGTGTGTGTGTGTGTATGTGTGTGTGTGTGTGTGTGTGTGTGTGTGTGTGTGTGTGTGTGTGTGTGTGTGTGTGTGTGTGTGTGTGTGTGTGTGTGTGTGTGTGTGTGTGTGTGTGTGCGCGTGGGTGCGTGTATAACATCCTGGCAGCTATTTGCTGCTAGATAAACAGTATCAACAGGTGTAAGGAGAGTTGTTCACATGTCTGGCTCTGTCTGGGGATCGGACCAGGGACCTTTGGGCTGCGCAGTGCATACTGCCACTGAGCTGTAAGTTACCTACACTAAGGGCTGGAAGTTACCTATACTGAGGGGCTGGAAGTTACGTACACTGAGGGCTGGAAGTTACCTATAATGAAGGATGGAATTTACCTACACTGAAGGCAGGAAGTTACCTACACTGAGGGCTGAAAGTTACCTACACTGAGGGCTGGAACGTGCCTACACTGAAGACTGGAAGTTACCTACACTGAGAGTTGTAAGTTGCCTACACTAAAAGCTGTAAGTTACGTACACTGAAGGCTGTAAGTTACATACACTGAGGGCTGGAAGTTACCTACACTGAGAGCTGGAAGTTATACTGAGGGCTGTAAGTTACCTACACTGAGGGCTGTATGTTACCTATACTGAGGGCTGAAAGTTACCTACACTGAGAGCTGGAAATTACCTACACTCAGGGCTAGAAGTTACCTACACTGAGATCTGAAAGTTACACAGAGGGCTGTAAGTTGTCTACACTGAGGGTTGTAAGTTACCTACACTAAGGGCTGGAAGTTACCTACACTGAGGGCTGTAAGTTACCTACACTGAGGGCTGTAAGTTATCTACACTGAGGGCTGCAAGTTACCTACACTGAGAGCTGTAAGTTACCTACACTGAGGGCTGGAAGCAACCTACATTGATGGCTGGAAGTTACCTATACTGAGGGCTGGAAGTTACCTACACTGAGGGCTGCAAGTTACTTACACTGAGGACTGGAAATTATCTACGCTGAGGGCAGGAAGTTACCTACACTCAGGGCTGTAAGTTACCTACACTGAGGACTGGAAATTACCTACACTGAGGGCTGAAAGTTACCTACACTGAGGGCTGTAAGCTACCTATACTGAGGGCTGGAAGTTACCTACACTGACAACTGGAAGTTACCTATACTGAGGGCTGGAAGTTACCTATACAGAGGGCTGGAAGTTACGTACACTGAGGGCCGGAAATTACCTACACTGAGGACTGAAAGTTACCTACACTGAGGGCTGGAAGTTACCTACATTGAGGACTGGAAGTTACCTACACTGAGGGCTGGAAGTTACCTACACTGAGGACTGGAAGTTACCTACACTGAGGGCTGGAAGTTACCTACACTGAAGACTGGAAGTTTCCTAAACTGAGGGCTGGACGTTACCTACACTCAGGGCTGAAAATTACCTACACTGAGGGCTGGAAGTTACCTACACTGAGGACTGGAAGCTACCTACACTAGGGGCTGGAAGTTACCTACACTGAAGACTGGAAGTTACCTACACTAAGGGCTGGAAGTTATCTACACTGAGGGCTGGAAGTTGCCTTCACTGAGGGATGGAAGTTACCTACCCTGAGGGCTGGAAGTTATCTACACTGAGGGGTGATAGTTACCTACACTGAAAGCTGGAAGTTATCTACACTGAGGGCTGGATGTTATCTATAATGAAGGCTGGAAGTTACTGTGAAGGCTTACTCAGCTCTGTAATAACTTCAGACAGTATTACCAAAGCTGGCTCCTCCTCAGGAAAATTAATGAATAGAAAACGAAATAATAATTAACAAAGATAAACACTTTATTATTTATTAAAGCAAACATAAAACAATAAAACATGACAGGTACATCCTATTTGAAAGAAAAATGAAAAATGAAATGAATAAAAGAACATTTGAACTCAACGCTAATATATATACTGGGGTGTCTGGTGTTGGTGACACTTCGTGTTGTTGAAATCTTAGCCGTTGATGTGGGGGGGGGGGGGGGTCGCAGGTGTTGGTGACCACCACTGGCTAGTTCTTCACAGAGTATCGCTGTGAGTATTTTATCCCGATGACA
>NC_091339.1:20158097-20220597 GCF_038502225.1 Cherax quadricarinatus
TTTTCCCTTTCTCTCTCTGCCTCCTTCCCTACTTTCTCCTCCTTCCCCACTTTTTCCTCTCCTCCTTCCCACTTCTCTCCTCCCCTTTCCCCCACTTCTCTCTTTTTACCCTCCTTCCCTACTTCTCTCTCTCTTTCCTCTCTCTCTCTTTACCTCCTTCCCCACTTCTCTCTCTCTACCTCCTTCCCTATCTCTCTCTCTCTCTTTACCTCCTTCCCCACTTCTCTCTTTCTACCTCCTTCCCTACTTCTCTCTCTCTCTCTACCTCCTTCCCCACTTCTCTCTCTCTACCTCCTTCCCCACTTCTCTCTCTACCTCCCTCCCTACTTCTCTCTCTCTTTACCTCCTTCCCTACTTCTCTCTCTCTACCTCCTTCCCTACTTCTCTCTCTCTACCTCCTTCCCCACTTCTCTCTCTCTACCTCCTTCCCCACTTCTCTCTCTCTACCTCCTTCCCTACTTCTCTCTCTCTACCTCCTTCCCTACTTCTCTCTCTCTACCTCCTTCCCTACTTCTCTCTCTCTACCTCCTTCCCCACTTCTCTCTCTCTACCTCCTTCCCCACTTCTCTCTCTCTACCTCCTTCCCTACTTCTCTCTCTCTCTTTACCTCCTTCCCCACTTCTCTCTCTCTACCTCCTTCCCTACTTCTCTCTCTCTCTTTACCTCCTTCCCCACTTCTCTCTCTCTACCTCCTTCCCTACTTCTCTCTCTCTCTTTACCTCCTTTCCCACTTGTCTCTCTCTGCCTCCTTCCCTACTTCTCTCTCTCTCTCTACCTCCTTCCCCACTTCTCTCTCTCTACCTCCTTCCCCACTTCTCTCTCTCTACCTCCTTCCCTACTTCTCTCTCTCTTTACCTCCTTCCCCACTTCTCTCTCTCTACTTCCTTCCCTACTTCTCTCTCTCTCTCTCTACCTCCTTCCCCACTTCTCTCTCCCTACCTCCTTCCCTACTCCTCTCTTGCCACCTCCTTCCCCACTTCTCTCTCTCTACCTCCCTCCCTACTTCTCTCTCTCTTTACCTCCTTCCCTACTTCTCTCTCTCTACCTCCTTCCCCACTTCTCTCTCTCTACCTCCTTCCCTACTTCTCTCTCTCTCTCCCTCCTTCCCCACTTCTCTCTCTCTACCTCCTTCCCCACTTCTCTCTCTCTACCTCCTTCCCTACTTCTCTCTCTCTCTACCTCCTTCCCCACTTCTCTCTCTCTACCTCCTTCCCCACTTCTCTCTCTCTACCTCCCTCCCTCTCTCTCTCTACCTCCCTCCCTACTTCTCTCACTCTACCTCCCTCCCCACTTCTCTCACTCTACCTCCCTCCCCACTTCTCTCACTCTACCTCCCTCCCCACTTCTCTCACTCTACCTCCCTCCCTACTTCTCTCACTCTACCTCCCTCCCCACTTCTCTCACTCTACCTCCCTCCCTACTTCTCTCACTCTACCTCCCTTCCTACTTCTCTCACTCTACCTCCCTCCCCACTTCTCTCACTCTACCTCCCTTCCTACTTCTCTCACTCTACCTCCCTCCCTACTTCTCTCACTCTACCTCCCTCCCTACTTCTCTCTCTCCCTACCAGTAAACTCTACTTCAGTAAGCTCTGCCTCAGCTCCCTTCAGAGATGTTAGGAATCATTCGCGTAATTTTCACTTTTTTTTCAAGCAATTTTAGAACATTTCAACTTTTCCATTATGATAGAGATATTTCTGACCCCCCCTCCCCCCCTCATGAAAAAAATATTTTTTTAGTTAAAGTTCCTAATTTTATAGAATTTAATGGAATTTTCAAATTGAGATAAAAAAAATGAACTATCATATGCACGATACAAATCAGATTTTTTTTTTTTACTGAAAATTTAGACGTTAGCACCACGACTGTAAACAACCCAGGGACCTGGGTTGTCCACTGGCTTGATAGTTTTATAACTGAGACATAAGCCCATCTCCATGTTTCGTCACGAGTGGCGAAACATGTCCTGTATAAACTGCCATAAAAATTAAATACACACCTAAAAAAATGTCAGGTAAGTAATAACGTTAAGTGTGGACTGGAGATTACCTGGATTAGTATTACAACACACCTGTGGACTGGAGATTACCTGGATTAGTATTACAACACACCTGTGGACTGGAGATTACCTGGATTAGTATTACAACACACCTGTGGACTGGAGATTACCTGGATTAGTATTACAACACACCTGTGGACTGGAGATTACCTGACTTAGTATTACAACACACCTGTGGACTGGAGATTACCTGACTTAGTATTACAACACACCTGTGGACTGGAGATTACCTGGCTTAGTATTACAACACACCTGTGGACTGGAGATTACCTGACTTAGTATTACAACACACCTGTGAACTGGAGATTACCTGACTTAGTATTACAACACACCTGTGGACTGGAGATTACCTGGCTTAGTATTACAACACACCTGTGGACTGGAGATTGCCTGGATTAGTCTATTAAATAGACTAATATAATAGAGTCCGACTCTATTACATTAGCAAGATCTGACAGACCCAATATGGATGGTGGGTTGAGACGTACCTGGAGGCGCGGGTCTGGTGAAGACGGCAGGGCAGGTACAAGCTGCTGCGAACTCAGAGTCGAGATCATAGTAGTCTGGAGCTGGAGGGGGAGCTAGTGGATCGCCGTAGAGCAGCGCATCGATCTCGCGTTCCAGCAGCGCCAGATCGGTGTCGTGGTGGCCGCCCACGATCGGCGACGGTGGGCGGCGTAGCGACCGCGGGGGCGGCGCCACTCCTGGGGAGGAATGCCGGGACCAGGATGTGGGCGGCCGCGACTCCTCGCGGGTGGCAGGGGAGAGCGCCCGCGGGCGTCGCCCCGGGGACGCCGCCCGGGGCAATGACCCCGTAGATGCCAGTAGTGGTGATCCGGCTCGTAGGCCGCCAGGGGGGCGACGCCCCCTTGTGCCAGGGGAGCAGCGGGAGCCAGTAGAAGCACTGCGAGGTCGTCGTTCAGGAGAGGCAGGCGAGGCGGCGCGGCGAGACACGTGGGTATCCCTGGGGGTGGCACCCCCGGGGGAAGAGTTCCGCTGGGGGGCAGGGGACCCTCGCGGGGAGTAGCGGGTGAAGCCGGGATTTCTCACCTCAGCAGGGGCTGTGTGCGGGGGCGGCGACCCCAGCAAGCTGCCCCGCAGCCCCGCCAACTGCTCCAGCTCGTAATACGAGCCGTCTGACCCTGGTCTCCTGGGGAGGCCTGGGGAGGGGGCGCTGCCCCCGGAACTGGGGGAGCGGGGTACGCGGGACATGACGCGCGTGCCCATGGCTATGCGGGGCTTGGAGGCACCACCGCTGCCGGAGGACGAGCCTGTGGAGGCTAGCGAGGCCAAAGAACCTCGCTTCTCCAAGCGGTGCTCCACGTAAGCTGCGGGGTCCGGCAGCTCCGGGGTCGGGCAGGCGCTCTTGTAGCCGCTGTCGACGCTGTTGCTGCCAGCGTAACCCACTACGTCAGCGTCGGGATGCAGTCGCGGCCCCCAGCAGGACGACGCTGACGGCGGCGGCGCCGGGGGAAGGAGGTCGGCGTCGTCACTATCGGGGTCACCGATGGCGCTGATGGTATCCAGTAGAGGGTTGTCCACTGAGCGGCGGAGGCGTCTCGGGCGGCGACGCCGCCGCGGAGACGCCAACGCCAGGTCATCGCGAGCTACCGAGGGCGTTGAACGCGAGTGGGAGGCGTGCGGTAGCACGCCCTGGGACAGCGCCACATCGGCCATGTGGGCGCGGGCGGTGGTGCCGCCTGAGGCGTGGCAGGAGGTGCTGACGGAGGCGGTACCACTCACCACATCTCGGGGGCTGGTGGCACCCAGGCCTCCGTTGGGCGCGGGGGGCGGCGGGGCCTCCGTGCCCGAGTTAGCACCGGAGGAGGGGCGGGAGGCGGGGCTGCCCTCCCCCGAGGTCTGCTGGTGGTCTATAAACTCCTCGAAGGTAGCGTACATGTGCCAGATCTGTCTTGTGAAGTCATCACCTTGTAGTGAGAGCTCAGCCTGCGGAAGATAACAACAACCTCGGTTATACTGCAGCACCTGAAACCATACACTGGTGGTGTCGTGTACACACCTGCAACCATACACTGGTGGTGTCGTGTACACACCTGCAATCATACGCTGGTGGTGTCGTGTACACACCTGCAATCATACACTGGTGGTGTCGTGTACACACCTGCAACCATACACTGGTGGTGTCGTGTACACACCTGCAATCATACGCTGGTGGTGTCGTGTACACACCTGCAATCATACACTGGTGGTGTCGTGTACACACCTGCAGCCATACACTGGTGGTGTCGTGTACACACCAGCAATCATACACTGGTGGTGTCGTGTACACACCTGCAATCATACACTGGTGGTGTCGTATACACACCTGCAACCATACACTGGTGGTGTCGTGTACACACCTGCAATCATACACTGGTGGTGTCGTGTACACACCTACAGCCATACACTGGTGGTGTCGTGTACACACCTGCAATCATACACTGGTGGTGTCGTGTACACACCTGCAATCATACACTGGTGGTGTCGTGTACACACCTGCAATCATACACTGGTGGTGTCGTGTACACACCTGCAATCATACACTGGTGGTGTCGTGTACACACCTGCAACCATACACTGGTGGTGTCGTGTACACACATGCAGCCATTCACTGGTAGTGTCGTGTACACACCTGCAACCATACACTGGTAGTGTCGTGTACACACCTGCAGCTATACACTGGTAGTGTCGTGTACACACCTGCAACCATACACTGGTAGTGTCGTGTACACACCTGCAGCCATACACTGGTAGTGTCGTGTACACACCTGCAACCATACACTGGTAGTGTCGTGTACACACCTGCAAGCATACACTGGTAGTGTCGTGTACACACCTGCAGCCATACACTGGTAGTGTCGTGTACACACCTGCAACCATACACTGGTAGTGTCGTGTACACACCTGCAGCCATACACTGGTAGTGTCGTGTACACACTTGCCACCATACACTGGTAGTGTCGTGTACACACCTGCAGCCATACACTGGTAGTGTCGTGTACACACCTGCAACCATACACTGGTAGTGTCGTGTACACACCTGCAAGCATACATTGGTAGTGTCGTGTACACACCTGCAGCCATACACTGGTAGTGTCGTGTACACACCTGCAACCATACACTGGTAGTGTCGTGTACACACCTGCAAGCATACATTGGTAGTGTCGTGTACACACCTGCAGCAATACACTGGTAGTGTCGTGTACACACCTGCAACCATACATTGGTAATGTGTACACACCTGCAACCATACACTGGTAGTGTCGTGTACACACCTGCAACCATACACTGGTGGTGTCGTGTACACACCTGCAACCATACACTGGTGGTGTCGTGTACACACCTGCAACCATACACTGGTAGTGTCGTGTACACACCTGCAACCATACACTGGTGGTGTCGTGTACACACCTGCAACCATACACTGGTAGTGTCGTGTACACACCTGCAACCATACACTGGTAGTGTCGTGTACACACCTGCAACCATACATTGGTAATGTGTACACACCTGCAACCATACACTGGTAGTGTCGTGTACACACCTGCAACCATACACTGGTGGTGTCGTGTACACACCTGCAACCATACACTGGTGGTGTCGTGTACACACCTGCAACCATACACTGGTAGTGTCGTGTACACACCTGCAACCATACACTGGTAGTGTCGTGTACACACCTGCAGCCATACACTGGCAGTTGTAGTGTATACATCTGCAATACTGCACTGGCAGTTGTAGTGTATACATCTGCAATCCTACACTTGCAGTTGTAGTGTAAATATCTGCAATCCTACACTGGTAGTTGTAGTCTATACACCTGCAACCATACACTGGTAGTTGTAGTCTATACACCTGCAACCATACACTGGTAACTGTCATGTGTACACCGACAACCATATACACCAGCAGCTAAATTCATTGCAGCCATACACACATGTAGCTATATCGAATGCACCCACACACACACATGCAGTCATACACCTCTGTAGCTATAGTCAATGGAACTTTACACACTGCACAAACAATGAAAGATGTAACTATGTATTAAATAAATGAATACTGTGTGTTTTTATGGTAAGAGAACACGGGTATAAGGAAACAAGGACACTGAAACGAACCATACCACGGGTGGGGTTAGAACCCGCGATCATAGTCTCAAAACTCCAGACCGTCGCGTTGGATGAATCTTACTGTGGCTAGCAGGCCCAGTGGCTAACGCGACGGTCTGGAGTTTTGAGACTCTCTGATTGCGGGTTCTATCCCCGTCCGTGGTATGGTTTCTTTGCAATCGTGTCATTAGGATCTCGTGAGACACTGTGAACTCTGCTTTTAACAGGTAAAACACTATTGTTGTAGATAAGGTACAGAGGACTGATTTTACTCTCGTTAACTCTCCTGGAGTTTAATTCCTAGGCCTCTTGTGCATCCATATGTTATTGTGCCTCCATATGTTATTGTGCATCCATATGTTATTGTGCATCCATATGTTATTGTGCCTTCATATGTTATTGTGCATCCATATGTTATTGTGCATCCATATGTTATTGTGCCTTCATATGTTATTGTGCCTCCATATGTTATTGTGCATCCATATGTTATTGTGCCTTCATATGTTATTGTGCCTTCATATGTTATTGTGCATCCATATGTTATTGTGCATCCATATGTTATTGTGCCTTCATATGTTATTGTGCCTCCATATGTTATTGTGCATCCATATGTTATTGTGCCTTCATATGTTATTGTGCCTCCATATGTTATTGTGCATCCATATGTTATTGTGCCTTCATATGTTATTGTGCATCCATATGTTATTGTGCCTCCATATGTTATTGTGCCTTCATATGTTATTGTGCATCCATATGTTATTGTGCCTTCATATGTTATTGTGCATCCATATGTTATTGTGCATCCATATGTTATTGTGCATCCATATGTTATTGTGCCTTCATATGTTATTGTGCATCCATATGTTATTGTGCCTTCATATGTTATTGTGCCTCCATATGTTATTGTGCCTCCATATGTTATTGTGCATCCATATGTTATTGTGCCTTCATATGTTATTGTGCATCCATATGTTATTGTGCATCCATATGTTATTGTGCCTCCATATGTTATTGTGCCTTCATATGTTATTGTGCATCCATATGTTATTGTGCCTCCATATGTTATTGTGCCTCCATATGTTATTGTGCATCCATATGTTATTGTGCCTTCATATGTTATTGTGCATCCATATGTTATTGTGCATCCATATGTTATTGTGCCTCCATATGTTATTGTGCATCCATATGTTATTGTGCCTCCATATGTTATTGTGCATCCATATGTTATTGTGCCTCCATATGTTATTGTGCCTCCATATGTTATTGTGCATCCATATGTTATTGTGCCTTCATATGTTATTGTGCATCCATATGTTATTGTGCCTCCATATGTTATTGTGCATCCATATGTTATTGTGCATCCATATGTTATTGTGCATCCATATGTTATTGTGCCTTCATATGTTATTGTGCATCCATATGTTATTGTGCCTCCATATGTTATTGTGCATCCATATGTTATTGTGCATCCATATGTTATTGTGCATCCATATGGTATTGTGCATCCATATGTTATTGTGCCTCCATATGTTATTGTCCATCCATATGTTATTGTGCATCCATATGTTATTGTGCATCCATATGTTATTGTGCATCCATATGTTATTGTGCCTTCATATGTTATTGTGCCTCCATATGTTATTATGCATCCATATGTTATTGTGCCTCCATATGTTATTGTCCATCCATATGTTATTGTGCATCCATATGTTATTGTGCATCCATATGTTATTGTGCATCCATATGTTATTGTGCATCCATATGTTATTGTCCATCCATATGTTATTGTGCCTCCATATGTTATTGTGCCTCCATATGTTATTATGCATCCATATGTTATTGTGCCTCCATATGTTATTGTGCCTCCATATGTTATTGTGCCTCCATATGTTCCTGTGCTATTCTCCACAGGATAATAATGCTGAATGTAAACTTGTTTTGTCTGCCACCCTCCCTGGTATGATCACTATCACCCTCCCTGGTATGATCACTATCACCCTCCCTGGTATGATCACTATCACCCTCCCTGGTATGATCACTATCACCCTCCCTGGTATGATCACTATCACCCTCCCTGGTATGATCACTATCACCCTCCCTGGTATGATCACTATCACCCTCCCTGGTATGATCACTATCACCCTCCCTGGTATGATCACTATCACCCTCCCTGGTATGATCACTATCACCCTCCCTGGTATGATCACTACCACCCTCCCTGGTATGATCACTATCACCCTCCCTGGTATGATCACTATCACCCTCCCTGGTATGATCACTACCACCCTCCCTGGTATGATCACTACCACCCTCCCTGGTATGATCACTATCACCCTCCCTGGTATGATCACTATCACCCTCCCTGGTATGATCACTACCACCCTCCCTGGTATGATCACTATCACCCTCCCTGGTATGATCACTATCACCCTCCCTGGTATGATCACTATCACCCTCCCTGGTATGATCACTATCACCCTCCCTGGTATGATCACTATCACCCTCCCTGGTATGATCACTATCACCCTCCCTGGTATGATCACTATCACCCTCCCTGGTATGATCACTATCACCCTCCCTGGTATGATCACTATCACCCTCCCTGGTATGATCACTATCACCCTCCCTGGTATGATCACTATCACCCTCCCTGGTATGATCACTATCACCCTCCCTGGTATGATCACTATCACCCTCCCTGCTATGATCACTATCACCCTCCCTGGTATGATCACTATCACCCTCCCTGGTATGATCACTATCACCCTCCCTGGTATGATCACTATCACCCTCCCTGGTATGATCACTATCACCCTCCCTGGTATGATCACTATCACCCTCCCTGCTATGATCACTACCACCCTCCCTGGTATGATCACTATCACCCTCCCTGGTATGATCACTATCACCCTCCCTGGTATGATCACTATCACCCTCACTGGTATGATCACTATCACCCTCCCTGGTATGATCACTATCACCCTCCCTGGTATGATCACTATCACCCTCCCTGGTATGATCACTACCACCCTCCCTGGTATGATCACTATCACCCTCCCTGGTATGATCACTATCACCCTCCCTGCTATGATGATCACTATCACCCTCCCTGGTATGATCACTATCACCCTCCCTGGTATGATCACTATCACCCTCCCTGGTATGATCACTATCACCCTCCCTGGTATGATCACTATCACCCTCCCTGGTATGATCACTATCACCCTCCCTGGTATGATCACTATCACCCTCCCTGGTATGATCACTATCACCCTCCCTGCTATGATCACTATCACCCTCCCTGGTATGATCACTATCACCCTCCCTGCTATGATCACTATCACCCTCCCTGGTATGATCACTATCACCCTCCCTGGTACTATCACCCTCCCTGGTATGATCACTATCACCCTCCCTGGTATGATCACTATCACCCTCCCTGGTATGATCACTATCACCCTCCCTGGTATGATCACTATCACCCTCCCTGGTATGATCACTATCACCCTCCCTGGTATGATCACTATCACCCTCCCTGGTATGATCACTATCACCCTCCCTGGTATGATCACTATCACCCTCCCTGGTATGATCACTATCACCCTCCCTGGTATGATCACTATCACCCTCCCTGGTATGATCACTATCACCCTCCCTGGTATGATCACTATCACCCTCCCTGGTATGATCACTATCACCCTCCCTGGTATGATCACTATCACCCTTCCTGGTATGATCACTATCACCCTGCGTGGTGTGATCACTATCACCCTCCCACTATCACCCTTCCTGGTATGATCACTATCACCCTCCCTGGTATGATCACTATCACCCTTCCTGGTATGATCACTATCACCCTTCCTGGTATGATCACTATCACCCTCCCTGGTATGATCACTATCACCCTTCTTGGTATGATCACTATCACCCTCCCTTGTATGATCACTATCACCCTCCGTGGTATGATCACTACCACCCTCCCTGGTATGATCACTATCACCCTCCCTGGTATGATCACTATCACCCTCCCTGGTATGATCACTATCACCCTCCCTGGTATGATCACTACCACCCTCCCTGGTATGATCACTATCACCCTCCCTGGTATGATCACTATCACCCTCCCTGGTATGATCACTATCACCCTCCCTGGTATGATCACTATCACCCTCCCTGGTATGATCACTATCACCCTCCCTGGTATGATCACTATCACCCTCCCTGGTATGATCACTATCACCCTCCCTGGTATGATCACTATCACCCTCCCTGGTATGATCACTATCACCCTCCCTGGTATGATCACTATCACCCTCCCTGGTATGATCACTATCACCCTCCCTGGTATGATCACCATCAACCTCCCTGGTATGATCACTATCACCCTCCCTGGTATGATCACTATCACCCTCCCTGGTATGATCACTATCACCCTCCCTGGTATGATCACTATCACCCTCCCTGGTATGATCACTATCACCCTCCCTGGTATGATCACTATCACCCTCCCTGGTATGATCACTATCACCCTCCCTGGTATGATCACTATCACCCTCCCTGGTATGATCACTATCACCCTCCCTGGTATGATCACTATCACCCTCCCTGCTATGATCACTATCACCCTCCCTGGTATGATCACTATCACCCTCCCTGGTATGATCACTATCACCCTCCCTGGTATGATCACTATCACCCTCCCTGGTATGATCACTATCACCCTCCCTGGTATGATCACTATCACCCTCCCTGGTATGATCACTATATCATGATCACTATCACCCTCCCTGGTATGATCACTATCACCCTCCCTGGTATGATCACTATCACCCTCCCTGGTATGATCACTATCACCCTCCCTGGTATGATCACTATCACCCTCCCTGGTATGATCACTATCACCCTCCCTGGTATGATCACTATCACCCTCCCTGGTATGATCACTATCACCCTCCCTGGTATGATCACTATCACCCTCCCTGGTATGATCACTATCACCCTCCCTGGTATGATCACTATCACCCTCCCTGGTATGATCACTATCACCCTCCCTGGTATGATCACTATCACCCTCCCTGGTATGATCACTATCACCCTCCCTGGTATGATCACTATCACCCTCCCTGGTATGATCACTATCACCCTCCCTGGTATGATCACTATCACCCTCCCTGGTATGATCACTATCACCCTCCCTGGTATGATCACTATCACCCTCCCTGGTATGATCACTATCACCCTCCCTGGTATGATCACTATCACCCTCCCTGGTATGATCACTATCACCCTCCCTGGTATGATCACTATCACCCTCCCTGGTATGATCACTATCACCCTCCCTGGTATGATCACTATCACCCTCCCTGGTATGATCACTATCACCCTCCCTGGTATGATCACTATCACCCTCCCTGGTATGATCACTATCACCCTCCCTGGTATGATCACTATCACCCTCCCTGGTATGATCACTATCACCCTCCCTGGTATGATCACTATCACCCTCCCTGGTATGATCACTATCACCCTCCCTGGTATGATCACTATCACCCTCCCTGGTATGATCACTATCACCCTCCCTGGTATGATCACTATCACCCTCCCTGGTATGATCACTATCACCCTCCCTGGTATGATCACTATCACCCTCCCTGGTATGATCACTATCACCCTGGTATGATCACCTGGTATGATCACTATCACCCTCCCTGATGATCACTATCACCCTCCCTGGTATGATCACTATCACCCTCCCTGGTATGATCACTATCACCCTCCCTGGTATGATCACTATCACCCTCCCTGTTATGATCACTATCACCCTCCCTGGTATGATCACTATCACCCTCCCTGGTATGATCACTATCACCCTCCCTGGTATGATCACTATCACCCTCCCTGGTATGATCACTATCACCCTCCCTGGTATGATCACTATCACCCTCCCTGGTATGATCACTATCACCCTCCCTGGTATGATCACTCATCATGATCACTATCACCCTCCCTGGTATGATCTCTATCACCCTCCCTGGTATGATCACTATCACCCTCCCTGGTATGATCACTATCACCCTCCCTGGTATGATCACTATCACCCTCCCTGGTATGATCACTATCACCCTCCCTGGTATGATCACTATCACCCTCCCTGGTATGATCACTATCACCCTCCCTGGTATGATCACTATCACCCTCCCTGGTATGATCACTATCACCCTCCCTGGTATGATCACTATCACCCTCCCTGGTATGATCACTATCACCCTCCCTGGTATGATCACTATCACCCTCCCTGGTATGATCACTATCACCCTCCCTGGTATGATCACTATCACCCTCCCTGGTATGATCACTATCACCCTCCCTGGTATGATCACTATCACCCTCCCTGGTATGATCACTATCACCCTCCCTGGTATGATCACTATCACCCTCCCTGGTATGATCACTATCACCCTCCCTGGTATGATCTATCACCCTCCCTGGTATGATCACTATCACCCTCCCTGGTATGATCACTATCACCCTCCCTGGTATGATCACTATCACCCTCCCTGGTATGATCACTATCACCCTCCCTGGATATGATCACTATCACCCTCCCTGGTATGATCACTATCACCCTGCCTGGTATGATCACTATCACCCTCCCTGGTATGATCCTATCACCCTCCCTGGTATGATCACTATCACCCTCCCTGGTATGATCACTATCACCCTCCCTGGTATGATCACTATCACCCTCCCTGGTATGATCACTATCACCCTCCCTGCTATGATCACTATCACCCTCCCTGGTATGATCACTATCACCCTTCCTGGTATGATCACTATCACCCTCCCTGGTATGATCACTATCACCCTCCCTGGTATGATCACTATCACCCTTCCTGGTATGATCACTATCACCCTCCCTGGTATGATCACTATCACCCTCCCTGGTATGATCACTATCACCCTCCCTGGTATGATCACTATCACCCTCCCTGGTATGATCACTATCACCCTCCCTGGTATGATCACTATCACCCTCCCTGGTATGATCACTATCACCCTCCCTGGTATGATCACTATCACCCTCCCTGGTATGATCACTATCACCCTCCCTGGTATGATCACTATCACCCTCCCTGGTATGATCACTATCACCCTCCCTGGTATGATCACTATCACCCTCCCTGGTATGATCACTATCACCCTCCCTGGTATGATCACTATCACCCTCCCTGGTATGATCACTATCACCCTCCCTGGTATGATCACTATCACCCTACCTGGTATGATCACTATCACCCTCCCTGCTATGATCACTATCACCCTCCCTGGTATGATCACCATCAACCTCCCTGGTATGATCACTATCACCCTCCCTGGTATGATCACCATCACCCTCCCTGGTATGATCACTATCACCCTCCCTGGTATGATCACTATCACCCTCCCTGGTATGATCACTATCACCCTCCCTGGTATGATCACTATCACCCTCCCTGGTATGATCACTATCACCCTCCCTGGTATGATCACTATCACCCTCCCTGGTATGATCACTATCACCCTCCCTGGTATGATCACTATCACCCTCCCTGCTATGATCACTATCACCCTCCCTGCTATGATCACTATCACTCTCCCTGGTATGATCACTATCACCCTCCCTGCTATGATCACTATCACCCTCCCTGGTATGATCACTATCACCCTCCCTGGTATGATCACTATCACCCTCCCTGGTATGATCACTATCACCCTCCCTGGTATGATCACTATCACCCTCCCTGGTATGATCACTATCACCCTCCCTGGTATGATCACTACCACCCTCCCTGGTATGATCACTATCACCCTCCCTGGTATGATCACTATCACCCTTCCTGGTATGATCACTATCACCCTCCCTGGTATGATCACTATCACCCTCCCTGGTATGATCACTATCACCCTCCTTGGTATGATCACCATCACCCTCCCTGGTATGATCACTATCACCCTCCCTGGTATGATCACCATCACCCTCCCTGGTATGATCACTATCACCCTCCCTGGTATGATCACCATCACCCTCCCTGGTATGATCACTATCACCCTCCCTGGTATGATCACTATCACCCTCCCTGGTATGATCACTATCACCCTCCCTGGTATGATCACTATCACCCTCCCTGGTATGATCACTATCACCCTCCCTGGTATGATCACTATCACCCTCCCTGGTATGATCACTATCACCCTCCCTGGTATGATCACTATCACCCTCCCTGGTATGATCACTATCACCCTCCCTGGTATGATCACTATCACCCTCCCTGGTATGATCACTATCACCCTCCCTGCTATGATCACTATCACCCTCCCTGGTATGATCAGTATCACCCTCCCTTGTATGATCACTATCACCCTCCCTGGTATGATCACTATCACCCTCCCTTGTATGATCACTATCACCCTCCCTGGTATGATCACTATCACCCTTCCTGGTATGATCACTATCACCCTCCCTGGTATGATCACTATCACCCTCCCTGGTATGATCACTACCACCCTCCCTGCTATGAACACTATTACCCTCCCTGGTATGATCACTATCACCCTCCCTGGTATGATCACTACCACCCTCCCTAGAATGATCACTATCACCCTCCCTGGTATGATCACTACCACCCTCCGTGGTATGATCACTACCACCCTCCCTGCTATGATCACTATCACCCTCCCTGCTATGATCACTACCACCCTCCCTGCTATGATCACTACTACCCTCCCTGCTATGATCACTATCACCCTCCCTGCTATGATCATTATCACCCTCCCTGCTATGATCACTATCACCCTCCCTGCTATGATCACTACCACCCTCCCTGCTATGATCACTACTACCCTCCCTGCTATGATCACTATCACCCTCCCTGCTATGATCACTACCACCCTCCCTGATATGATCACTATTACCCTCCCTGCTATGATCACTATCACCCTCCCTGCTATGATCACTATCACCCTCCCTGCTATGATCACTATCACCCTCCCTGCTATGATCACTACCACCCTCCCTGCTATGATCACTACCACCCTCCCTGCTATGATCACTATCACCCTCCCTGCTATGATCACTACCACCCTCCCTGCTAAGATCACTACCACCCTCCCTGCTATGATCACTACCACCCTCCCTGCTATGATCACTACCACCCTCCCTGCTATGATCACTACCACCCTCCCTGCTATGATCACTATCACCCTCCCTGCTATGATCACAACCACCCTCCCTGCTATGATCACTATCACCCTCCCTGCTATGATCACTACCACCCTCCCTGTTATGATCACTACCACCCTCCCTGCTATGATCACTACCACCCTCCCTGCTATGATCACTACCACCCTCCCTGCTATGATCACTATCACCCTCCCTGCTATGATCACTATCACCCTCCCTGCTATGATCACTATCACCCTCCCTGCTATGATCACTATCACCCTCCCTGCTATGATCACTACCACCCTCCCTGCTATGATCACTACCACCCTCCCTGCTATGATCACTATCACCCTCCCTGCTATGATCACAACCACCCTCCCTGGTATGATCACTACCACCCTCCCTGCTATGATCACAACCACCCTCCCTGCTATGATCACTACCACCCTCCCTGTTATGATCACTACCACCCTCCCTGCTATGATCACTATCACCCTCCCTGCTATGATCACAACCACCCTCCCTGGTATGATCACTACCACCCTCCCTGCTATGATCACAACCACCCTCCCTGCTATGATCACTACCACCCTCCCTGTTATGATCACTATCACCCTCCCTGCTATGATCATTATCACCCTCCCTGCTATGATCACTACCACCCTCCCTGCTATGATCACTACCACCCTCCCTGCTATGATCACTATCACCCTCCCTGCTATGATCACAACCACCCTCCCTGGTATGATCACAACCACCCTCCCTGCTATGATCACAACCACCCTCCCTGCTATGATCACTACCACCCTCCCTGTTATGATCACAACCACCCTCCCTGCTATGATCACAACCACCCTCCCTGGTATGATCACAACCACCCTCCCTGCTATGATCACAACCACCCTCCCTGGTATGATCACAACCACCCTCCCTGCTATGATCACAACCACCCTCCCTGCTATGATCACTACCACCCTCCCTGCTATGATCACAACCACCCTCCCTGCTATGATCACTACCACCCTCCCTGCTATGATCACAACCACCCTCCCTGCTATGATCACTACCACCCTCACTGCTATGATCACTACCACCCTCCCTGCTATGATCACTACCACCCTCCCTGCTATGATCACTACCACCCTCCCTGTTATGATCACTACCACCCTCCCTGTTATGATCACTACCACCCTCCCTGCTATGATCACTATCACCCTCCCTGCTATGATCACAACCACCCTCCCTGCTATGATCACTACCACCCTCCCTGTTATGATCACTACCACCCTCCCTGTTATGATCACTACCACCCTCCCTGCTATGATCACTACCACCCTCCCTGTTATGATCACAACCACCCTCCCTGTTATGATCACTACCACCCTCCCTGTTATGATCACTACCACCCTCCCTGCTATGATCACAACCACCCTCCCTGCTATGATCACTACCACCCTCCCTGCTATGATCACTACCACCCTCCCTGTTATGATCACTACCACCCTCCCTGTTATGATCACTACCACCCTCCCTGCTATGATCACAACCACCCTCCCTGTTATGATCACTACCACCCTCCCTGCTATGATCACAACCACCCTCCCTGCTATGATCACTACCACCCTCCCTGCTATGATCACTACCACCCTCCCTGTTATGATCACTACCACCCTCCCTGTTATGATCACAACCACCCTCCCTGTTATGATCACTACCACCCTCCCTGTTATGATCACTACCACCCTCCCTGCTATGATCACAACCACCCTCCCTGCTATGATCACTACCACCCTCCCTGTTATGATCACAACCACCCTCCCTGTTATGATCACAACCACCCTCCCTGTTATGATCACTACCACCCTCCCTGTTATGATCACTACCACCCTCCCTGCTATGATCACTACCACCCTCCCTGTTATGATCACAACCACCCTCCCTGTTATGATCACTACCACCCTCCCTGCTATGATCACAACCACCCTCCCTGCTATGATCACTACCACCCTCCCTGCTATGATCACAACCACCCTCCCTGCTATGATCACTACCACCCTCCCTGCTATGATCACTACCACCCTCCCTGCTATGATCACTACCACCCTCCCTGCTATGATCACTACCACCCTCCCTGCTATGATCACTACTATCCTTGTTATGATCACCACTCTGGTAACGCGGTCGTTGAGAACAATCAAGAACGTTGAAATCTCCCCATGTATCACTCACAGTGCATGTATGGGATTTCTTATGACCATCTCATGGCACCAAATTTCTCTCTGGTGAGGAGGATGACTCACCAAAAAATTGACAACAAACTGGTCTGGTCAGCTAACTTATATATATATATATATATATATATATATATATATATATATATATATATATATATATATATATATATATATATATATATATATATATATACACTGATGCTACAACAAACGTCTCAGTGTACAAGCTGATGCTACGACAAACGTCTCAGTGTACAAGCTGATGCTACGACAAACGTCTCAGTGTACAAGCTGATGCTACAACAAACGTCTCAGTGTACAAGCTGATGCTACGACAAACAAACGTCTCAGTGTACAAGCTGATGCTACGACAAACGTCTCAGTGTACAAGCTGATGCTACGACAAACGTCTCAGTGTACAAGCTGATGCTACGACAAACGTCTCAGTGTACAAGCTGATGCTACGACAAACGTCTCAGTGTAAAAAATGGCACATTTGTTCCTGGAGATCAACATGACGTTTATAAGCTATTAGGCAGGAGCAGCAGAGGCCAAATTAGGCAAATATGACAGAGTAACTGATGGAGTCTTAGTGTTCTTAGGGAGACGAGAAAGTTGGCCCCCAGACACTGGCAAATTGTTGCCATTATTGCAGAGCTTTGGGTCCAGTGTGTGTTAGTGTGTATTTGTTTGCTAGTGTTAGTGTGTGTTTGTTTGTGTTGTGAGGACGTCCCGTGGTGGTTGCTTAGGGGAAAGATGGTGGAATTTGGGAAGATTAGTGATGGTTGCTGTTTTCATGGTAGTAGCTGTAATGGTGGTGATGCAAAGTTGGATAAAATGATGTCAGTGATGGTGATTGTGGTGCTAGTGATGTTGAGGGTACGTCGCGTTCATGGTAGTGGTGGTTGTCTTTGGGGTGATAGTGGTGGATGTCGTTGGGGTGGTAGTGGTGGTTGTCGTTGGGGTGGTAGTGGTGGTTGTCGTTGGGGTGGTAGTGGTGGTTGTCGTTGGGGTGGTAGTGGTGGTTGTCGTTGGGGTGGTAGTGGTGGTTGTCGTTGGGGTGGTTGTGGTGGTTGTGGTGGTGGTGGTTGTCGTTAGGGTGGTAGTGGTGGTTGTCGTTGGGGTGGTGGTGGTTGTCGTTGGGGTGGTAGTGGTGGTTGTAGTTAGGATGGTAGTGGTGGTTGTCGTTGGGGTGGTAGTGATGGTTGTCGTTAGGATGGTGGTGGTGCTTGTTGTTGGGGTGGTAGTGGTGGTTGTCGTTGGGGTGGTAGTGGTGGTTGTCGTTGGGGTGGTAGTGGTGGTTGTCGTTGGGATGGTAGTGGTGACTGTCGTTGGGGTGGTTGTGGTGGTTGTCGTTAGGGTGGTAGTGGTGGTTGTCGTTGGGGTGGTAGTGGTGGTTGTCGTTGGGGTGGTAGTGGTGGTTGTCGTTGGGATGGTAGTGGTGACTGTCGTTGGGGTGGTTGTGGTGGTTGTCGTTAGGGTGGTAGTGGTGGTTGTCGTTGGGGTGGTAGTGATGGTTGTCGTTAGGATGGTGGTGGTGCTTGTCGTTGGGGTGGTAGTGGTGGTTGTCGTTGGGATGGTAGTGGTGATTGTCGTTGGGGTGCTGGTGGTGGCTGTCGTCGGGGTGTTGGTGGTGGTTGTCGTTGGGGTGGTAGTGATTGTTGTCGTTGGGGTGTTGGTGGTGTTTGTCGTTGGGGTGGTAGTGGTGTTGTGGTTGGGGTGGTAGTGGTGGATGTCGTTGGGGTGGTAGTGGTGGTTGTGGTTGGGGTGGTGGTGGTGGTTGTCGTTGGGGTGGTAGTGGTGGTTGTCGTTGGGGTGGTAGTGGTGGTTGTCGTTGGGATGGTAGTGGTGACTGTCGTTGGGATGGTTGTGGTGGTGGTGGTTGTCGTTAGGGTGGTAGTGGTGGTTGTCGTTGGGGTGGTGGTAGTTGTCGTTGGGGTGGTAGTGGTGGTTGTCGTTAGGATGGTAGTGGTGGTTGTCGTTGGGGTGGTAGTGATGGTTGTCGTTAGGATGGTGGTGGTGCTTGTCGTTGGGGTGGTAGTGGTGGTTGTCGTTGGGATGGTAGTGGTGATTGTCGTTGGGGTGCTGGTGGTGGCTGTCGTCGGGGTGGTGGTGGTGGTTGTCGTTGGGGTGGTAGTGATGGTTGTCGTTGGGGTGTTGGTGTTTGTCGTTGGGGTGGTAGTGGTGGTTGTGGTTGGGGTGGTAGTGGTGGATGTCGTTGGGGTGGTAGTGGTGGTTGTGGTTGAGGTGGTGGTGGTGGTTGTGGTTGGGGTGGTAGTGGTGGTTGTCGTTGGGGTGGTAGTGGTGGTTGTCGTTGGGGTGGTAGTGGTGGTTGTCGTTGGGATGGTAGTGGTGGCTGTCGTTGGGATGGTAGTGGTGGCTATCGTTGAGGTGGTAGTGGTGGTTGTCGTTGGGGTGGTGGTGGTGGTCGTCGTTGGGGTGGTGGTGGTGGTCGTCGTTGGGGTGGTGGTGGTGGTTGTCGTTGAGATGGTAGTGGTGGTTGTCGTTGGGGTGGAAGAGGCGGCTGTTGTTGGGGTGGTAGTGGTGGTTGTCGCTGGGGTGGTAGTGGTGGCTGTCGCTGGGGTGGTAGTGGTGGCTGTCGCTGGGGTGGTAGTGGTGGCTGTCGCTGGGGTGGTAGTGGTGGCTGTCGCTGGGGTGGTAGTGGTGGTTGTCGCTGGGGTGGAAGAGGCGGCTGTTGTTGGGGTGGTAGTGGTGGCTGTCGCTGGGGTGGTAGTGGTGGCTGTCGCTGGGGTGGTAGTGGTGGCTGTCGCTGGGGTGGTAGTGGTGGCTGTCGCTGGGGTGGTAGTGGTGGCTGTCGAACACACAACGAAGAGGACAAACACATAACAAAGAGGACAAACACACAACAAAGAAGACAAACACGCAACTCAAATGACAAACACACAACAAAGACAACACAAACAAGCCGTGATAAGCCTGGTAGAAGCAGTAACAATCTTGGCTCGACTCGTCTCAACAACTATTAAAAAAAAGAGTGAGAATTAATTGGAGATGTTAATGAGGGAGCTGGTGGAGAGATAACAAGTAGAAAACGTAGGTGAACAAGCAAGATAACTTCCCCTAGCACCTACATGGGAGATAACTCGCCTAACACCCTGGGATAACACTGTTCAACACTGCTAATGAGTCGCCAGCAGGGCAAGATAACAGGTCATCTGGCCAGTTATCTAGGGCCAGTCTTCCACCTCTTTACGATCACCAGTTCACTCGTTTTTTTTCCCTGGTGTATTGCAAGGATTGGCCAATCAGGGGCCGAGGTACGTTGCTACTGGTGGACGAGTAGCGAGTCGTGATTGGTGTAGAGGAGCCCGACAGAGTAATTGGCTAATTAGGTGCGTTGCTATTGGCAGACGAGACGTGGGTTGTGAGTGGTAGAGAGAACTCTGATGCTACGATTAGCCAAGCAGGGATGAAGGTGCGTAGCTATTGGTGCACGAATCGAGGGTTGCGATTGGCGGAGAAAAGTGTGATTAACGAGGTAATTAACGGCTTGTATAGCCGGTCTGCTCAGTAGTTACTGTAGATGTCTTGACTTAAATGGTGTGACTCTCAGGAAGGCACGTTTGTGTGTGTGTGTGTGTGTGTGTGTTTGTGTGTGTGTGTGTGTGTGTGTGTGTGTGTGTGTGTGTGTGTGTGTGTGTGTGTGTGTGTGTGTGTGTACACTCACCTAATTGTGGTTGCAGGGGTCGAGTCATAGCTCCTGGCCCCGCCTCTTCACCGGTCGCCACTAGATCACTCTGCTATATGAGCTTTATCATACCTCTTCTTAAAGCTATGTATGGTACCTGCCTCCACTACCTCACTTTCCAGACTATTCCACTTCCTGACAACTCTGTGACTGAAGAAATACTTCCTAACATCCCTGTGACTCATCTGAGTCTTCAACTTCCAGTTGTGACCGCTTGTTGCTGTGTCCCATCTCTGGAATATCCTGGACAAGGTGGACAACCTTGTCGATTCCTCTAAGTATTTTATATGTCGTTATCATGTTCCTCCCTGTCCCTCCTGTCCTTTAGGGTCGTCAGATAGAGTTCCCTTAACCTCTCCTCGTAGGACATGCTCCTTAGCTCCGGGACTAGTCTCGTTGCAAACTTTGCACTTTCTCTAGTTTCCTAACGTACTTGGCCAGGTGTGGGTTCCAAACTAGGACTGCATACTCCAATATGAGCCTGACGCACTCAGTGTACAGGGTCCGGAACGACTTCTTACTGAGATGCCGGAATGCTATTAGGTTCGCTAGTCGCCCATATGCTGCAGCAGTTATTTGGTTGATGTGCGTCTCAGGAGATGTGCTTGGTATTATACACACTCCAAGATCCTTTTCCTTGCCTGAAGTTTGTGGTCTTTGCGATTTCCTTTGCCCTTCCCCGATCTTCATGACTTTGCACGTCGTCGTCGTCGTGGTGGTGGTGGTGGTGGTGGTTTTTTTTTTGTGTGTGTGTTTGTTGTTGTTGTTGTGTGTGTTTGTGTGTGTGTGTGTGTGTGTGTGTGTGTGTGTGTGTGTGTGTGTGTGTGTGTGTGTGTTAGGTGTGTGTATGTTGTGTGTGTGTGTGTGTGTTAGGTGTGTGTGTGTGTGTTAGGTGTGTGTGTGTGTGTTAGGTGTGTGTGTGTGTTAGGCGTGTGTGTTAGGTGTGTGTGTGTGTGTGTTAGGTGTGTGTGTGTGTGTATGTGTGTGTGTGTGTCTTTGTGTGTGTGTGTGTGTGTGTGTGTGTGTGTGTGTGTGTGTGTGTGTGTGTGCTGCAGGGTTAAGTAGACAATGGCTCACCAGAGGCAGCCTCACTCAAGAGTTCACACGCAAATATAACTCAATTAACTCAAGTCAGTCACTCGTAACTTAAGAGGCGGAACCAAGAGTTAGAGCTCAACGTCTCTTGCCTCTCTTCATCCACCCTGCAAACTCAATTGAACAAGTAGAAATAGATAACTAGTCATCCTCTCTCTCTCCCAGCATCCTGCAGGGGGAGCTGAAGAGGCTGCATCACCTCGTTAAACACTAGACACGTTCAAACACACTATTGTTCCCACATGAATGTCCCCCACCAGAGGGCCACAACCACCCCGCTTTTCCTCTTACCCACCTATTTATTACCATGCTCTCATATATATATATATATATATATATATATATATATAAGACAAGCCATGAGGGATGGAAATCTTAGGTCAAGTACTCTCACACGTCTCCATGCGTCATCAGGAGCTATGCAATGTTGCAAGAGTAGCAACAGGAGGAATGAGGGGAAGTTTTCTGAGAGTAAGGTAGGATGGTGACACAAGCCAGATATGGTCTGGCGACTGAAGAGTTGCTTGGAAAACAGAGTCTTGAGAGGAATATGGTAATCAGCACTACTACGTGACTACTTTCAGAGTTAATTCACTCCGTCATCAGGTAGTGTACAAAATCAAAAATATATCATCTTCAGGAATCACATCTAAACATATGCCAACTATCAAATTAACATATATTAAAGAAAAGAGAAAAAGAGTGCAGAATAAAAATAAAGCTAAAAAGAAAATAACTCCACTGGCCGTTCATCATTACACAGGAAAGTCTTGTCTCTAATGATATAGACTCCACTGTTGACAACTCAGTGGTATCAACTGGGCAACACTGAATTATTTCATGTCTATAGTGTAGTCTGTGACTTCATAGTGTTGATGCATGTCACTATATGGAGGTTTACTCAGTTGCATAATTGTTCAAATACATCTGCCCAAGTGTTCAAAGATGTGGGTCTTTAGTTGACGCTTAGTTTACCAATATATACAACATTACACTTATAGTTGTACATTACAGAGGACTGTAATTCAATAGATACATCTTTAAACATAATGAGACGTTGTATAGTGTAGTTAGACATAAATGTAACTCATCTAGGGATAAAATTCTTGTCACAGTTATGTTAGCTCTTTATTTAAAGAAGAACACTTCTGTTAACAATAATTTCTTATTCTGGAGAATGTAATAACTTACGCAGTCGTTTACCTTTGTAAGAATCTGTAAATTATTTTTCTTTAAAACCATTCAGGAAAAAAATTGTGGTATAAATTCAAATTCAAAATGAATAGTAAAATACTTTGTGTGTGTGTGTGTGTGTGTGTGTGTGTGTGTGTGTGTGTGTGTGTGTGTGTGTGTGTGTGTGTGTGTGTGTGTGTGTGTGTGTGTGTGTGTGGGAAAGAACAACACGAAGACAATAGCACTCAGATAGGCCATCCTTTGAACCATGGACAAGGACCTCAATGTTTGAATCAGGGGCCTAGAATAGAGATAGGGGCCCTAGATAGAACCAGGGACCTTGGATAAAACCAAGGGCCAATATAGAATCAGGGACCTAGGATAGAGCCTGGTCAATAAGAACATTTGTAGGAAGAACTGGTCAATAAGAACATTTGTAGGAAGAACTGGTTAATAAGAACATTTGTAGGAAGAACTGGTTAATAAGAACATTTGTAGGAAGAACTGGTTAATAAGAACGTTTGTAGGAAGAACTGGTTAATAAGAACATTTATAGGAAGAACTGGTCAATAAGAACATTTGTAGGAAGAACTGGTCAATAAGAACATTTGTAGGAAGAACTGGTCAATAAGAACATTTGTAGGAAGAACTGGTCAATAAGAACATTTGTAGGAAGAACTGGTCAATAAGAACATTTGTAGGAAGAACTGGTCAATAAAAAGACAAATTTCTGTAAACACTGCCATGTTGGTGGATTATTTTGCAAATTTTCAACTGTTTTCCAGTTTTTATCCTTCAGTATTTTCATGAGCTGCTATGCTCACAAATTAGTTAATTGGGTTTGAAGCCTATCGACTGCACGACGGCCATTAAGTCTGCTTTTTCCCAGAGATGCACACCTCTCAGTGTATGTACACTTAGAGATGCACAACGTTGTGTATGTACAGAGAGAGTTGAACACCTGTCAGTGTATATCCACTGATAGATGCACTATATCATCCACTATGATATCAACCACTGCATCATGATATCAACCAACAGTTACTCCGATATCCCCTATATTTTAGGTGTATTCCAACAGTCATGAATAATTTGATCCCTAGAATAGGGATTCAAAGTGTCACATGTATGTATTGTCATGGGCATATATATTTCTCTTGGCTGGTATATACTATGAACAACGGTCTATATGCACTTGAATCCCTATTCTAGGGATCAAATTATTCATGACTGTTGGAATACACCTAAAATATAGACTTAATGACCCTCGTGAAGTTGATACGATTACCTCAAACTGCTCCTCATCTTTCACTGTCCTTCTGTGTACTGGACTGAAGACGCCACTGGCTGGCGAAATGTCTCCGGTACAAAGATTCTCAAATGTTGCACAAGTGTCTCATTCTTCAACGTAATGTTGATTAACCATTTATATCAAGTTTACAAATTAACAGACTATTACAATATGAATCAAAGTCAGCAGGAGGATTTGAGTTGCACAGAGAGTGCAGGATAATCTCTCCCCCCCCCCCCCACACACCACAAGCAAATGACCAAAGCTGAGATCAGCGTGCTTAATCATCAACTGGTAATCATCTCATGATGACTATTCACCATTAAAGAGGGCAGAGCATTCCTGTTCTACTGATCCAATATGGGAGGGGGGAAGAAGTGATTAGACGTGCTGTTGGAGTGTAAGAGATGAAGGGACAGCTATGGATGATAAGGGAGGAAAGGAGTAGCAAGTATAGAAGGGTAGTGAGAAACTTCCTGTCTGTCAGGTTCATCAGGACTGTCGCTTCCCGAGAACAAACTCATACATGTCTTCCAAATGATTACCGTGAAGGAGAATGCTATTGAAAGCACTCCACACAGCAGCCTTCGCCTAGGCAATAACCCATTTCTTTCCTGGGATCCTAAAATGGCTCGGGCACTGACAGAGCCCATTCTTACCATGAGTAAACCACTTACATGTTTTTGATCACCTGGTTTACCTGAATACCAGGAATAACAGAGAACTCTGTAAGTCTGAGTAAATGGTGAACTCAACTCCTAACGGTCAGCAGCCAGAACAAGTACAGAGAGGAGAGTGAACACTGGAGCATCACTCGATACCTGGGCATAATACGAGTCTTCTTCAACGATCACTGGGAAGCCCACCCCTTCCTTGCTCTTTGATTCGTCGGTACAGTGACCCTCGAGGTATGAACTGAATTGTTCTCAAGACAACTGGTCTGGTTCATCAACAAAGCTCTGCACTTGGGGGTCTACATCTAACTCCAACAGAGACTCACCTCCGGTACAGCCCAAGATGATGAGGGGAAAAATCCTACCTGACTGAAGACACACTCAATCCTCAATCCTCGAAGGCAGTCTGCATCCGGACATAAAAGGGTATGCGGAGCTTCATTTGACCGCCAGGGAGATCCTTTCCTTTTGCCACAAAAACCGTAACACATAGTCGGGTTGCCAGGCATCTGGGTTAGCTGGGTTGGCTTACATGGGTTGCCCTGCCACGCTCCCTCGCTGGTAGATAATTTAAACAACGTGTCTTGTGAAGTGTTTGTAACTCGCACCACGCCACACGCCACACACATTACTTGGACCAGAAGGTGTTTATACCTCTGGCAGGGACAGAGCCGCTACTTGCCCCATATTTGTAACGTTGATTGCATAGGCATCCCATTGAGCGGTGGCCTCCGGGGCCTCCACCTCCGTGAACCACCGTGCGGCCACTCGACGCTCCTTCAAACTTTCCTCTTCCCTATGATCACCGCTATCTCGATTTGACCTCGATTTTACGAACCCTTCCTTCTCTTCCTTCCCATTATTATCACCGCTATCTCGGTTTGACCTCGATTTTACGTATCTTTCCTTCTCTTCCTTTCCCAACGAACTCCAATTTTCGTTAAGCTTCACTTTCGCTGTACAAGTAGTGTCACCAGTGTCTGTATCACCTCCAGTGGTGTCACCAGTGTCTGTATCACCACCAGTGGTGCCACCAGTGCCTGTATCACCATCAGTGGTGTTACCAGTGTCTGTATCACCACAGTGGTGTCATCAATGTATCACCACCAGTGGTGCTAAAGGGATCAAAAATTAGAAGGAAGAAAGGAAGGAAGGGTCTCACACACACTGCTGGTAGTCAAAGCAGGTGACCAGATCTTAAAACTCAAACTTATAGCTAGCGATACAAATGTACAATAAGACGCGTGTAACCCCTGTTACCCGGTACACAAAAGTGCTGAGAAACACCTTTGTCAACCAAATAACATACGTCTTTACTGATTATTAAAGGTATACAATACCGACAAGTTTAAGAATATGACACATGAGCAGCAGTAGGTATATTTACTGAAGAAACGTTTTGTCAATAAAGACACCTACTATTGTACATGTGTCTAACTCGTCAACGTTGTTACTTGGCAGACAAAGGAGGTGGGACGCAATAAGACCCGTGTGACCTCTGTTACTTCGTCAAGTGGGCGTCAGGTATGGAGACGACACGCCAACTGTTTTAATTGGGATAACCTGGAGTGCGGAGCCACGGGGCCGGTGAAGCGCTTGGTAAACCCTGGGCGATCCCTGGCAGGCCAACAAGTCTTACTCTCATATATATTCTGGCCTCAGTCTGTGACCTCTCCGGCCTCCACCTCCATTACAACCTCTCCACACCTTTTTCTACCCCACCCCCTTCTCTGCAGGTGAGGCTGGTGCCTAGCTGATAGGCGGTGTAGCTGGTGTCTGGCTGATGGCTGGTGTCTGGCTTATGGCTGGTGTAACTGGTGTCTTGCTGATGGCTAGTATCTGGTTCATGGTTGGTGTAGCTGATGTCTGGCTGAAGGATGGTGTAGTTGGTGTCTGGCTGATGGCTGGTGCCTGTCTCGTGCTCGGTGAAAGCTTGGAGTAGCCGGTTCCCGGATGCAAGCATAAACTAATACTGTCTACGACCTAAGTATTTACACACACACACAAACACACGCAACCGGACGAAGACCAGGCAGAACTACAAAGGGAACTGGACAGGATGCAGGCCTGGTCCAGAAATTGGCTCCTGGAGTTCAACCCCACCAAGTGCAAAGTCATGAAGATTGGGGAAGGGCAAAGAAGACCGCAGACGGAGTATAGTCTAGGGGACCAGAGACCACAAACCTCACTCAAGGAAAAGGATCCTGGGGTGAGTATAAAGCCGAGCACATCTCCTGAGGCGCACATCAACCAAATAACTGCTGCAGCATATGGGCGCCTAGCAAACCTAAGAACAGCATTCCGACAACTTAATAAGGAATCATTCAGGACATTGTACACTATGTACGTTAGGTCTATACTGGAATATGTAACACCAGTTTGGAACCCACACCTAGCCAAGCACGTAAGGAAACTAGAGAAAGTGCAAAGGTTTTCAACAAGACTAGTCCAGGAGCTAAGGGGCATATCCTACGAGAGGTTAAAGGAAATCGACCTGACGACATTGGAGGAGATAAGGGGGGATATAATAACGGCATATAAAATACTGAGAGGAATCGACAAGGTGGACAGAGACAGGATGTTCCAGAGATGGTTCACAGCAACAAGGGGTCACAGTTGGAAGTTGAAGACTCAGATGAATCACAGGGATGTTAGGAAGTATTTCTTCAATCACAGAGTTGTCAGGAAGTGGAATAGTCTGGGAAATAAAGTAGTGGAGGCAGGATCCATACATAGCTTTAAGAAGAGGTATGATAAAGCTCATAAGGAAGGAAGAGTGACCTAGAAGCGACCACTGACGAGTCGGAGCCAGGAGCTATGACTCGACCCCTGCAACCACAATTAGGTGAATACAATTAGATGAGTACACACATACATACAACTGGAAGTTGAAAACTGAGATGAGTCACGGGGATGTTAGGAAGTATTTCTTCAGTCATACATTTGTTAGGAAGTGGAACAATCTGGAGAGTGATGTAGTAGAGGCAGGATCTATAAATAGTTTTAGGAAGAGATACGATAAAGCTCACAGAGCAGGGAGAGAGTGGACCTAGTAGTGACCAGTGAAGAGGCGGGGCCAGGAGCTGTGAATTGACAAATAGGTGAATACAATACTATGGAACAATGCTCTTCTCCAGACTGAGGGACTGACCACCTCAAAACTTTAAGGGTGATGGACTGATTACATCGTCTTCAAGTATCTTCTGCTTCTATCAACTTTTCTGTACTCGACTGAAGAAGCCTACTGTGTAGGCGAAACGTTTCGAAATAAAGATACCTAACTGTTGCATATGTGTCTTACCTAACAACAAATAGGCAAGTACGTACACACACACACACACACACACACACACACACACACACACACACACACACACACACACACACACACACACACACACACACACACAGGAACCAAGCACAGTGGTAGGCAACTGACGTATGCTTAGAGGACGAAGAGAGATGAAGTAGAAATTAGAAAGGACACTGAGGGAAACATGGCAAAGAGGGCAGCCTGGAAGAGAAGAAGAGGGAGACACACGGAACAGCGCTCTCACAATGTTTCAGAAAATAAAGAAAGAGAACCCTAGAGGAAAGTATGAAAGGAAGGATAAAGAAAAATAGATATGATGGAAGTAATGGGAACCAGTGGAAAAAAAAAAACAAGAAACCTGGCACTGAGAAGAAAATACAGTCTGAGGGGATCTCGCAAATATGATACTATTTCTAAAAGCATCAGACGGTTAAAAAAAAAACGGAGAAAAGAAGGCAGTAGGGGAAGGAAGGAAGAAATGAAGAAGTCGCAAACCTTAGGATAGGTGACTCGATAGGTAAAAGGAGTGCACTAAATTCCCCAAATCTTCTCAGACACAACACTCACCCATCATTCATCATTTTCTCAGTAAGGAACCCACAGCAAGCCAATTCTAAAACTAACAGGCCAGTGCGGCAACGAATGTACCATGTCATTACAATTTCGCTAGTCAATCACCGATAATCTTCACCAGTGAAACTAGAAAACAGTATACACGAATAAACACTGAAATATAAAAGGATCAGAGTGCCGTAACTGAATACGGAGCAACAAAAACAGTGGAATCCTGTAGAAGTAGGCGAAGAAAACCCTGACATCAGAGACATTACAGAGAGGAAACTCTCAATATGATAATAAATGCCACATGTCCACAGACGTATGCTGAAATGCACATCATGTTAGTGGTTTGCTTTGTGCTTAACAATATTTTATTACATGTAAACTACACTTTGTATACTACATAAAGAAATAAATTTGTTTGAAATGGTGAGAAAATGACAGAAAACAAAAGGCGTAGAAGCACTGATGATCATAAACTTATGGATGTTTAAAGAATTCGGAAACCTGAACATAAAGAAATTCAAGCACTATATAGCAGGTTCTGTCATGTCCAGAGTAACAAAAGTAACAGTAAACAATAGGAGGCCAAAGGAGGAGTATGCTGACAACAGCAGAGCAGTGATTCGTATATTGATAAACAGCGGCAACGAGAGTAAGAAGAACCAAAGCTAAGGTGCTTATAGTACCTTAGTATGAGATTTCATCTGTGAGAAAAAAAAAGACTTAAAGAACTGGGATCTCAGAGGAAGACCAAAAACTAATGTGCAAAATAACATACTAGTGAATTTCAGTTACAACCCTGAAACTGAAAGATACTTATTAACGTCCTTCTTGCTCTTCTTTTTCTTTACCTGTTTGAGTACAACTGCTGGGCTGTGTTTTGCGAGCAATTTGTTTACAGAAATGCTATTGTCTGTACCATCACGATATCTCAAGAAACAGGCGAAAATTATTCAACTCAACGTTGCCATGTAAGGTGGTTCCACTATCCACGTAGGGACCAGTGGGCTGGATATACACAGGAATGTCTAGGGGCACCCTGCTCCCTTCACATGTTGAGAAGGGGCCCTCCTCTCATTAACGTGTATGGGCGCCCTCTTCCTTTTACGCATCTACGGCAGCCTCCTCCCCTCACACGTCTAGCGATCCGACGATCTCTTCAAGCTCTTTGGTAAATTTCAAGAGGATCATCTTGAGAAACTTCAATAGAGCCGAGAGTTAGGTCCTTTCAGGGTGAGTCTAAAAAGACCTTTCACAGAGTAGAAATTCCGTCGACGACATCTGAGAAAACTTATGGAGTCTCTCAGCGTATTCCTCAGAAGGATTCCTCTTCAAGAGGTCCTTCAGGATCAACTTAAAAGACGAATGAAGAGGTGAACCTTATGCACTCCCCGTCAGGATTGTTACCGGTGGCATGTGGTATGTCTCTCTGCTGTACTCACTTAGCTGTGTTTACAAGGATCAGTTTGTGGCCTCTGACCCCTCTCTTAGCTCTTATTGAACTAAACTGAGAATCTGTGGCTATACCAAGTGGCCATTCCATGGCCATTCTCCTAGAACGATAGTGGCCAACCTCTACTTTGAACATTTTATCGAACCGTATATATATATATATATATATACACAAATAACCCGCACATAAAAGAGAGAAGCTTACGACGACGTTTCGGTCCGACTTGGACCATTGACAAAGTCACACTAACCAGTGGGCACCTAGCTGTCTTGCAGTGCTCCCCTTCCTTTGTTTTTGACTGGCTCGTCCTCCTTATTTCCCACTTCTACCACTACCACTACCTCTTCTACTACTACTACTACTACTACAACTACTGATGAAATTAAGACACATGTGCGGCGTCTGGTTGTCTTTGTTGTGGACGTTTCGCCATCCAGTGGCTGGCTGGATGGCGAAACGTCTACGATAGGGATGCCCGGGTGTTGCGCATGTGTCTTAATTTCATCTTGTCGGTATTATATACCATTCTTGTACTACTACTACTACTACTACTACTACCACCACCACCTCTTCCTGCCTATATATATAGCCGTCCTGCTCCACTTCTGGTTAGTGTGAATTTGTAAATGGTCCAAGTCGGACCGAAACGTCGTCGTATGCTTTTCTCTTCTATATGCGGGTTATTTGTGTATCGTTCCAGTCGCGGTATTGTGCCTTTTTCGTTAAGTATATATATATATATATATATATATATATATATATATATATATATATATATATATATATATATATATATATATACATACATATATATATATATATATATATATATATATATATATATATATATATATATATATATATATATATATATATATATATATATATATATATATATATATATATACATATATATATATACATATATATATATATATATATATATATATATATATATATATATATATATATATATATATATATATATATAAATATATATATATATATATATATATATATATATATATATATATATAAAACGAAAAGCCTGTAATTGTTTTACATGATGGCAGGATTGCTGGTGTCCTTTTTTCTGTCTCATGAACATGCAAGATTTCAGGTACGTCTTGCTACTTCTACTTACACTTAGGTCACACTACACATACATGTACAAGCATATACATATATACACACCCCTCTGGGCTTTCTTCTATTTTCTTTCTAGTTCTTATTCTTGTTTATTTCCTCTTATCTCCATGGGGAAGTGGAACAGAATTCTTCCTCCGTAAGCCATGCGTGTTGTAAGAGGCGACTAAAATGCCGGGAGCAAGGGGCTAGTAACCTCTTCTCCTGTATATATTACTAAATGTAAAAGGAGAAACTTTCGTTTTTCCTTTTGGGCCACCCTGCCTAGGTGGGATACGGCCGGTGTGTTGAAAGAAAGAATATATATATATATATATATATATATATATATATATATATATATATATATATATATATATATATATATATATATATATACTAAGCAGAAATCGCGAACAAGTGATATAAGATGCAAAATAACCACAGGGGAAGTTGAATAATTCTAGACCTTTCGTGTTGCAATGAATACATCAGGAGCTTGCAATGTTGCAGAAAAGAGGATAAAATCCCAGCAAACCCGTTCAGAGGAAGCTTTTTTTGCTAGTAAAAGCGAGTATGATCGGGCCATGGAGGCCAAGAATCACTCGAGTCGATCAATAAGAACGTTGAGACATGACCTGGAGCTATAGGCAACACACACACACACACACACACACACACACACACACACACACACACACACACACACACACACACACACACACACACACACACACACATACACAAACACACACACACACACACTTCTTAAGCTTCTCCGTTTCACTAAGCAGCATCTTGACCTTTAGAGCAGCGGGCAAGACGTTGGTGTGTCAGCAATGCTTGACTCCACAACCTGAGAGTACAAGTGCCAAATATGGTTTAACATAGTAAGACACCCACTGAGACAGGGGTTGAGGTAGGGATGGAGGTCAGACTGGAGAGCACGATGGAAGGTAGACTGGAGGGTGGATGGCAGGAGGGAGGTTGGAAGGCAGGAGGGAGGACTGAAGAGAGCGTGGAGGGCATGATAGTGGGAGGGAGTGGATGGGTAGAGGAGAGGCGGCATTCAGGACTTTCACCAGTATTGCTCCCTGAACTTGGCCGCCACAAGGACTGGATCAGGGTGACTCTCTACTTCTCTCCCCTCCTCCCCCTCCTCCGTCCTAGTCCACCCTATTTTCCCCACCCCACTGAATGTGATGTTGCTCCAACTCCGTCCACTTCTAATGTACTCTTAAAGAGGGTGGTGTTGGTGAGGGGCTCTTGATTTAGGGAATTGGATCTGTGCTCCAGTTCCCCGAATTAAGCCTGAATGCCTTCCACATCCCCCCAGGCGCTGTATAATCCTACGGGTTTAGCGCTTCCCCCTTGATTATAATAATAATAATAATTAAAGAGGGTGGTTGAATACAAGACTTCCTTGTTCCTTCATTATGGGGGGTGGGAGGAAAGGGTGAGCTAGCTACACAGACAGAAGGGGCCGAGCCTTGGCCGGAGAAGACCTGAAGAACAGGCCAAGACTTAGCCAAAAGCAGAGACCCGAGACTAAGTCACAGACCGGCTGGAGGTCTATGGTCTCGGAAGACCTGTTTCAGAGAAGCCCCGAGCACTGAATCGTACAGGTAGAGGCTTAAATAAGACCCATGCTGGACCAATCATTGTAAGTGCACCTTCTGTCATTATTGTGGTATTCCCATTCACCACAGTTGTGTAACAAATCATTGCAATAACCCAGATCTTATAGTGTTATATTCCCCCATTCACTGTAACCTTCACTGTGTGGTATATTACTAGCATACCTTGCGTATACCAGGGGAGTGTTTCGGGGGGTCAACGCCCCCGCGGCCCGGTCCATGACCAGACCTCCCGTGGTCATGGTCATCGTTATATTCTCCAACATAAGATTTCCCTAAAATATTAAGTGGAATTTAACTCTGTCCTAAAACAGTGAGTTGTTAAAGCTGATGTTTACACTTAACCCTCAGTGTTTACATTGAGAGAACATAGTAACAAGCCATCGCGGTCAAGGACTCCAATGGAAATAGGTCACTGACTTTTTTGGGGGGTTATCCTGGGTAATTTACACACATGTTATTTATGTATGATAATTTGTGTAACTGCATGTGTGTACCTATACCTAAATAAACTTACGTACTTAATTAAGGGTTTGAAGCCCCATAATCAACGATATTAAACAGGTAAAAGGATAGAGGTGCAACTGTGATATTTTACTGTAGCAACGCTTCACTCTCCAGGAGCTTTGGCAAACCGTTACAAACAATACAGGGACCCAGGGTGTAGTGTCTGTAACGGTTTGACAAAACTCTTGGAGAGCGAAACGTTGCCACAAGAAATTATCACATAAGTTGCACTTATGTCCTTTTACCTAACATATTGTCGGTAATTCTACCAACATTATCACAATATTAAACAGTGTCTTTGGAAAAGTTTATACTCAATAGTGTTTATAAATGAAAACAAATGTACCAAAATTACCTTTATAAAGGTGAGGATATATCCAAAAGTAAATGTAAAGATTTATATATCAGAAAATACCCTTGGAAGTGTAAAACACATATACTTTAGATAAATAAAAGTACGAGTTAAAGTAGAAGCTTGTAGTTATATCTTAGTAATGAGTAAGGTGAGTCTGCAACGCTCCACATAATGTGATAACTTACCAGGCAGAGTTATTTTAATACTAAACAAGGGTTATCACTAACATGACACAGGAACCTAGAACGATGCTTGTGTTAGGTGACAAACCATCACCTCTGTCTGGCTCTTTATCTTGTTGGTTTCTTTGTGTGGTTAGTGTGTGTGTGTGTGTGTGTGTGTGTGTGTGTGTGTGTGTGTGTGTGTGTGTGTGTGTGTGTGTGTGTGTGTGTGTGTGTGTGTGTGTGTACTCACCTAATTGTACTCACCTAATTGTGGTTGCAGGGGTCAAAACTCAGCTCCTGGCCCCGCCTCTTCACTGAGTGCTACTAGGTCCTCTCTCTCCCTGCTCCATGAGCTTTATCATACCTCATCTTAAAACTATGTATGGTTCCTGCCTCCAGGTAAACTCCAGGTAAACTACCTCACTTACTAGGCTATTCAACTTCCTGACTACTCTATGACTGAAGAAATACTTCCTAACATCCCTTTAACTCATCTGGGTCTTCAACTTCCAATTGTGACCCCTTGTTTCTGTGTCCCATCTCTGGAACATCCTGTCTCTGTCCACCTTGTCTATTCCACGCAGTATTTTGTATGTTGTTATCATGTCTCCCCTAACCCTCCTGTCCTCCAGTGTCGTCAGGCCGATTTCCTTCAACCTTTCTTCGCAGGACATTCCCCTTAGCTCTGGAACTAACCTTGTCGCAAACTTTTGTACTTTCTCTATTTCTTGACGTGCTTGATCAAGTGTGGGTTCCAAACAAGTGCTGCATACTCCAATATGGGCCTGACGTACACGGTGTACAGTGTCTTGAACGATTCCTTACTAAGGTATTGGAACGCTATTCTCAGGTTTGCCAGGCGCCCATATGCTGCAGCAGTTATCTTTTTGCGTGCTGCCGGAGACGTGCTCGGGGTTATACACACACCAAGATCTTTCACCTTGAGCGAGGTTTGCGGTCTTCGGCCACCTAGCCTATACTCCGTCTGAGGTCTTCTTTGCCCTTCCCCGATCTTCATGACTTTGCATTTGGCGGGGTTAAATTCGAGAAGCCAGTTGCTGGACCAGGTGTCCAGCCTGTCCAGGTCTCTTTGGAGTCCTACCTGATCCTCATCTGATTTAATTCTCCTCATTAGCTTTACATCATCTGCGAAGAGGGACACTTCTGAGTCTAACCCTTCCATCATGTCATTCACATATACCAGAAATAGCACTCGTCCTAGGACCGACCCCTGTGGGACCCCGCTCGTTACAGTTGCCCACTGTGATACCTCATCACGTACCATGACTCGTTGTTGCCTCCCTGTCAGGTATTCTCTGATCCACTGCAGCACCCTTCCTGTTATATGCGCCTGATCCTCTAGCTTCTGCACCAATCACCTGTGAGGAACTGTGTCGAAGGCCTTCTTGCAGTCCAAGAAGATGCAATCAACCCACCCCTCTCTCTCGTGTCTTACTTCTGTTACTTTATCATAAAACTCCAGTAGGTTTGTGACACAGGATTTGCCTTCCATAAAACCGTGCTGGTTGGCGTTTATACTCTTGTTCCGTTTCAGGTGCTCCACCACTCTCCTCTTGATAATCTTCTCCATTACTTTGCATACTATGCACGTCAGTAACACTGGTCTATACTTTAGTGCCTCTTTTCTGTCTCCTTTTTTAAATATGGGTACTGCATTTGCGTCTTCCATACCTCAGGTAGTTGCCCATTTTCAAGGGATGTGTTGAAGATTGTGGTTAGTGACACATAGCATTTCTGCTCCCTCTCTAAGGACCCACGGGGAGATGTTGTCTGGTCCCATTGCCTTTGAGGTATCAAGGTCCCTTAGCAAATTCTTCACCTCCTCTTCAGTTCTGTGTATGTCATCTAACACTTGTTGGTATATTCCTTGTTGGCGTCTCCCTCTGTTCTGTCCACCCAGAGGCCTTCCTGTATCCACTGTAAATACTTCCTTAAATCTCTTGTTGAGCTCCTCACATACCTCTTGATCACTTCTGGTGAGTTCCCCACTTTCTTTCCTCAGCCTGATCACCTGGTCTTTGACTGTTGTCTTCCTCCTAGTGTGGCTATACAGCAGTTTTGGGTCAGACCTGGCTTTCGATGCTATGTCGTTTTCGTACTCTCGCTGGGCCTCCCTCCTTATATGTGCACACTCGTCTCTGGCTCTTCGACTAGTCTCTATTTTCCTGGGTCCTTTGCCTCCTATACCTTTTCCATTCTCTGTTGTACTTAGTTTTTGCCTCCCTACACCTTCGGGTAAACCAAGGACTCGCTTTGGTCTTCTCATTATTTCTATTGACCTTGGGAACAAACCTTTCCGCTGCCTCCCTGCATTTTGTTGTTACGTATTCCATCATTTCATTTACAGACTTTCCCGCCAATTCTCTGTCCCACTGAACCTCCTGCAGGAAGTTCCTCATACCTGTGTAGTCCCCTGTTACCCCCTCTACTTGTAATTCTGCTATGTGTGTGTGTGTGTCAAAGAGAAGGTAAGGGCGTGTGTGTGTCAGTGATGACCTAGTCATCCACTTCCTCTTATGCGGCTACAAGTACATTATCACCCCCTCCCCCCAGTCTCATTGGCTTTCTTGGAGTGCTTGCGTGGACAAACACACACACACACACACACACACACACACACACACACACACACACACACACACACACACACACACACACACACACACACACACCCCCACACACACACACACACACACACACACACACACACACACACACACACACACACACACACACACACACACACACACACATACACACGAAAGAGGGAGCTAAGAGATGCAGATCCCAGGAGACACAAGCAGGTAATTACATACGTAAGCTCTAACAAGTAGCAAATCATTGCATGACGCTCCTGTGTTTAGTCATGCAACATAAAAAAAACTGGATTGGAAAGTTGTAAAATAAAGAAAAACTACAGACAGCTAAACGACAACCCCCCCCCCCTAAAATAATTAATATTTCTCAGAAAATTCCCTTTACCGTTTTCTTTATCTGAGGGTCATCGTTTTCTTAGCAGATACTCCATTATAAGATAATTACATGCTGGCTCTCAAATTACTCTCAAACCGGAATCTATCACTAAATTTTGCCACTCACTGCAAAATTCGCTTTACTATCACGACGAACAGATAACTAAAACTGGGAAAGTTCATAGACAGGCGAATAAAGTCAATTGGTCCATAGGTAAGTTTTTCTGGAATATAATAAAAACGACATACAAAATTTGTTTATCTTAATTTGGCATTTTCCCTGAGCAGGAAAAAGCTAGTCCAAGGATGAGTGTCAGCATACGACAGAACTCAGGTATTTCTTCTTTTAGCCGTAAACACGTATTTCATTATGAATTCATGTCATAAATACACATTCACACACTACTGCTGCAACATTGCATAGCTCCGGATGACGCACGGAGACGTGTCAAAGTACTTGAGCTGAAGATTTCCGTCCCTTGTGACTTGTCTTGCATTGTTAAGATCGCTTGTCTGTGATTGTGTGATGGCGGGCTTCACCATCTTCAAGACAGGGACTGATTACCTCATCTTTCGTATATCATTGTACATTCTTCACATAATGTCCTTGTATTGCATTGATAAAGCCAATGGTTGGCGAAACGTCTACAAACAAAGATACCAAGACGTAGCACATGTGACTAATTCTTCATCTTATCGACATTGTACACCATTCATGTACAAACAGTTATTGTAACCCATAAAGTTGCCACAACATAAACATTAATATTATCGCTCTTAAGATAACTTGCTGGAACTCGCTTCGCCACTTAAGAAACTCACAATGTAACCTGTACTTGAACAAAGTAAAACAAAAGACACAAGCAATAATAAACTGCTCAGAGACTGAGAATGGTTGTATCGGCTGTGTGTAATATTGAGCAGAGTGCGTGTCATCAATGATACATAAGGCAAACCGGTAAAACTTTGTCTACATGTGTTGTGCAACATACATAAATACACTGCAATATGTACCCTAGACGGCAGTGTACTTCTTTGAACTAAAACAGAAAGCTGTCATAATATCTGTAGTAAAGTTCGTGTTCTTGTAAATAATAAATAGTGAAAATGAGAGGAACATTACCGAGTCTCGTGTATTCTCTGAGACTTAAGAAATAAAATTAACTTATGGTAATTCCTGGTAACATTAGATGTTGCAAGATAATTAGAGAGTTGTGCAAGTGATATCTACCCACCTGACCTTTACATAGTTAATACTGTGACCTCACCTGCTATGGTTCCCTCACAGTATACATCTTTCTCTTTGTCTTGTCTTTGTGCGTCTCTCTGTCTGTCTGTCACTCTCTCTCTCTAAATATATATATATATATATATATAGTGTATATATATATATATATATATATATATATATATATATATATATATATATATATATATATATATATATATATGACGTGCCGAATAGGCAGAACTTGCGATCTTGGCTTAAATAGCAACGCTCATCTTGCCATATAGGACAAGTGAAAATTTGTGTATGCAATAATTTCGCCAAAATCATTCTGAACCTAACGAAAAAATATATTTCACTGTGTTTGTTTAGTATTAAATTATTGTAAACAAATCTAAAATATATTTAGCTGGTTTAGGCTGAAATAAATTGCGCTTGTTATAATAAGTTTAGGTAAGTTTTCTAAGTTCATTTTGGTGCAAAATTATAAATTTTTACATCAACATTAATGAAAAAAATATATCTTTAAACGTATAAGAGAAAATTTTAGAAAGGACTTAATTTTAAACGAGTTCTTGCTAATTGACCAGTTTTACATATTCGGCACGACATATATATATATATATATATATATATATATATATATATATATATATATATATATATATATATATATATATATATACATAAACATTATGTATCCACAGCAGGGTTTAAACTTCCAGACTCTTCTTCAAAGTACGCAGTACTTCGCCACTCGTCGAGCTCCTAGATATGGCCGAGTGGCGTAAGTACTATGTACTCACCTAGTTGTACTCACCTAGTTGAGGTTGCGGGGGTCGAGTCCGAGCTCCTGGCCCCGCCTCTTCACTGATCGCTACTAGGTCACTCTCCCTGAGCCGTGAGTTTTATCATACCTCTGCTTAAAGCTATGTATGGATCCTGCCTCCACTACATCACTTCCCAAACTATTCCACTTACTGACTACTCTGTGGCTGAAGAAATACTTCCTAACATCCCTGTGATTCATCTGTGTCTTCAACTTCCAACTGTGTCCCCTTGTTACTGTGTCCAATCTCTGGAACATCCTGTCTTTGTCCACCTTGTCAATTCCTCTCAGTATTTTGTATGTCGTTATCATGTCCCCCCTATCTCTCCTGTCCTCCAGTGTCGTCAGGTTGATTTCCCTTAACCTCTCCTCGTAGGACATACCTCTTAGCTCTGGGACTAGTCTTGTTGCAAACCTTTGCACTTTCTCTAGTTTCTTCACGTGCTTGGCTAGGTGTGGGTTCCAAACTGGTGCCGCATACTCCAATATGGGCCTAACGTACACGGTGTACAGGGTCCTGAATGATTCCTTATTAAGATGTCGGAATGCTGTTCTGAGGTTTGCTAGGCGCCCATATGCTGCAGCAGTTATTTGGTTGATGTTGATGTGCGCTTCAGGAGATGTGCCTGATGTTATACTCACCCCAAGATCTTTTTCCTTGAGTGAGGTTTGTAGTCTCTGACCCCCTAGACTGTAGTCCGTCTGCGGTCTTCTTTGCCCTTCCCCAATCTTCATGACTTTGCACTTGGTGGGATTGAACTCCAGGAGCCAATTGCTGGACCAGGTCTGCAGCCTGTCCAGATCCCTTTGTAGTTCTGCCTGGTCTTCGATCGAGTGAATTCTTCTCATCAACTTCACGTCATCTGCAAACAGGGACACCTCAGAGTCTATTCCTTCCGTCATGTCGTTGACAAATACCAGAAACAGCACTGGTCCTAGGACTGACCCCTGTGGGACCCCGCTGGTCACAGGTGCCCACTCTGACACCTCGCCACGTACCATGACTCGCTGCTGTCTTCCTGTCAAGTATTCCCTGATCCATTGTATGTGCTTTGATGCAAAGTGTAGGATCGAATCCTGCTGTGGTCTGAGAGATGTGTGTGGTAGCCTGAGCTCCCACACGTGTAAGGTGCTCACTGACCGCTCGCGGGCCACGGGCCGCGAGTACCGCAATACTCAGGGAAACTCGGCGGGCCAGGAGCGCGACCGACCCACTGATGGAACGCTCAAAAAAAAAAAAATGCCTTCAGCATACCCAGCTTACGCTTGCAAAAAACCGTAGTGGGGGTGACGCCTCCTGACCACTTATCAGGCAGCCGGTGACGTCACGACCCGTGTGCCCTCCCACCTCCCCATAACTCCCCCACCTCCTCAATCCCACCTCACCCTCCTCCGGGCCATGATGAGCAAGCCAAGACTAGAGATTTTTTTTTTACTCAGTTGCTAATTCCCTATTTTCTTTTATTCTGCCATTTCATTCCTTCCTCCGTCTGATACTTAATTCTTTCTCTCTTCCTTCTTTCATTTAAAATTTAATTCTTTAGGTTAATCCCTTCCTTCACTTGATGTTTCTTGCAGGTCATTCCTTCTTCATTTAATACTAAATTATTTCATTCCTTCATTTGCTACTGAACACTTTAATTTCATTCCTTCTTTTATTTCACTCATTCCTTCATTTCATATTCATTTGTTTTCCTAACAGTTGCTTAAAGTCCTCTCCCTCGATGTTTCGAACCAGGTATCTAACTCCGCACGTTTCGGTTCTGAGAACGCACCGTAAGACATCGAGGAATCGAAGCCTCCAGTTAATTCGGTCACTGTGTCAACCTGACTGGCCGGCTGTTGACTGTGGCTGTCCAGACAGCAGTCACCGCTGCTAACTGGCAGACTGGGCGAGGTGGCTGTGCAGCCAGTCGTTACCAACATGTTGACTACTGACTGTGCACCTTAAGAGATGCTTGAGTTTCGCTATCTCCTAATATCAAGTTTAATTTTCCCCTATAGTCCCCTAGTCCATAATTACTAACGCATTTGTTTTGTCTGCTTTCGTAAGGTTAAGTCCAGGATCTTTCCTTAATTCATGGTATAACTTAACAAATCTTTGAGGACAATTGTGTTGCAGAGCTCAGACCTCTCCAACACAACTCTCCTCAAAAATTTGTTAAGTTATACCATTAATTAAGGAAAAATCCTAGACTTCACCTTACGAAAACAGACAAAACAAATGCGATAGTAATTACGGGGGAAAATAACATTAGAAAACAGGGGAACTGACGTGCGCTTTAAAAGAGTATCCAATTCTTCATCGATTGGACACAGTCGGATCCGTGCCAACTGGACAGGATAATCTCGAAGCATATGAACGACAGGCGCAGCGCCACCACCGCTGAACTGACACCACAATCGCTAGTTAAATAAACATAGCATAATCACCAATCAACTGACCATAAATCTCAGTTGACTGAGCACGCTAATCACCAGCTACCTGGGCCGCTAACGACCTTCGAGGCTTGTGCTAGTGCATGCAACAAGCAGTTTGGGGGTCGTAAAGGTGTGAAACTTGTTAAGTTGCAGTAAATTGCTTGTTTATTACCTGTGGTAATGAACTAATTAACGTTCAGCAGTTAGCACTGCCCAGTTATTTTTACAGTTATCAGTGCATAGTTATCACTGTTAATCTGAATGAATATATTTAATTCTTCACTGGGTAATAATAATAATAATATTATGATTATTATTTTACTATTATCACTAATAGTAGTAGTAACAGAAACAGTAGTAGAAATAGCATCAATAACAGTAGTAGTAACAGTAGTAGTAGTATCATAACAGTAGTAGTAATAACAGTCGTATTAGTAACAAAAGTAGTAAAAATAGTATTATACAGGTAATTATGCAATTAATCAGACAGGTATTCAAATAGGTAATTACACATGAACATTAAAATGGTATAAAATACTGACAGGTTGTTAGGTAAGACACATATGCAACAGTTAGGTATCTTTATTTCGAAAAGTTTCGCCTACACAGTAGGCTTCTTCAGTCGAGTACAGAAAAGTTGATAGAAGCAGAAGATACTTGAAGACGATGTAATCAGTCCATCAGACCATTATACATGGTCACACTATATGACACTATAAGAACTTTGTGAAAACTCGGAAGGATCCAGAAGTTTGCAACAAGACTAATCCCGGAGCTGAGGGAACCGAGTTATGAGGAGAGGCCAAACGAAATGAACCTGACGACTTCAGAAGAACTAGGGCTAGGACTCGAGTTAGAACTAGAACTCTGGGTTGGAATGTCGCTCCACATTAAGGTGTGCGAAACTGCAGACCTAGAGAATGTAAAAAAAACTTTCATAGCATGTATGAATTCAGTGAAGCACCCAAAATATTGGGAAGGTTTCAAGTCTTTCAACCTGTGCTCCTAGGAAAGCAGGCGAGAAAGATACATCATATGAGATTTACACCTGAAAAATCCTAAAGGAACTAAACCTAAATCTACACACAGAAATCACTCCCTAAGACGGCAAGAGGCTCAGAAGATGGTGTAAAATACCCCCAGTAAGAAGCACGGGTGCCACGAGAAATAACACAATAGGTGTAACACTTTTCTACACCCCACCCTTAGTACACGAGAGGGACTACCGATAGACTCTTCTGGGTGCTCAAGAGAAACGTGATAACTTCCTCAAGTCAGCTCCTCATCAGCCAGGCTGTGGTTCATACGCTCGACTGCATACATCCAGCAGTAATAGCCTACAAACCATACCACGGGCGGGGATAGAACCCGCGATCAGAGTCTCAAAACTCCAGACCGTCGCGTTAGCCACTGAGACTCTCGGATCGCGGGCTCTATCCCCGCCCGTGGTATGGTTTGTTTGCAATCGTGTCATTACGATTTCGTGAGTAATAGCCTAGTTGATCAGGCTTTCATCCACCAGAAAGTCTCGTCTTGGGTCGGGCCACAGGGGTATTGACCCTCGAAAACACCCTTCACTTGTCCTTGAGATATTTTTCAGGGAAAGTATGACTGCGACATACAAAATACTCAGAGGATTTGACAGAACAGATAAAGGCGAACTTTTTGAAATGCGAAGAATAGGGGCGAGTCTACACATAGGGAGTATACACATAAGGAGCATGAACTCTAGTCAGGTAGACACAAAAACACATATCCTTAACAGGTACACACACATGCACACACCCTAACAAACACAAAACTCATTGACAGACACGTAAGTACACCTATACAGGCGATATAAACATCTTGACAGGCAGACAGAAATATACTTTTTTGATAGACAAAAATACATATCTTCAGAGACAAAATGCACCTTCACAGACACAATCACATTTTAACAGGCACACAACGAACACATCTTAACAGACACACATAAACATCATCTGGACAGACAAAAAGTACATCTTGACAGATAAAAAACACAGCTTGACAGATGCACACAAACCTCGCCTTGACAGACACCAAGCACCAATCCTCACATAACACACTGCCGACCAGGACGGGATGGGCAAGCTTGCTGCTGTAAGACGTACCCAAGTGTTCAAGGTCAAGACAACAGCACCAGCAGCTTCTTGCTATCAGCCCCATGATTGATGGCACCAATCATAGCCAACAGATGCTCAGGAACCCCCTCGCTAATCCTTTTTTTTTTTTTATCTCAGCGAGCGAGACTTCGACCATGGCTCAATACAGTGTACGAAGTCACTAGCCCTATAAACTAACAAGACGCTCAAGGGTCGTCCTCAACACGCTTGGCATGAGCCGCCGTAACCCTTAAAGACCAACAACAACAGCAACACAATACGCTTGGCACGAGGCGCCGTAGCCCTTAAAAAAAAAAAAAAAAAAAAAACAACAAAAAACACGCTTGGCATAAGCTGCTGTAGCCCTTAAACACCAACAACAATAACAGCAGAGCACGTCTGGCATGTTGGTGTGTTGCGTTGTTATTACTGTTAAGGACCTACAACAGTAACACAACACGCTTGGTATGAGCTCCCGTAGCCCTTAAAAACCAACAATAACAACAAGAGAACAACAACACATCAAGCTTGGGATGAGCCGCCGAGCCCTTAAAGATCAACAAAAATAACAACACAACACGATCGGAACAAGTATTTGGTTCGCTATCTCGAGCATCGACTTATATAAGTGGAAGCACTGTGCTTGGGAGATTAGCTGCGGCCGTTAAAGTGCGGCAGGCGTGTGGCACCCGCAGTAGTGAGTGACACATCAAGGGCACATCAACGCCGCACTAAATCCATCAACTTTATCGCCAGTGCTCTTGTAAAGTGCTACCGGCCCTGTCCCACTCACTCCTCCCTCCACCCTTTCTCTCTCTTCTCTCTTCTTCCTCCTCATGGTCATGCCTCTGGTTTTTCTTCCTCTTTTTGCAGTCTACCTTACCCTTTGCTCTTGAGAAAGAGCATACACTGACCAAACAAATGATTGCTTAAATTTCTCGATCTTGAGACTAGCAAAAGACATCAATTAGCTTACAATAATTGTTATCAATATCATAACCACAGTTTTTCTTAGGAGAGGGGTGGAGGAGTGCTGGGGAGGAGTGGTGGGGAAGGGGAAGAGGGGAGGAATGGAGAAAGGGAGAGGAGAGATGTTAGAAACAATCTCACCAGCTGTGTGGTAGTGTCTCCTTCAGAGGTCAGGTTCAATAATGTCCCTCAAGGTTCTGTAGAGCTTTATCAAGTCAGTGACTTGATAAAGCTCTGCATAGAGAGAAACGTCGCAATAAAAGCTTGCTCTGCAATATGTTTTTCCCTCACTATTAAGGACAAAACGTCACTGGGATAAACGTCCCGAGATCAAGATAAAAAAAAAAGAAAATTCTTTAAGTGGTAGTCGTGGTGGCTGGGTTAGCCCGCAACAGGTTTCGAAATTTGCCCATGTTTCCTTATAAACAAAACACCATCATCGTCTTCAGTGTTAGTATTACTAACACACACACACACACACACACACACACACACACACACACACACACACACACACACACACACACACACACACGTATGTTTGACGAAAATCTTACGTTAGCTCTCCAGCTTTATCTCCCAAGATAATTTACCATCAAATTATTCAACAGAGGATCCCGAGGTGTCTATGTTCGATAAATATCCTACAATAGTTCACGTTAGGAAAAATAACTTCATTCTTTTACAATCACTGGAGGTATCGATCGTAAGTGTGAGGGGGGTTCCGATCGTAGATGTGAGGGTTCCTATAGTAGGAGTGAGGGGTTCCGATCGTAGATGTAAAGGTTTCGATCGTATACGTGAAGGGTTCGTTTGTTCACGTGAAAGTTCAGGTCATACGTGTGGAGAACTACATTTCCAGAATTAAGTACTGATCCTCTTTTTTTTCTGGTGTTCCGGGGGTCAATGCCCCCCGGGGGCCAGTCCTTGACCTGGCCTCGCAATGGCTCAGGGCCTGATCAAACAGGTTGTTACTGCAGGCTCCACGTAGCCCAACGTACGAACCCGGCTGATCGGGTACTGACTTGAAGTATCAGTGTATGTATTGGTCTCAGTAACCTGCCAGGCCTACAGGCAGTGAGTCCTCACCTCTTCGTTTACCTTCACCGCTATCAACTGGGTTTTGTTCTCGAGGGTCCTAGCGTACCTGCTCTTGAAGCTGCGTGTGGAGGTTTTCAAGTTAGAAAGGGTGTTTTTCTCTCAGTTGATAAGCTACTGGCTTACCATGATTATACCTGCAGAGTTCTGGGGTTACGATCATCGCGCCGGTCTCAGACCAGGGCTTCTAGGTCATGGCCTTGATCCCAGACCAGGTTTCATAGTTCATGACCCCGGTCTCAGACCAGGTCTCCTAGTTCATGACCCCGGTCTCAGACCAGGTCTCCTGGTTCATGACCCTGGTCCCAGACCAGGTCTCCTAGTTCATAACCCCGGTCCCAGACCAGGTCTCCTGGTTCATAACCCCGGTCCCAGACCAGGTCTGACTCTTATAATTATATTCCTTATTTTTTTTTTTTTACATTCATAGAGCATCCTCTGCAAATGTCGACACAGAACATTCTTTGCCTACAGACAGGTCGTTCATCTATCTCAAGAAGAGCACTGATTTCCAGATTCTTGGAATATTCTGTTCCATCTTCCATCTAGCTGTCCCGTTGCTCGATGCCAGCGCACTCAGCTCACACACTGAGGTCTATGGTTCGATCCCCAGTACGGGTGGAAACATTAGGACGTGTTTCCTGAAGACACCTGCTGTCCATGTTCACCTAGCAGCAAACAGGTACCTGGGTGTTACCCGACTGGTGTGGGTCGCATCCTGGAGACAAAACTGACCTAATTTGCCCTAAGTGCTCTGCATAACAAGGGGCTTTCTATATAGTATGTCAGATAGTCCTGTATAATTTGTACTTGTAGAAATAAAGAGTATTATTATTATTATTATTATTATTATTATTATTATTATCCTTACATCTGCCATCCACCTACCAGTCCTTTCCCTTCTGCCCCCAACCCACCCAACATTCCCTCTCATTCCCCTCCCTCCAGCCCCACATTCCCTCTCACTCTCCTCTCTCCACCCTCACATTCCCTCTCACTCCCCTCCCTCCAGCCCCACATTCCCTCTCACTCTCCTCCCTCCACCCTCACATTCCCTCTCACTCCCCTCCCTCCAGCCCCACATTCCCTCTCACTCTCCTCCCTCCACCCCCACATTCCCTCTCACTCTCCTCCCTCCACCCTCACATTCCCTCTCACTCCCGGCAGTCAAGGCTGGTGAGGGTGACCACCTCGCGGGTGATTAAGGTTCCCTGCGTCTCAAAAGTAACAATTGTCAGCTGGAGCCCCGCCATTATCCGCTGATCTGCCACCACGCATGCCACCCTTATTGCTGCCAGGCCTAGGGTACACTGGGCCTACCTCAAGGTGGGCCTACGGCAAGGTGAGCCTACGGCAAGGAGGACCTATCGTCGGGTGAGCCTTGAGTATAATCTACAGAAAAGATAAGCCAACGCCAAAGGTAGCCTACGGCAAGGTGGGCCTCCTGTAGAATGAGCCTTGAGTAAGGCGAACCCGATATATAAGTAAGTAAGTAAGTAAGTAAATTTATTCAGGTATACACAAATACAGTTACATAGAATTATCATACATAGCAGCATATGTGTAGAGAACCTAGGATAACCCAAAAAAGTCTGACAGAGTGACTTATTTCCATTGGGGTCCTTTCTATATAGTAGGGCAAAGTAGGGTCTTGGGTAAAATTGGCCTAATAGTGGTTGAACCTAAGTAGGGTAGGGTGGGCCTTACGAAAGGCGGGTGTAGGAGAGTGTGGAACTTACGTTCCTATGCAAGAATAACTTACGTCCGGCCGGCGTCCACTTAACCAACAAACATAATAACAGTCTTAATATTTGCTAACATTCAGGGAATAAAAACAGAGTACACAAAGTCCATTCCATTAAGAGTCTCTTCAGAGACATACTTGTTAAGAGCTTCTCAGGACATCATAAGAGAGAGATTTCTTGGACAAGAAGCTCGGAATGCATCTGTCTGAAAGAAAAATGTCTTAAAATGACAAAATATTTGCCATCTCCGTTTTGGTCCGAATTTACGGATACCAGTGTCAAGTTCTGGGGAGACTCTCCTCTGGTACTACACCCACCACTACTGTCAAGTTCTGGGGAGGCTCTCCTCTGGTACTACACCCACCACTACTGTCAAGTTCTGGGGAGACTCTCCTCTGGTACTACACCCACCACTACTGTCAAGTTCTGGGGAGGCTCTCCTCTGGTACTACACCACCACTACTGTCAAGTTCTGGGGAGACTCTCCTCTGGTACTACACCACCACTACTGTCAAGTTCTGGGTAGACTCTCCTCTGGTACTACACCCACCACTACTGTCAAGTTCTGGGGAGACTCTCCTCTGGTACTACACCCACCACTACTGTCAAGTTCTGGGGAGACTCTCCTCTGGTACTACACCCACCACTACTGTCAAGTTCTGGGGAGACTCTCCTCTGGTACTACACCCACCACTACTGTCAAGTTCTGGGGAGGCTCTCCTCTGGTACTACACCCACCACTACTGTCAAGTTCTGGGGAGACTCTCCTCTGGTACTACACCCACCACTACTGTCAAGTTCTGGGGAGGCTCTCCTCTGGTACTACACCCACCACTACTGTCAAGTTCTGGGGAGACTCTCCTCTGGGGACTCTCCTCTGGTACTACACCCACCACTACTGTCAAGTTCTGGGGAGGCTCTCCTCTGGTACTACACCCACCACTACTGTCAAGTTCTGGGGAGACTCTCCTCTGGTACTACACCCACCACTACTGTCAAGTTCTGGGGAGGTTCTCCTCTGGTACTACACCCACCACTACTGTCAAGTTCTGGGGAGACTCTCCTCTGGTACTACACCCACCACTACTGTCAAGTTCTGGGGAGGCTCTCCTCTGGTACTACACCCACCACTACTGTCAAGTTCTGGGGAGACTCTCCTCTGGTACTACACCCACCACTACTGTCAAGTTCTGGGGAGGCTCTCCTCTGGTACTACACCCACCACTACTGTCAAGTTCTGGGGAGACTCTCCTCTGGTACTACACCCACCACTACTGTCAAGTTCTGGGGAGACTCTCCTCTGGTACTACACCCACCACTACTGTCAAGTTCTGGGGAGGCTCTCCTCTGGTGCTACACCCACCACTACTGTCAAATTCTGGGGAGGCTCTCCTCTGGTACTACACTCACCACTACTGTCAAGTTCTGGGGAGACTCTCCTCTGGTACTACACTCACCACTACTGTCAAGTTCTGGGGAGGCTCTCCTCTGGTACTACACCCACCACTACTGTCAAGTTCTGGGGAGGCTCTCCTCTGGTCCTACACCCACCACTACTGTTAAGTTCTGGGGAGGCTCTCCTCTGGTACTACACCCACCACTACTGTCAAGTTCTGGGGAGGCTCTCCTCTGGTACTACACCCACCACTACTGTCAAGTTCTGGGGAGACTCTCCTCTGGTACTACACCCACCACTACTGTCAAGTTCTGGGGAGGCTCTCCTCTGGTACTACACCCACCACTACTGTCAAGTTCTGGGGAGGCTCTCCTCTGGTACTACACCCACCACTACTGTCAAGTTCTGGGGAGGCTCTCCTCTGGTACTACACCCACCACTACTGTCAAGTTCTGGGGAGACTCTCCTCTGGTACTACACCCACCACTACTGTCAAGTTCTGGGGAGGCTCTCCTCTGGTACTACACCCACCACTACTGTCAAGTTCTGGGGAGGCTCTCCTCTGGTACTACACTCACCACTACTGTCAAGTTCTGGGGAGGCTCTCTCCGGTACTACACCCACCACTACTGTCAAGTTCTGGGGAGACTCTCCTCTGGTACTACACTCACCATTACTGTCAAGTTCTGGGGAGGCTCTCCTCTGGTACTACACCCACCACTACTGTCAAGTTCTGGGGAGACTCTCCTCTGGTACTACACTCACCATTACTGTCAAGTTCTGGGGAGGCTCTCCTCTGGTACTACACTCACCACTACTGTCAAGTTCTGGGGAGGCTCTCCTCTGGTACTACACCCACCACTACTGTCAAGTTCTGGGGAGACTCTCCTCTGGTACTACACCCACCACTACTGTCAAGTTCTGGGGAGACTCTCCTCTGGTACTACACTCACCACTACTGTCAAGTTCTGGGGAGGCTCTCCTCTGGTACTACACCCACCACTACTGTCAAGTTCTGGGAAGACTCCTCTGGTACTACACTCACCACTACTGTCAAGTTCTGGGGAGGCTCTCCTCTGGTACTACACCCACCACTACTGTCAAGTTCTGGGGAGGCTCTCCTCTGGTACTACACCCACCACTACTGTCAAGTTCTGGGGAGACTCTCCTCTGGTACTACACCCACAACTACTGTCAAGTTCTGGGGAGGCTCTCCTCTGGTACTACACCACCACTACTGTCAAGTTCTGGGGAGACTCTCCTCTGGTACTACACCCACCACTACTGTCAAGTTCTGGGGAGGCTCTCCTCTGGTACTACACCCACCACTACTGTCAAGTTCTGGGGAGACTCTCCTCTGGTACTACACCCACCACTACTGTCAAGTTCTGGGGAGGCTCTCCTCTGGTACTACACCACCACTACTGTCAAGTTCTGGGGAGACTCTCCTCTGGTACTACACCCACCACTACTGTCAAGTTCTGGGGAGGCTCTCCTCTGGTACTACACCCACCACTACTGTCAAGTTCTGGGGAGGCTCTCCTCTGGTACTACACCCACCACTACTGTCAAGTTCTGGGGAGACTCTCCTCTGGTACTACACTCACCATTACTGTCAAGTTCTGGGGAGGCTCTCCTCTGGTACTACACTCACCACTACTGTCAAGTTCTGGGGAGGCTCTCCTCTGGTACTACACCCACCACTACTGTCAAGTTCTGGGGAGACTTTCCTCTGGTACTACACCCACCACTACTGTCAAGTTCTGGGGAGACTCTCCTCTGGTACTACACCCACCACTACTGTCAAGTTCTGGGGAGACTCTCCTCTGGTACTACACCCACCATTAGTGTCAAGTTCTGGGAAGACTCTCCTCTGGTACTACACCCACCATTACTGTCAAGTTCTGGGGAGGCTCTCCTCTGGTACTACACCCACCACTACTGTCAAGTTCTGGGGAGATTCTCCTCTGGTACTACACCCACCACTATTGTCAAGTTCTGGGGAGACTCTCCTCTGGTACTACACCCACCACTACTGTCAAGTTCTGTGGAGACTCTCCTCTGGTACTACACCCACCACTACTGTCACGTGCTGGGGAGACTCTCCTCTGGTACTACACCCACCACTACTGTCAAGTTCTGGGGAGACTCTCCTCTGGTACTATACCCACCACTACTGTCTAGTTCTGGGGAGGCTCTCCTCTGGTACTACACCCACCACTACTGTCATGTTCTGGGGAGACTCTCCTCTGGTACTACACCCACCACTACTGTCACCTGCTGGGGAGACTCTCCTCTGGTACTACACCCACCACTACTGTCAAGTTCTGGGGAGACTCTCCTCTGGTACTACACCCACCACTACTGTCACGTGCTGGGGAGACTCTCCTCTGGTACTACACCCACCACTACTGTCAAGTTCTGGGGAGACTCTCCTCTGGTACTATACCCACCGCTACTGTCAAGTTCTGGGGAGACTCTCCTCTGGTACTACACCCACCACTACTGTCTAGTTCTGGGGAGACTCTCCTCTGGTACTACACCTCCCACTACTGTCATATTCTGGGGAGACTCTCCTCTGGTACTACACCCACCACTACTCTCAAGTTCTGGGGAGACTCTTCTCTGGTACTACACCCACTACTACTGTTAAGTTCTGGGAGACTCTTCTCTGGTTCTACATCCACCACTACTGTCAAGTTGGGAGACTCTTCTCTGGTACTACATCCACCACTACTGTCAAGTTCTGGGGAGACTCTTCTCTGGTACTACACCCACTACTACTGTTAAGTTCTGGGAGACTCTTCTCTGGTACTACACCCACTACTACTGTTAAGTTCTGGGAGACTCTTCTCTGGTACTACACCCACTACTACTGTTAAGTTCTGGGAGACTCTTCTCTGGTACTACACCCACCACTACTGTCAAGTTCTGGGGAGACTATTCTCTGGTACTACATCCACCACTACTGTCAAGTTCTGGGGAGACTCTTCTCTGGTACTACATCCACCACTACTGTCAATCTCTCAGTGACTAAGAAGGATCAGACACACCCTCTCCCTTCCTTATTATAAATTTACGTGGTGGGGGTGTAGTTGTAGGGGTGACTCTGAGTTAGGCATTACACCTTCACCTTGAATTCAGAGGACCCCCCGTATCCTCCAACAGAACGTTCGTTATAACACGCCTTATAAAGCACTGTCTTCTACACGATGTAAACAGCTACATACATTATATTTTAGTCATTCTGTTAGGCTACGCTGAGCTATGTCTTCCATTGGACACATGAAAGCAACATACTGTTCCACGTAAACAAATTCCCCACTGCTTGGATACGGAAAGAAAGAAGAGCACAAACAGAACATGTTATACAAGACAGATCTTGTGGAACGGCGGGAGCAGGTAAAAGATCTAGGAATATTATCCCCAGACGATATATCATTTAGAGAACACAGCAAAGATAGTGAATCCGAAGGCAGGATTATGAGAGGTTAGATTATAAGAGGTGCTGACCACAAGATGCCCCGCCATCTTAGTAGTCTTCAGAGCACCTGTGTTGTCTAGTTTAGTATACTATTATGTGCTCTCGGGTCCTTTTTGTTCATCCTAGGATGGACAAGATCTCCCACCTAGAAAATATAGAGATTATGATAATTTACACCCAAATATAAACAGTAAAACATCGGAGTTATTAAGGGTGTCTTAAAGCACTATAAATTTAATCTTCGAAACGGAGATACAAGAGATAGCTCATAATGTGTACTTACCGGCTCACTACCGTTTTGCCCTCTAAGCTGCGGATTGACAACACTGCAGGACGGATCCATACATAGTCTGAACATTTACCTCTAATTTGTTGGTTAACTGTGAAGAAATCATTTGCTTTCCCATGAATATAACAACAACAACAACAACAATAATCAATCTACTTTTTTGTGACTTTATCGACATAGAAAGTGCTCTAAGGTCATATCTTTTATCTACACCTTAGAGTATGGTAGCAATTTAACAGAGAGATACGAAAGAAAATGTACAATAAATGGTATGAAAAACAAGGGTACCACATATACAGTTGAAGAACAATATGTCAACATGCGGGGTCCCAGACTCTTCGGCTTTCTAATACTTTAGTATTAGACAAAAAACTGCTTAAATAAAGGTAAAAGCCTTAAAGAGGAAACTGAAGCTCCCACTGGAGGTGCTGATCAAGCAGACTGTAATACCTGTGTCTCACCCTGACACACCTAGGTTCAGCGAGCGAGAAGCAAGGGAGGAAGATACAAGCATGTCTTTATGATAAAGTATGCAAGCATGCAAATGAGATTCTTCGAGATTGCACAGTCGTTGACGAAGTGCCTCTAGAGCTGAAGAGGTGCAAGAGTGGTTGAAAAGTGCTACAACAGCTGAAAAGTGGCCATAGTGGCTCAAGAGGTGCCTCAGTGTCCATACACGTGCCAATGTCTACATAATCTCTCATTATAAAGCAACACTAATATTGACTGAGTCTGCTTTGAAATTTGACACTAATTTTGACGTTGTCCACAATTTGTATTTTGACATTTTTTTTCATAGTAACAATAAATTTTACAGTGATTCGTCTTCAGTTTTGAAAGTACTCTGAATTTCAACGTTCATTTAAAAATTTGAAGGAAATCTGATCTCTCTCAATCCTGGGTCCTATTTAAATTACATCCACCACCCACACCACACCTGCACTATACCCCTACACACCTTCATCACTCCTCCACACACCGTGAACAAGGAGTCATTGAGAACACCACACACGTTAGACCAGTTCTTTACGTGTGAAGCACCAGCAAGAATCCCATCACCTCGTCACTGCGCAGACTGGTCTGTAGTACACCACAAGATTCCTCAAGAGATGAGCTACGCGATAAACACACGATAGAAGAAAAAAGAATCAAAGGGAGATTCGATTACGACGTACAAAATACTCAAAGGCAGGTAAAGGGCACAGATTCTGACATACGGGGAGTCCAAAATGAGGGGATGTGAGTGGAGTTACGGTAAAGTTAGTACTTTCAGAGCTGTGCTCACCGAATTGTGTTCACGGAATTGTACTCACTCAGGTGTAATTGTCAGTATCGAGACAGTGGTTCATTACGACTGAACATGTTGAGTTTATGGACTCTAAGGCTTTGAGAGATATAAAAATAAACACACCCTGAAAGCTTCTGGGGCTATGGGAAGAAACAGCCGGCGGGCCAAAGTTGGTGCCGAATAAACACACAAGTTACAGACGCTGTGTCTATAAAATCTTTCTATTTGTAAGCTCTGTGGCTCAGTGGTACAGCGTTGGTCCTGGTACATGACAGGACTATGATTCAAGTCTTCATCTATTCCTGTTTATACATTAACAGAAGCTCATTACGGCTTTATATATATATATATATATATATATATATATATATATATATATATATATATATATATATATATATATATATATATATATGTCGTGCCGAATATGTAAAGCTGGTCAATTAGCAAGAACTCATTTAAAATTAAGTCCTTTCTAAAATTTTCTCTTATACGTTTAAAGATATATTTTTTCATTAATGTTAATGTAAAAATTTTTAATTTTGCACCAAAAGAATCTTAGAAAACTTACCTAACCTTATTATAACAAGAGCAATTTATTTTAGCCTAACGCAACTAAATATATTTTAGATTTGTTTACAATAATTTAATACTTAACAAACACAGTGAAATATATTTTTTTCGTTAGGGTCAGATTGATTTTGGAGAAATTATTGCATACACAAATTTTGGCTTGTCCTATATGGCAAGATGAGCGTTGCTATTTAAGCCAAGATCGCAAGTTCTGCCTATTCGGCACGACATATATATATATATATATATAATATATATATATATATATATATATATATATATATATATATATATATATATATATATATATATATATATATATATATATTTACGAACAGGAATATTGTATTACATAAAATGGTACAGAAGATTTAAGAGATACATTGTTGATATAAAGGTGGCATATATGGTACATGTTGTTACGTGTGTATCACCGATTATAAGACGAAAATCTCATCCAGCTCCTCAGAGCTGGGGCGTGTGCCCAAAATACAGCAGGCATTACCCCTTTGAACAGCCACACTGAGCCGCTGGAACAGAAAACTAGCTGCCCTGGGATCCCTAGTTACCCTGATGAGTCTTTTTCCCAGCTCCTTAAGGAAATTAGATGCACTCTTTCCCCATGAGCCAAGGGTCTCTGAGCCTATGGGAACAAACATATAATGATGGGCAAGTTCTCCATATTTTCTAGACTTTTGGGACTCCCTAAAGCTGGCAGCTGCCCCTCCTTCCTCCCTGGTGTATTGGAGATAGGTATCAGCCAAGGTAGATGCACATGTATAGTCCCACACCACCTGGTTCCCATCTGTCCAGGCTTGAAGGGTGATACCATCTGGACGCTTCTGGCTGCCATCAGATCTGCATAGTTGGGGTGGCTCCCTTACTGCTGGGCATCCAGCTGTTGTGAGGCTCCTCTTGATAATGTTATTAACCTCCTCATGTCTTGCAATCTTTCCCTCGGATTTACGGCACACAAGACCATGGTACCCGAATCGGTCTGCTGCTTCACTGCCACAAATACACCTGTGTTCGGCGAGAATAGGGGCGGCAAGTCGAAGGCCAACACCGATGCGGATGGTCTATGGGTCGAGACGTGTGCCAAGGCTGGAGTTGGGAACAGCCAACAGAAAGTCCCCAGCATGAGGGGCCTTCACTGCCAGGAGGCGGGCTCCATCCTTCCCTGACACACTCTGAAGCATTGTTGAGGCTATATTTTCCACTATTGGACCATCCCAGTGCGATTGTTTGTAGTTGTTGGGGGGAGCAGGTCTGGTTTCAGAGCCAGTTAGATTATCCCAGATCATTGCTCCGTCAATGAATTTTTGGTCCTGGACTGCAATCTTGTCCCTAAGATATATATATATATATATATATATATATATATATATATATATATATATATATATATATATATATATAATGTGTGTGTGTGTATATATATATAATCACCTAATTGTGGTTGTTGCAGGGGTCGAGTCATAGCTCCTGGTTCCGCCTCTTCACTGATCGCTACTGGGTTCACTCTTCCGTTCCATGAGCCTTACCAAACCTCTTCTGTGTGTGTGTGTGTGTGTGTGTGTTGACTTTGTGCCCCATTCTTCCCCTGTGCTGGCAACAGTGTTGGTATTGATATGGCAACAGAACAAATGCTAGGTGTCAGCTGGTCAGCGATAAACATACATTTGGCCGTCACCTGTGGTCCCGCCTGCCAGGCTTCCTGACCCCAGGACCTCCCGGCTGAGTTATTTCCACGTGTGATTGTTAATCTTTATTGCCCGTACTTCATGTTTTGCAGCGGGGGTGGAGAGAGAGAGAGAGAGAGAGAGAGAGAGAGAGAGAGAGAGAGAGAGAGAGAGAGAGAGAGAGAGAGAGAGAGAGAGAGAGAGAGAGAGAGAGAGAATGAGAGAGAATGAGAGAGAATGAGAGAGAATGAGAGAGAGAGAGAGAGAGAGAGAGAGAGAGAGAGAGAGAGAGAGAGAGAGAGAGAGAGAGAGAGAGAGAGAGAGAGAGAGAGAGAGAGAGAGAGAGATAACTATGAATAGTATAATATGGAAGCCAGAGTTATGTCAAAACAATTTAGCTTGCAGGACACTGTAGACAACATGCTTAATATATCTCTTGAATGATCGACACCTCTGACAAACGGTACTTACCAGGAATTACAATAACAGTTACATAGAGGGAATAATGAGAGGTACAGTTTTGTTGGATTGTATAGCAAATATAAAAATACATAAAATGTATCAATATTTAAGGATGTGGATATCAGGAAGATGAGGTAGGAAGTGAGGATGTAGCAGACATAACTTTCTGGAATGACACAGTAAGGCGCTGCAATAGGAGGTTGGAATCCCTGGTGTCTAGTAGCACTAGTTATTATTATTATTAAAGATTAGCCGGTATTCTCCCGGCCCGGTCCTTTTCCAAGTGGTGGCCCGGCCTTGGCTCCCTCTTTAGGGAGTGTCTGAGACCTAAGTCTCCCATGGGAGGAGGCACAAGTACCTCCTCATCTTTGGGACCAACTGTCCCCAGGCCTAGCCACAAGCTAGGCCTCTCTGGTCTGCCATCCCCGCCCCAAGGGGGCAAATGGGAATGACAGTCTTATGAGCTAAAGGCTCGGACTCAGGCACCTACCCTACCCTAGAAGGGTCAGGCATGGTATCGATGTGTAGCACTAGTGATCCTGCAATACAATTATGTGAGGAAGTTTGTGTTACTCTTCCCTGAGGACCTACGGGTCTCCATTCCAACTGGGACAAAGTGGTATTGGTGGCCCAAGTCTCTGTACTTGTTGAGTTTGCGTCCCAATAATAAACAACCTCACCCGGCCCATCAATGCTAAATGGAACGTAGGTGTCAGCGAAATAGATCCATCATCTCACACTATCTACTCTTCTTCTAGGGTAAATAATATGCTTCCACCAGAGACCCTTCAAAGGTGTACTGATGCTGGTAAAGAGTTCTTGATCTAATCTCTTCCTGAAATGAAACCTGATTACCTTCCAACCCCCAAGCGCTGTATGACTCTTAGCGGCTTAGTGCTTCCCCGTGAATATAATAATGACACTACTGGGAAGACTGGCAGAAATATCATAAACACAAACGCAAGACTAGAGAGTTCGAGGTTCTCTCTGGGTTATGAAGAAGGGTATAACAAGGTATGCCTGATGATCTTACTGTCTTTATTATATCTTATTTGCCATCATTTGAAGCTCTGAAAATCCAGACATTGCAAACCATGACTGGAGAAGTCGCAATGACACGACTGTAAGCAACTCACCGACCGGAAATACACCTAGTTGAATAATAATATCTTTATTTCTACAAGTACAAGGTATACAGGCCTAGCTGACATCAAGCCGCTTGTTATGCTGAGCATTTTGGGCAAATTAGGTCAGTTTTGCCCCAGGATGCGACCCACGCCAGTCGACTAACACCCAGGTACCCATTTTATACTGATGGGTGAACATGGACAGCAGGTGTCTTATGGAAACACGTCCCTAATGTTTTCCAGCCCTACCGGAGATTCGAACTCCGGACCTCAGTGTGTGAGCTGAGTGCGCTAGCGATCGAGCTACGGCCAGAACAGCACTGGCCTGCCATGGATTCGAGCCTCACTCCATTGTGTTAATGTAAACCATACTGGTAGGCTACCAACTTGCAGCAAATATATCTTTACTCAGATCGAATATGGAGAACAAGGTGAAGCTGCACTATAACGTGAAGCGTCTGCAGGTTGAGACGTGTAGCTATTACAGAGGTGGAAACTGTCGAGAGAAAATATCGAGTGTGATGCTCTGTGAGACAAACATTCTCTTTTTATATGCTAACAACCTGGATCATAGTTCATAACCTTAATTTTGAAAGGGGTGGACCGGTAAACCAGTGGAAGGCACTGGTCAGATGACCAAAACCTCCAGTGACGGATCATAATCTAAGACTGGCATCAGGATGCACTTGTCCTGTTTCCCTACAAATCTTACTTAGCCTGATCGCTGGGTGGGAGAGAGGAAGATGAGGATAGTCATAAGGCGGGGGAGATGTGGTGGAGTAGAAGAGGATAGGTACAGGGTAAGGGAGAGTGAGTGTTGTGTAGTAATGTGAGGACGCAACAGTAGCTGTAACAGCCTCTACCCCCGAGCCCTGTGGCACACCACGTCCGTTCATCCTCACTTGTCCCTGTCCACACCCACATCCTACCAGCGCACCCACACCCAGGGCCGGATCTACTATCAAACTAATGAAGCTTAAGCTTCAGGGCCCCTAATCCCGGAGGGGCCCCAGAAGCCACTTTAGTCAATATTGCTTAAAAATTTTGAGTCTACTGTATGAAAATGGGTTTTAAAAAAGTATTAATAATATAGTGTAATTTAGCACAAAATAATAGTCAAAACGACTAAAAGGTTATTAAAATATCAGGTAGGATAGCCGTTGCTGGTTACGAATGTCCCCCATAACAGTTCAAGCTTCAGGACCCCAAAAATTTAGGTCCGCCACTGCCCACACCTCAAAACACCCACACCCACACCTCAAAACACCCACGCCTGCCCACATTCACACCTCATCAGCACACAGAGTATGGCTGGGGGCGGGGTAAGGTGCCCCGCCCTCATGAAATGACTGTACTTAACACCTCTGAGTAATATACCCGGAACTGCCAGTGACCAACCCAGTCAGCGACTAACCCAGCCATCAACCAACCCAGCCAGCGACCAACCTAGCCGGCGACCAACCCAGCCAGCGACCAATCCAGCCAGGGACCAATCCAACGACCACCGGACATCAACCAGTCACATCCAAGAAAAGAAAGGGATTAGGGAAGATGGAAAAAACAGGGAGACCTCGACGAGATAAGTGGAGAATAGGGGTGGAAAGACAGCTAGATGGAGGGGGGAAGGGGCTGCAGGCTAGAAGAATAGGGACGACGGTGGCTGTGGTCACTGCATCCCAGGTATCCCCCTTCCTGCGGTGCCTGTGGTTACCTGTACACGTGACGCAGGTAACTCCCGTGGATTAGCCTCGGTAGAGAACACCTCACGAAGGTGCTGTCTACACCACAGGTACAACACAAAGGTCCTCTTCAGATACTGAGCCAGTCCTAAGCCAGGTACAAAGGATGGCCAGGGAGCCAGACAGGTTCAGTCACTTAGACAAGTCTGGCAGACCAACAGGTCAGGAAGCCAGACATGTCATGTAACCAGACAGGTTCAGGTATTCAGGGAGATTCAGGTAGCAAAACAAGTTCAGGTATTTAGAGACGTTCAGATAGCCCGACTATCAGGGTTCGTGTTTAGGAAAATATAGTAGCAAGAATACAACTAATGAACTGTTATAAAGGCGTTGTACTGGTATTCGTGGCCTATCCACGTCAGCCTATCCCTGGAGCTAGTCGCTGAGGGAGGTAGAGGCCTGTAAAGAACGGCCTATGTGCGTGATACAAATGGGGGGTCACGTGACTAAGGTTTGACCAGGGAACCTGCGTATAATGGTACCTGGCATATACATACTACACAAGTACTGGACTGCTGACAAGACGATACAGAGAGGCAAACAAATCCAACATCCCAACAGGTCAAGCAGCCAGATATGTCAGGTAGCCAGACAGGTTCAGGAAGCCAGCCAGATCAACGTAATAAAATGCTGATGAAAAGTCTGGTGGAGGAAAAGTTGGAAGAGCAAAAAAAAGGAAGCAGAAGAAAGATCAAGAGTAAGAGCGACATAAAACATAACAGTTGTACGTCTCTTAATGATCCTGGGGGAGCATCGCCCCCGTGACCCGGCCTCACACTAGGCTTCCTTAATTGGAAAGAAAATATTTCAGGAGAGAGAATTATAAAAAAAACACATATGCAAGGAAAGTGTGTGTGTGTGTGTGTGTGTGTGTGTGTGTGTGTGTGTGTGTGTGTGTGTGTGTGTGTGTGTGTGTGTGTGTGTGTGTGTGTGTGTGTGTGTGTGTGTGTGTGTGTGTGTGTGTGTGTGTGTGTGTGTGTGTGTGTGTGTGTGTGTGTGTGTGTGTGTGTGTGGAGGAAATCGGGTTTGATCCACGGAAGGGTAAGGCAGTTCCAGGTCCTTGGAGCAAGAGCCTTTCCCCAGTGTTACAACTCCTATGTGACTATTGAATTAAGCTATGACTTTTATATAAAAAAAATTAATATAAACAGGCGTGCGTAATTTTTATTTACACTGTTCAATAAGTGGAGAGTCAAGCGCCTAGGAGTGACCATTTATTTTATTTAGTTTGATCATCATCGTCTGTGTATGTGTCAAACTGCCGGAACTATTTCTCACTAAGACTTTTTACTTTGTCAGTGACTCCATATATATGCTTAATTACTAGTTAGAGATCTACTCAGGCTTCACTGAGAGTTAGAGATCTACTCAGGCTTCACTGAGAGTTAGAGATCTACTCAGGCTTCACTGAGAGTTAGAGATTTACTCAGGCTTCACTGAGAGTTAGAGATCTACTCAGGCTTCACTGAGAGTTAGAGATCTACTCAGGCTTCACTGAGAGTTAGAGATCTACTCAGGCTTCACTGAGAGTTAGAGATCTACTCAGGCTTCACTGAGAGTTAGAGATCTACTCAGGCTTCACTGAGAGTTAGAGATCTACTCAGGCTTCACTGAGAGTTAGAGATCTACTCAGGCTTCACTGAGAGTTAGAGATTTACTCAGGCTTCACTGAGAGTTAGAGATCTACTCAGGCTTCACTGAGAGTTAGAGATCTACTCAGGCTTCACTGAGAGTTAGAGATCTACTCAGGCTTCACTGAGAGTTAGAGATCTACTCAGGCTTCACTGAGAGTTAGAGATTTACTCAGGCTTCACTGAGAGTTAGAGATCTACTCAGGCTTCACTGAGAGTTAGAGATCTACTCAGGCTTCACTGAGAGTTAGAGATCTACTCAGGCTTCACTGAGAATTAGAGATCTACTCAGGCTTCACTGAGAGTTAGAGATCTACTCAGGCTTCACTGAGAGTTAGAGATCTACTCAGGCTTCACTGAGAGTTAGAGATCTACTCAGGCTTCACTGAGAGTTAGAGATCTACTCAGGCTTCACTGAGAGTTAGAGATCTACTCAGGCTTCACTGAGAGTTAGAGATCTACTCAGGCTTCACTGAGAGTTAGAGATCTACTCAGGCTTCACTGAGAGTTAGAGATCTACTCAGGCTTCACTGAGAGTTAGAGATCTACTCAGGCTTCACTGAGAGTTAGAGATCTACTCAGGCTTCACTGAGAGTTAGAGATCTACTCAGGCTTCACTGAGAGTTAGAGATCTACTCAGGCTTCACTGAGAGTTAGAGATCTACTCAGGCTTCACTGAGAGTTAGAGATCTACTCAGGCTTCACTGAGAGTTAGAGATCTACTCAGGCTTCACTGAGAGTTAGAGATCTACTCAG
>NC_091339.1:20230597-20253097 GCF_038502225.1 Cherax quadricarinatus
CAGACGAGGAAAATAAGGATGTGGGAGAGAGACCCTCCTCTGAGAAAATTTCATGTGAGAGACTCTCACACTGAAAGAATTCTCTTTTGTTTCCCTTTGGTTCCCTCGAACGACTGTTATATGGCAGCCATTGCTGGTAAGTATTGCAGCAAGACACCTAACAGGGCTCCATATAGTGTAAGCTGTCAGAGGCCCCTATAAACCACAACAAGAACTAGTAGTGTTTGATCCAGTGTAAACTGTCAGTGGCCACTATAAACCACAAGATCTGGTAATGTTTGAAACAGTGTAAACTGTCAGTGGCCACTATAAACCACAAGATCTGGTAATGTTTGAAACAGTGTAAACTGTCAACGGCCACTATAAAGCACAAGAACTAGTAGTATTCGATACAGTGTAAGCTGTCAGTGGCCCCTATAAACCACAAAAACTAATATTGTTTGAGATAGTGTAAGCTGTCAGTGGCCCCTATAAACTACAACAAGACGACACTTGGTGCATAACAAACTTTCATCATAGATGTTTCACTCTAGGAGAATCTTTATTATGACTTGAACATTCTGGCTATCCTCATTGGTTTGGATCACCAAGGTGACTTAGGTACGCCAGGGAGATATGGGTTCCAGGGAGAGCATGGGTTTCAGAACACAAAATTGTGGGACCCCACTGTGTATGTTTTCTTATCTTGACATTTGTCTCACACATTGACCCTCTTCCCTATCATTTATCCACCCCCTTACCTTTCCTGGTCGTGTATCGTCATTTGCGTGTACCGAGTCAAAGGTGTACCTTTCGTTCTTTACCTTAAATCATCTCATTGTGTTGTGAGTTATACTTATTTCTGAATCCATGCCAATACTCCGAGATGAATCTCGATCCATCTAAGTGGTTTATGTGGTGAGTAGTTCACTGCTGCCTAAATTCTTGATGTGTGTGTACTCACCTATTTGTACTCACCTATTTGTGGTTGCAGGGGTCGAGTCACAGCTCCTGGCCCCGCCTCTTCACTGATTGCTACTAGGTCCTCTCTCTCCCTGCTCCATGAGCTTTATCATACCTCGCCTTAAAACTATGTATGGTTCCCGCCTCCACTACTTCACTTTCTAGGCTATTCCACGGCTTGACTACTCTATGACTGAAGAAATACTTCCTAACATCCCTTTGATTCATCTGAGTCTTCAACTTCCAATTGTGACCTCTTGTGTCTGTGTCCCATCTCTGGAACATCCCGTCTTTGTCCACCTCGTCTATTCCGCGCAGTATTTTATATGTCGTTATCATGTCTCCCCTGACCCTCCTGGCCTCCAGTGTCGTCAGGCCGATTTCCCTCAACCTTTCTTCGTAGGACAATCCCCGTAGCTCTGGGACTAGTCTTGTTGCAAACCTTTGCACTTTCTCTAATTTCTTGACGTGCTTGACTAGGTGTGGATTCCAAACTGGTGCTGCATACTCCAGTATGGGCCTGACGTAAATGGTATACAGAGTCTTGAACGATCCTTACTGAGGTATCGGAACGCTATTCGTAGGTTTGCCAGGCGCCCGTATACTGCAGCAGTTATCTGATTGATGTGCGCCTCGGGAGATATGCTCGGTGTTATACTCACCCCCAGATCTTTTTCCTTGAGTGAGGTTTGCAGACTTTGGCCATCTAAACTATATTGTGTCTGCGGTCTTCTTTGCCCTTCCCCAATCTTCATGACTTTGCATTTGGCAGGGTTAAACTCAAGGAGCCAGTTGCTGGACCAGGCTTGTAGCCTGTCCAGGTCTCTTTGTAGTCCTGCCTGATCCTCATCCGATTTCATTCTTCTCATTAACTTCACATCGTCCGCAAACAAGGACACTTCTGAGTCTATCCCTTCCGTTATGTCATTCACATATACCAAGAACAGCACAGGTCCTAGGACTGACCCCTGTGGAACCCCGCTTGTCACAGGCGCCCACTCTGACACCTCGTCACGTACCATGACTCGTTGTTGCCTCCCTGTCAGGTATTCTCTGATCCATTGCAGTGCCTTTCCTGTTATGTGTGCCTGATCCTCTAGCTTTTGCAGTAACCTCTTGTGAGGAACTGTGTCGAAGGCCTTCTTGCAGTCCAAAAACATGCAGTCGATCCACCCCTCTCTCTCTTGTGTGTGTGTGTGTGTGAGTGTGGGGTGCCAGCCCGCGTGCGCGCGTGTGTAGGTGTACCTACGAATGTGTTTAGTGGAAGATTATGTAGATGTGCAGCATAAAGCAGCATACTATGCCACACCAATATCACGACCTATCTTTAAGGTGTGTTAACACGTGATTTATGCTACCCAAACCAGCAGTCACGCCCCTGTCTGACACACACTCTTAACTCAGTCCGCTTAACTTGCTTCACTCCGTACATCCAACACCTGTGTGTGTGTGTATGTATTATATATATATATATATATATATATATATATATATATATATATATATATATATATATATATATACGTATATATATATATATAAATATATATATAAATATATATATAAATATATATATATATATATATATATATATATATATATATATATATATATATATATATATATATACTTACTGCTAAAGCTCCTGGGCTGAGGGAAGGAGTTCAGTTGGGTTGCAGTTGGGAGCTTCTAACGGAATATGATACAGCATCTGTTTCGAATCTTATCTATTAGAGGCCTGGGTAGCTAGATCGGTAAAGCGACGGACTATCAGTCTGCAGGCCGTGGTTCGTCTACCATATATGTATATGTGCGTATATATGGTAGACGTCTATCTCAGGGTTCCCAGGTTAGTATATGACGTAGCGGAACTTCAAGGGGCAAAGGTTAAAGGAGAGGCTAGATGCCGGTGAGAGTGGGCTCTTCATCCAAGGAATAGGAGCTATCCTTTTATGAATAATAATAATAACAGTTAATAACCTTTCCCAGGACACTGAGTTCCTGACCCTCCAGGGATGGCAAGGGAGGATAAAAACACGTTTCTGTTTGCGTCTATACACCTGTGTGTACAAAAGCCCGTACACCCACCCTGTGTGTACAAAAGCGCGTACACCCACCCTATGTGTACGCAAAAGCGGGTACACTAATTTGTGTGTACGCAAAAATCTTAAACCCAATTGCGTGTATACAAGGCAGCTTCCACTAGTGTGTGTGTGTGTGTGTGTGTGTGTGTGTGTGTGTGTGTGTGTGTGTGTGTGTGTGTGTACAAGAAGCACTTACACCCACTCCTCCTCTGGAATGTCAATAAGTATGCCACTTATTTTTAGCTATATTCACAAGTGTGCCACATGGACAAGGCGCAGAGAAATCGTTGTTAAGTCTGGAGCTTTAACAAGTGTAGCCAGAGAGAGAGGCGCCCAGGTTCCAGGAGATGAGGCGGAGCCCAGTTTCCAGGAGATGAGATGGAGCCCAGCTTCCAGGAGATGAGAGAGAGCCTAGCTTCCAGGAAATGAGATAGAGCCCAGAGTCCAGAAGATGAGATGGAGCCCAGCTTCCAGGAGATGAGATGGAGCCCAGCTTCCAGGAGATGAAATGGAGCCCAGCTTCCGGGAGATGAGATGGAGCCCAGCTTCCGGGAGATGAGATGAAGCCCAGCTTCCAGTATTTGAGATGGAGCCCAGCTTCCAGGAGATGAGGAGGAACACCAAGATAATGGGAAGAAGAGATGATTCAATTCTACTAAAAGGCTCTTCATCCAAGGAACTGGAGCTCCCTCCACTTCCTTAGATCAAGCCTGATTACCTTCCATTTCCCTGCATTCCAAAAAAAAAAATAATACCGCAGCTGCAACAATTCACAACAAACCCACAATACCGCAGCTCCAACAATTAACAACAAACCCACAATGCAGCAGCTGTAACAATTCACAACAAACCCACAATACCGTAGCTCCAACAATTAACAACAAATCCACAATGCAGCAGCTGTAACAATTCACAACAAACCCACAATACCGCAGCTCCAACAATTAAGAACAAACCCACAATGCAGCAGCTGTACAATTCACAACAAACCCACAATACTGTAGCTCCAACAATTCACAACAAACCCACAATGCAGCAGCTGTAACAATTCACAACAAACCCACAATACCGCAGCTCCAACAATTAACAACAAACCCACAATGCAGCAGCTGCAACAATTCACAACAAATCCACAATGCAGCAGCTGTAACAATTCACAACAAACCCACAATACCGCAGCTGCAACAATTCACAATAAACCCACAATACCGCAGCTGCAACAATTCACAGCGCACCCACAATTCCTTAGCTGCAACAATTCACAACACACCCACAATACCGTAGCTGCAACAATTCACACCTAACAAAAAAATATCATAGCAACAACAATCACAGATAACCCACAAAGACGTAGCTCCGACAATTCACAACTAACCCACAATACCACAGCTACAACAATTCACAACGAACCCACAATACCACAGCTACAACAATTTACAGCAAATCTAAAAACTGAAGCTGAAACCTTTGCTGACGTTAAGCCACCATTAGACCCAAAAACAGCGAAGGTTAACTTGTGAACGAAAAAGAAAAGAGGAAAAGACCAAGACAAATGTCATTGAAGAAAATAGGAAAATAGTTGAAGAAAATACAGAGAAACAACAAGAATCTGGAATCAGAAACGAGGTACAAGTTTATAAACCAAACATACAAATCACTATTTTCTTCGAGGTGAAACATTTAGCTAAGGTTCAGAGGCTCAGGGGAAAACCTTTGTTGTTGTAGCTCACACCACCAGTGGTTCAGAGGAGGCTCATAGAAGAACCTCTAGTGTTGTAGAGGTTCAAATGTTCCTAGAAGGATCTCTGTGTTGTAGATCACGTCACTAGTGGTTCAGAGGAGACTCAAAGAGGAACCTCTGGTGCTGTAGAGGTTCAAAGGTTCCTAGAAGGATCTTTGGATTTGTAGATCACACCACCCATGGTTCAAAAGTTCCTAGAAGGATCTCTGGTGTTGTAAATCTTACCACCAGTGGTTCAAAGGTTCCTAGAAAGATTTCTGGTGTTGTAGATCACACCCCCAGTGATTCAAAGGTTCGCAGGAGGATTTCTGTTGTACATCACACCCCCAGTGGTTCAAAGGTTCGCAGAAGGATCTCTGGTGTTATAGATCACACCACCAGTGGTTCAAAGGTTCGCAGAAGGATCCCTGGTGTTGTACATCACACCCCCAGTGGTTCAAATCTTCGCAGAAGGATCCCTGGTGTTGTAGATCACACCACCAGTGGTTCAAAGGTTCGTAGAAGGATCCCTGGCGTTGCAGATCACACCACCAGTGGTTCAAAGGTGCGCAGAAGGATCCCTGGTGTTGCTGATCACACCATCAGTGGTTCAAAGGGCCCTAGTACATACGAAAGGTCAGAAGAACACACGGAGCCCAGAACGCGTTCTGAAGAACACACGAAGGAGAACAACGACCTTGAAAATTGGCCAGACAGGAGTGTGAAGGAGAGCCGGAGCCAGGAGACCGACAGAAGAAAAAGAAAGTTGAGAGAGGGAATAAACAAAAACTGAAATCAATTCTAAAAATAACCAAAGTGAAGTTCAACGCACCGCCCGACTCTGGTAACCTCTCAACGAGTAGAACTTGAACTGACCTTACCCAGGAGTCGTTGAACTTTACCCAGGGGTCGTTTAACCTTTCTCAAGAGTCGTTGGACCTAGCAAAGAGGTCGTTGGACCTTGCCAAGAGGTCGTTGAACCTTGCCAAGAGTTAGTCGGACCTTACATAGGGGTCGTTGAACCTTATCTATGGGCAGTTGAACCTTACCAAGAGGTTGCTTGACCTTAGGGCTGCCAGACCTCATTAAAGTGTTGTTAGACCTTATCAAAAGTCCCTGGACCTTTCCGAGGAGTCTTCCAGAGTGAGAGAGAGAGAGAGAGTCAAACTATTTCCCTCTACATAACTACTTTGGAGAGGTGTTCATCTGTGCTACGGTTCTTGAAATCTAGAATATATCCCGGGGGTCCAGATAAATAATAATAATAATAATAATAATAATAATAATAATAATAATAGTATCTAGTAATAATAATAATAATAATAATAATAATAATAATAATAATAATAATAATAATAATAATAATAATAGTATCTAGTAATAATAATAATAATAATAATAATAATAATAATAATAATAATAATAATAATAATAATAATAGTATCTAGTAATAATAATAATAATAATAATAATAATAATAATAATAATAATAATAATAATAATGTGTATGTGTGCAGCGTTGGGTAGTGACGCAAGTTTGTGCAGTCGAGCATCAGTTACATTACTGATGAAAGGAGAGGTGCAGTTACTTCCTGGTAACACCACTCCGCTCCATGCTATAGCAAGAAATCCGAAGGAATAAAAAAAAGCCTTGTGGTAGGAATGTGGTGGAGGTGGGCAGGCCTGGAGTATCCTGAGGGAGGTGCTGGGTCAGCAGCCATGCTCCTCCTGTCTGGCCGCTTCTCCATACTCCATCACTATCACCACCTCTATTCTACATCTCAGCGGTGGATGTTAACGAGTGGGGGAGGGGAGTCCTTCAAGTATCGGTCCTCGGTCCAGGTCTACCTCACACACGCGTAAAACATCCTAGTAATGGGGGTTAACATGGAAAATTTCAAAGTTTGCGGACACCACGAAATCGCAGGAGAAGTGAAGCATTCCAGACAGTTGTTATAAAACCGACAGTTGAACACATCGATTCCAGGCTGAGGGATTGATTACCTCAAACTCCTCTTCTCCTTACACCGTTCTTCTTTGTATTGGACTGATGAAGCTACTGTGTGGCGAAACGTTTCCTCAATAATGATTCCCATTTGTTGCATGTTTCATTCTCCAACATCCTAGACAGCGGCCCGTCCCAGGAGCTGCCCGTCCCAGAAAGCGGCCCGTCCCAGAGAGCGGCCCGTCTTCACACTACCGTGAGAAACTTACTGTTTTTAACCTCGAGCATTTCCAAGAGATCCTTCTGTCAGACATATCGCACTCTGCTTTCATAATTTGCTTATTTGTAGTTTTATGTGTGCTCACCTATTTGTATGAAATTTGTATGAAAACATTGTATTCTGACCAGAAAGATATTTGAGGGCAACAGGCACATGACCAGATATTGCAATATTAAAGAGGCACCGTGGAATAGCTGTTAGCCATGAACTTAAGTGTAGATTACAGAGGAAACAGAGCCAGCAGTGGCGAGGCAAGGATATTGTCAGTTCATTAACAGAGAAGTAGTTCTGAGGTGGTCAGTCCCTCTGCCTAGAGACGTGTTCAGTTCCATAGTGCTGAACAATGTGAAGCTAAAACTTGTTGTAATATTCGTCAGGACAGAGAGAGTCCTGACACGGGTCTTAATGTTTAGACGACCCGTTTTTATGATTTGCATGATGACAGAACCTTTTATACTACCAGAGGTGAGGCGCGGAAAATCTAAATGACAACACAAAAGGCGGAGCCCCACTAGTAGTGGTAAGGATGTAGGAAGTTAAGAACAGTGCAACAAGCCTACTAGCACATGTCTAGCATGGCCAAGTAGATAAATGAGACATTTGCGCAACACTTAGGTATGATAAATTAGAAACCCGTGCAACACATGGCTATCTTTATAGTGGAAAAGTTTCGCCATACCGTGCCTTCATCAGTCCATTACAAAGAAGAATGGTGAAGATAAGGAGGAGTTTGGGGTAATCAGTCCCTTAGCCTGGAGTCGATATAATCAGTAATAATAATAATAAGAACAACAACAACAACAACAACAACAATAATAATAATAATAATAATAATAATAATAATAATAATAATAATAATAATAATAATAATAGTAATAATAATAATGATGATAATAATAATAATAATAATAATAATAATAATAATAATAATAATAATAATAATAATAATAATCTTTATTTTAGAAGTACATGTACAAGGTATACAAGCCTAGCTAACATCAATGACATACTACTTTATAGAAAGTTCCTTGTTACACAGAGGATTCCGGGCAAATTAGGTCAATTCTCACCCCAGTATGCGACCCACACCAATCGGCTAACACCTAGGTACCTATTTTACTGATTGATAGGTGAGAAGGGACAGCAGGTGTCTTAAGGAAACACGTCCTGTTTCCACCCGTACCGGGGATCGAATCACGGACTTCAGTGTGTGAGCCGAGTGCGCTAGCAATCGAACGAGACACAATCTCGATAAGAATACAGAAAATGCGCAAAGGCGGCAAGCGAAGAATTCCTGGTATTAAGATCCCAAAATACTGTTGTGTCTGAACCATTTATCTACATCACTTATGTATCTTTACTGAGGAAACGTTTCGCCAGTCATTGACTGGCGAAAAGTTTCCCAAGTGTTGCACAAGTGTCTCCTTCATCAGTTTCTCGGTTTTTCTAAACCATTAATAAAATATTATGCCGGTAGGCACAAGGTGACCTTGTATGATCCAGTAACATATTGTACTAAACAGATTCAACATATATTATCATATTACTGGTATACAACACCGACAAGTACATAAAAAAGACACGCATGCAACAACTTGGTATCTCTATTTCCGAAACGTTTCGCCTGCACAGCAGGCTTTTCCAGCCAAAGACAGAAGTGACTAAAATACTGGAGACAGTTGAAGAAGAGACCGAGGCTCTCTGAAGTGAAGTGTGGTACATTAACAAGAAACTGTATGAAACACAAACTGTATGAAACTGTGGCACGAGGTGCAACACAGATGTGTGTAAGGGCTTTCACCAGAGAATTACAGAACCCTTGAGGTATCTTACCCCTGAAGTTGTCAGTATTGTAACAATTAAATCCTTTAATGACAGGCTGCAAAAAAAGAAAACCTTACAAATGCTGAATAGGATTTAACTAGATGCTTGCTCTCTCTCTCTAACAAATACACTCATTCCTTACTATGAGAGGGACCACAATTGAACAAATAACAGGTCATTACCCAGATCTTATTACACGCCTCCAGTATTAGAGTTCAGTAAGGTGAAATAATGGGCCGCCTCATAATTATCACCTTTATTACAGGTAAGTCTGGTCAGGGGCCCAGTGGTAATAAATCACCACCATAACCCCCGTCCCTCCCTATCCACCACGACCACCACTGCCTTACCTACGCTGTAAGGTAAAGAGAGGTGGGTAATGGTGTATTATACCCAGCATTCCTGGAGGCTTTCGTGTATGTGTCTATCTCTCTCTCTCTCTCTCTCTCTCTCTCTCTCTCTCTCTCTCTCTCTCTCAATAGGGTTAAGTTAAAGGGCTCTCATCTCTATGGAACAACAAAAATACTGGATAGGCTTTAAATCCTCCCTTGGTAGCAGCCTCAGCTCACACAGTGAGGGACTGAGACTCGATCCTCGTACCAGTGAAAGCGTTGGACATGTTTCCTTACACCTGCTTCCCCAGTTCACCTAGCAGTAAGAAGGTACCTGGGTGTTAGTCGACTGATGTGAGAGCCGCATCCTGGGAAAGAGGATTAAATAACTCCAGTGGAAATAAGCCAGTCTGATGACATGGCTTTAGTGTTTTATCCTGTTTAGTAAACTGAGCATTTTTTCCAACCACCCTAATATGCACTAAATTCATTATTTGTCATGATGTTTTTGCATACATTCATATACCCATTCATATGACCATACATTCATACGCTCACGGGGAATACAGTGAGTCTAGCCAAGGTCAATTAACTATAAAATGTTATATATTATGCTCTGGTGGACCTATTCTATTATGGTTGCTGCAGCCACCCCGTTTTACCTGTTGTGTAAAGTAAGCCGTTTTCTGTAAACAGAGCAATCCTGCAGGCCTACCAACCTCATAATATCAGACATTTATGTACATTTCAAGATATTTACTGAGGTTCCCAATAAATAAATATATATATATATATATATATATATATATATATATATATATATATATATATATATATATATATATATATATATATATATATATATATATATATATGTCGTGCCGAATAGGCAGAACTTGCGATCTTGGCTTAAATAGCAACGCTCATCTTGCCATATAGGACAAGTGAAAATTTGTGTATGCAATAATGTCGCCAAAATCATTCTGAACCTAACGAAAAAAATATATTTCACTGTGTTTGTTTAGTATTAAATTATTGTAAACAAATCTAAAATATTTTTAGTTGGGTTAGGCTAAAATAAATTGTTCTTGTTATAATAAGGTTAGGTAAGTTTTCTAAGATTCTTTTGGAGCAAAATTAAATTTTTTTACATTAACATTAATGAAAAAAATATATCTTTAATCGCATAAGAGAAAATTTTAGAAAGGACTTAATTTTAAATGAGTTCTTGCTAATTGACCAGTTTTACATATTCGGCACGACATATATATATATATATATATATATATATATATATATATATATATATATATTTGTGTGTGTGTGTGTGTGTGTGTGTGTGTGTGTGTGTGTGTGTGTGTGTGTGTGTGTGTGTGTGTGTGTGTGTGTGTGTGTTAAATTATATAGAAATCCCTGCATTGAGGGGCGGAGAGGAATTGACAAGTGACTGATGACAAGGGATGTGTGGCTAGGACTGGAGGATAGAGATAGCAACGGATTGATGGTGGGTTAATGATAGAGGAGAGTGGAGAGGCACGCTGGAACACCCCAGGATAATTGTTGGGTCATAAGAGGTAATGTTTAACCACAACCCCTACCTTCATGGTGTGTGTGTGTGTGTGTGTGTGTGTGTGTGTGTGTGTGTGTGTGTGTGTGTGTGTGGTATTATACATTATATCGATCATTATTATTATTATTATTATTATTATTATTATATTCAAGGGGGAAGCGCTAAACCCGGAGGATTATACAGCAAATTATATCGATCAAGACTCTATTATATCTAGTCTAGAAACTATGGTGTTTGCCTTGGCTATTTAGTCGTCTATTACCTTCCTCACACTCACCCTAAGAAAAAAATATATAGTAAATATCCTTGTGGCTCATCTGTCTTTAACTTCTATCCCTGTCCCTGGCTCTCTCCTCACCCAACTGTTATCCCTGTCCCTGGCTCTCTCCTCACCCAACTGTTATCCCTGTCCCTGGCTCTCTCCTCACCCAACTGTTATCCCTGTCCCTGGCTCTCTCCTCACCCAACTGTTATCCCTATCCCTGGCTCTCTCCTCACCCAACTGTTATCCCTGTCCCTGGCTCTCTCCTCACCCAACTGTTATCCCTGTCCCTGGCTCTCTCCTCACCCAACTGTTATCCCTGTCCCTGGCTCTCTCCTCACCCAACTGTTATCCCTGTCCCTGGCTCTCTCCTCACCCAACTTCTATCCCTGTCCCTGGCTCTCTCCTCACCCAACTGTTATCCCTGTCCCTGGCTCTCTCCTCACCCAACTGTTATCCCTGTCCCTGGCTCTCTCCTCACCCAACTGTTATCCCTGTCCCTGGCTCTCTCCTCACCCAACTTCTATCCCTGTCCCTGGCTCTCTCCTCACCCAACTGTTATCCCTGTCCCTGGCTCTCTTCTCACCCAACTGTTATCCCTGTCCCTGGCTCTCTCCTCACCCAACTGTTATCCCTGTCCCTGGCTCTCTCCTCACCCAACTGTTATCCCTGTCCCTGGCTCTCTCCTCACCCAACTGTTATCCCTGTCCCTGCTCTCTCCTCACCCAACTGTTATCCCTGTCCCTGGCTCTCTCCTCACCCAACTGTTATCCCTGTCCCTGGCTCTCTCCTCACCCAACTGTTATCCCTGTCCCTGGCTCTCTCCTCACCCAACTGTTATCCCTGTCCCTGGCTCTCTCCTCACCCAACTGTTATCCCTGTCCCTGGCTCTCTCCTCACCCAACTGTTATCCCTGTCCCTGGCTCTCTCCTCACCCAACTGTTATCCCTGTCCCTGGCTCTCTCCTCACCCAACTCATACATCCAGTCCCAGCTGTTATCCCTGTCCCTGGGTCTCTCCTCACCCAACTCATACATCCAGTCCCAGCTGTTATCCCTGTCCCTGGGTCTCTCCTCACCCAACTCATACATCCAGTCCCAGCTGTTATCCCTGTCCCTGGGTGTCTCCTCACCCAACTCATACATCCAGTCCCAGCTGTTATCCCTGTCCCTGGGTCTCTCCTCACCCAACTCATACATCCAGTCCCAGCTGTTATCCCTGTCCCTGGCTCTCTCCTCACCCAACTCATACATCCAGTCCCAGCTGTTATCCCTGTCCCTGGCTCTCTCCTCACCCAACTCATACATCCAGTCCCAGCTGTTATCCCTGTCCCTGGCTCTCTCTCCTCTCTCATCTCAAACATCCTGACCAGCTGTTATCCATGTCTCCTGGCTCTCTCCTCACCCAACTCATACATCCAGTCCCAGCTGTTATCCCTGTCCCTGGCTCTCTCTCCTCTCAAACATCCTGACCAGCTGTTATCCATGTCTCCTGGCTCTCTCCTCACCCAACTCATACATCCAGTCCCAGCTGTTATCCCTGTCCCTGGCTCTCTCCTCACCCAACTCATACATCCAGTCCCAGCTGTTATCCCTGTCCCTGGCTCTCTCTCCTCTCTCATCTCAAACATCCTGACCAGCTGTCATCCAAATCTCTTAGCTCTCTCTTCCCACTCATCTCAAACATTCTGTCCCTATCCACTCTATCTTGTCCCCTGTGCAATTTTTACGTCATTATCGATTAGTAAGACTTATACGGAACACCTGGATGTCTTTACTGAGAGACATCCTGCAGGGGTCAAGCAATCTAATACAGAGGTATGAGAACAGAGACATTTGTGAGTATACTGAAGAAGGGGAAGTAGAGCGATGAAGCAGGAGTAGATGTGGTCACATATGGGCGGGGCCCACTGCTGGAAGAAGGTCAGGCCCACCCTATGGGCCTGACCTACTTCTTGATCAATAAAGATACCCAGGTGTTTCAAATGTACCTTACCGAGGTTACAAATGGTGACTAACACAGACAAGTATGTGCGGGAGAGACATATACGTAACCACAACTTTTACCTAGACGACGTTTCGACCATCACGTGTAAAACACCTTTTCAGTAAATGTCCCAGTTACTACATGTCGTTCTCATAAGTGTCTGAGTTATTAACTTGATGATATTATATAATTTTGATGCAAAGTTATACCAGGGTGGTTACACTTACTCTCAGTCAAGGGGCACGTCAGTTCCTCTGTATTCTAATATATTATTTTCCCCCTATAATCTACCTTGTCCATAATTACCAAAGCATTTGTTTTGTCTGTTTTCGTAAGGTTAAGTCCAGGATCTTTCCTTAATTCATGGTATAACTTAACAAATCTTTGAGGACAATTGTGTTGCAGAGCTCAGACCTCTCCAACACAACTCTCCTCAAAGATTTAAGTTATACCATGAATTAAGGAAAGATCCTAGACTTCACCTTAGGAAAGCAGACAAAGCAAATGCGATAGTAATTATGGACTAGATAGATTATAGGGGAAAAGTAAACATGATATCAGGAGACAGGGAAACTCAAGCGCCTCTTAAACTCTTAAGGCACAACTCTGGTTGCAAAGCTTTCAGTCTTCTCGTGTTATTTTATATGCTTCATCAGGTGCGGGCTCCAGGCTGGTGCTGAATACTACGAGAGGGACCTAGCATAAGTAGTGCATAATGATCTAAATGATTCTTCATTAAGGTTCCCGAAAGCAGTATTTTGGATTAGTTTGTTTAAAATATGCTGCTGAAGTCATACGGTTGATATCAGATTTTAGAAAGAGTAGGTAACATAGTTGTGGGTGAGTGGAACAAACATCTGTGTAGTATACTGAACACTGTACACTGGTTAAAGAATTACATAAGTGGGAGTGAGTTGACTTGCCCGGCACAGGCAAGTAGGATATGAACGGTATACAATACCGACAAGATAAAGAACTTCTGTATCCACGTCTACAAGTAAAGATACCCAGATGTTGCACATGCGTCTAATTCTTCACAGGTAGACCTGCTGCGGTGCTCCTCCTTTCTTGTGTTGCTTATTTAGACTCGTGATGCCTACCATTCAATAGTTCTCCTTGTGTGTTGTTTGTAGTGTCACATATCACAGTTTGTACTTTATGACCGGTCTTCTCACCCCTAGTCTCATTACTTATCAACTGTGTATTCTAGTAACTACATTCACAGTCTGTTCAATTATTTATTATAATATTCACGTGGAACCTCTAAACCCATAAGGGTCATACACAATGCAGCCTGTTTAAGTCACCTTGGAACCTTTCCTCTGTCCTCTGCCATAATTATTGTCCTCATTAGTTTCACATCATCTACAAACAATGATACATGGGATTTAATTTCCTCCGGTCGGTCATTTATGTATATGAGAAACAACGGGGGTCCAGTTGATGATTCTTGTTGTGTACTCTGCCGCCAGTGGCAGAGTACACACTACCATAACCTCTACCATAGCCTTCCATTAGTCACCAGTGTCCACTCTCATACCCCCCTCCTACCATAACCTCTACCATAGCCTTCCATTAGTCACCAGTGCCCACTCTCATACCTCCCTCCTACCATAACCTCCTACGCCCAGTCTGGTTGATCAGGCCCTGATCCACTGGGAAGCCTGGTCGTGGACCGCGCCGCGGGGGCGTTGTTCCCCAGAATACCCTCCAGGTTAGTGTCTGACACTCCTGCTGTATAGCTGTTAGTGTCTGACACTCCTGCTGTATAGCTGTTAGTGTCTGACACTCCTGCTGTATAGCTGTTAGTGTCTGACACTCCTGCTGTATAGCTGTTAGTGTCTGACACTCCTGCTGTATAGCTGTTAGTGTCTGACACTCCTGCTGTATAGCTGTTAGTGTCTGACACTCCTGCTGTATAGCTGTTAGTTTCTGACACTCCTGCTGTATAGCTGTTAGTTTCTGACACTCCTGCTGTATAGCTGTTAGTGTCTGACACTCCTGCTGTATAGCTGTTAGTTTCTGACACTCCTGCTGTATAGCTGTTAGTTTCTGACACTCCTGCTGTATAGCTGTTAGTGTCTGACACTCCTGCTGTATAGCTGTTAGTTTCTGACACTCCTGCTGTATAGCTGTTAGTTTCTGACACTCCTGCTGTATAGCTGTTAGTTTCTGACACTCCTGCTGTATAGCTATTAGTTTCTGACACTCCTGCTGTATAGCTGTTAGTGTCTGACACTCTGAGAGAACGTTAAATAGTATTTGTCATCTATGAACCCATGATGTTACATTTATTTCTCAACCCATGACGGTTATGTCTCAACCCAATACGGTTCTGGCTCAACCCATGATGGTTGTGTCTGAATCCATGATGGCTGAACGGCCCACCAGGATTCAGCAGGTTGTGATTGAAGCTTTGTGAGAGAGGTGCAGGAAAGCCCACAAGGCTAGGGTGAACAGATGCCGTCCAGATGTGGGCCACCATGTACACTCTACTGGGGACTGATACCTTAATGAGACACCACCCTCCCCTCCAGAACACCCCGTGCACACACTTCCCTCTGACGGGGCAAGTGAAGCCTGAAGTAGCTGACATATGACACTACCTGAAACCTCTCTAGCCTTCTGTCTCAACTAGCGGAGAGTGTGTGTGTGTGTGTGTGTGTGTGTGTGTGTGTGTGTGTGTGTGTGTGTGTGTGTGTGTGTGCGTGCGTGCGTGGGTGCGTGCGTGCGTGTGTGTGTGTGTGTGTGTGTGTGTGTGTGCGTGCGTGCGTGCGTGCGTGCGTGCGTGCGTGCGTGTGTGTGTGTGTGTGTGTGTGTGTGTGTGTGTGTGTGAGAGAGAATTATTATTACATTGATGAGGAGCGCTAAACCAGTTGGAGTCACATAGCTCCTGGCGAAATAGAAGGCAATGAGGTCCGATCCAAGGAAGGGGAGATAAGATCAAATTCCATGGATCAAGAGCTCTTTACATTGTGTCAAGGTAAAGAGCTCTTGATCCTCTTTAGGGGTGAGAGAGTTTATATATATATATATAATACAATCGCAGAAAGGCGATCTTAACAAATGCAGAAAAAACCACATGGGGATGGTAATCTTTAGCGATGGATCTCTCACACGTGCGTCGTCAGGAGCTATGCAATATTGCAAGACAGCAACAGACAGGACGGGAAATTCTCTGAGGCAAGACAGAAGGAATCAGAGGCGGCCCATCACGATGAACTGAACACATCAAATCCAGGCTGAGGGACTAATTACCTAAAATTTCTTCTCATTTTCCACCTTTTTCTGTAGTGGACTGAAGAAGACACTTGCTGGCGAAACGTTTCCAGAATAAACCAAGATAGGACTCGCAGCAATGGGCTCAAGTAAGAAAAATTTAGATTTAGAAAGGATATAAGAAAGCACTGGTGTGGTAATAGAGTTGTGGATGAGTGGAACAAACCATGTGTAACTTTAATAATAGGTTAAACAAGTGCATAAATGGGTGTGGGTTGGTGAGCTGAACTTGCCTAGCATGAGCCAGTAGGCTTCCTGCGGTGCTCTTCCTTATGTTCGTATGAGTGAGAACTATTGGTTAAGCATTAGATAAACCCAGGAATACATATCTCTGGGGGTGCATATACACTGAGACATATACACTTCTCCATATATATACACTGAGATATATATCTCTCAGTGTATATACACTGACATACACATTTTCCGTGCATATACACATCTGTCCATGTATATACACTGACATATATATATCTCTCCGTGTATATACACTGAGATATACACATTTCTTCATATATATATATATATATATATATATATATATATATATATATATATATATATATATATATATATATATACCGAAAGATACAAATTTCTATATACAGAGGCACACACATCTCGGTGTATATGCAGGGAGACACCTCTCTATGTGTATATAACCTTGACACTCAATGTACTCACCTATCGTACACAGCCATAAGTAGTAAGAGGATATCTGCCAGTCAATTAACATTTCGCACATGCCTGACGTTTCTAGCCTGAGATCTCTACTAGCACGTCTCGTCATTCAAACTGGTTTGGTTTTATCGCTGCTTCTCTTTGTCCCTCTTCCTTAGCTGTCACCTTCAGTATTCCTCTCTCTCTCTCTCTCTCTCTCTCTCTCTCTCTCATGCCATGTACGCTGTTTGTATCTGACAGCTGAAGCAAGTTACCTTTCCTGATATCTCGATCTGGCTTAAAATAATTTATTGATGTGAAGCTAGCAACAGAAATAATAGCGCGCGCGCGTGTGTGTGTGTGTGTGTGTGTGTGTGTGTGTGTGTGTGTGTGTGTGTGTGTGTGTGTGTGTGTGTGTGTGTGTGTGTGTGTGTGTGTGTGTGTGTGTGTGTGTACTCACCTAGTTGAGGTTGCAGGGGTCGAGTCCTAGCTCCTGGCCCTGCCTATTCACTGGACGCTACTAGGTCACTCTCCCTGAACCGTGAGCTTTATCATACCTCTGCTTAAAGTACTATGTATGGATCCTGCCTCCACTACATCGCTTCCCAAACTATTCCACTTCCTGACTACTCTGTGGCTGAAGAAATACTTCCTAACATCCCTATGATTTATCTGTATCTTCAACTTCCAACTGTGTCCCCTTGTTGTTGTGTCCCATCTTTGGAACATCCTGTCTTTGTCCACCTTGTCAATTCCTCTCAGTATTTTGTATGTCGTTATCATGTCCCCCCTATCTCTCCTGTCCTCCAGTGTCGTCAGGTTGATTTCCCTTAACCTCTCCTCGTAGGACATACCTCTTAGCTCTGGGACTAGTCTTGTTGCAAACTTTTGCACTTTCTCTAGTTTCTTTACGTGCTTGGCTAGGTGTGGGTTCCAAACTGGGCCTAACGTACACGGTGTACAGGGTCCTGAAGGATTCCTTATTGAGATGTCGGAATGCTGTTCTGAGGTTTGCTAGGCGCCCATATGTTGCAGCAGTTATTTGGTTGATGTGCGCTTCAGATGTGCCTGGTGTTATACTCACCCCAAGATCTTTTTCTTTGAGTGAGGTTTGTAGTCTCTGGCCCCCTAGACTGTATTTCGTCTGTGGTCTTCTTTGCCCTTCCCCAATCTTCATGACTTTGAACTTGGTGGGGTTGAACTCCAGGAGCCAATTGCTGGACCAGGTCTGCAGCCTGTCCAGATCCCTTTGTAGTTCTGTCTGGTCTTCGATCGAATGAATTCTTCTAATCAACTTCACGTCATCTGAAAACAGGGACACTTCGGAGTCTATTCCTTCCGGCATGTCGTTCACAAATACCAGAAACAGCACTGGTCCTAGGACTGACCCCTGTGGGACCCCGCTGGTCACAGGTGCCCACTCTCGAACACCTCGCCACGTACCATGACTCGCTGCTGTCTTCCTGACAGGTATTCCCTGATCCATTGTAGTGCCTTCCCTGTTATCCCTGCTTGGTCCTCCAGTTTTTGCACTAATCTCTTGTGTGGAACTGTGTCAAACGCCTTCTTGTAGTCCAAGAAATGTGTGTGTGTGTGTGTGTGTGTGTGTGTGTGTGTGTGTGTGTGTGTGTGTGTGTGTGTGTGTGTGTGTGTGTGTGTGTGTGTGTGTGTGTGTGTGTGTGTGTGTGCGTCCGTAAGTACGTACGTACATGGACCAAGGTAACACAGTACCATTAACTCAGGATATTGTATCTTTAAGGTCATTTAAGCCAGAATTTTGCATAAAAAAACTACACACGTCTGTATATATCTTTGTACACACGTTTGTAAGTGCCCATGTACGTACGTCTGTGCGTGCCTGTGTATGCACGTCTGTACGTGTCTTTGTACAAACATCTTTGCTTTTGAACACATGTCTATACGTGTCTGTGCAAAAGTCTGAACTAGTCTGTACACGTACACGTATGTACGTATCTGTGCACATATACAAGTATTTGTACACGCATGTACGTGTGTGAACAGCACTGTTCCTTTCTCTCCAGAGGGCCATGAATCGACCCCTGCAAACACAACTGGGTGAGTACAGCTACGTTCACAACCCCACCACAGGGGCCAGGAGCTATGGATCGACCTCTGCACACACAACTTGGTATACCTATACCTGGAGAGGGTTTCGGGGATCAGCGCCCCCCCCCCCCGGCCAGGTCTGTGACCAGGCCTCAACAAGGTTCACAACCCCATTACAATCTCCCGCACTGGGCCAGGAGCTGTGACTCGACTCCTGCATACACAACGAGGATCAGCAGGCAGCCACATAGCGATGCCCACCAGACCACAGAGTCATTCACCCACACGGGCGTACGCACACCCACCTCACATATACGCTCCGTAAATACCAACATAAAGTGCGTAGACACACACATCCTCGCCCCTCACCCCTGATACACACCAGACATGGATACGTGAATATGGATGCATCTTACCTGTGTTATAAGCGTAATCCATATAGCCAGGCGTATAAAACATCCAAGTACGCAGAGGCAATGAGGGAAATCCAGATACCCAGGCGGGAGAGGGGAGGATGCCGGGGGAAAGGAGGGTTGAGGGCAGGACAAGCCTTGGATCAAGAACAGGTGCTCTCACCCCTGGTGGTAAGATCACTACTAGTACATACGTCAAAATCACCCTGCCCTCTGCGGCCACCTCACTACACATACACTAACATCCTCTACAACACTTCTATTTTTTCCTAAGTTACTCACAGCTTGTGTAAGTTCACTGACGCGCTCACCACCAGGCTCACTGAGTGTGGTGGAGGCTGACCTCACACACACTGGCTTGTGGCTTATTATAAGAGAGATAGAGTGAAAGAGTGAGAAGTGGTCAGTGAGGACTGACAAGAGCAACACACTGACGTCCGTACACCTTCCCTGCTCGACCCAAACTGAGCTTCGCGCCCCACTGCCACTCACCCTTCTACGGTACACTACCAAAACAAAATATATATATATATATATATATATATATATATATATATATATATATATATATATATATATATATATATATATATATATATATATATATATAAATTATATATTATATATATATATATATATATATATATATGCAATAAGATCACAGTAAACAGGTGATTTCAGAATATGCAAAACAACCACTCTGAAAGAATAGAGAAATTCCAAGCGCTTTCGTGACTACTCACATTATCAAGGAACTATGTTCCTTGATAATGTGAGTAGTCACGAAAGCGCTTGGAATTTCTCTATTCTTTCAGAGTGGTTGTTTTGCATATATATATATATATATATATATATATATATATATATATATATATATATATATATATATATATATATATATATATATATATATATATATATATATATATATATATATATATATATATATATATATATATATTATATATATATATATATATATATATATATATATATATATATTTTTTTTTCAACAAGTTGGTCTTCTCCCACCGAGGCAGGGTGACCCAAAAAAGAAAGAAAATCCCCAAAAAGAAAATACTTTCATCATCATTCAACACTTTCACCACACTCACACATTATCACTGCTTTTGCAGAGGTGCTCAGAATACAACAGTTTAGAAGCATATACGTATAAAGATACACAACATATCCCTCCAAACTGCCAATATCCCAAACCCCTCCTTTAAAGTGCAGGCATTGTACTTCCCATTTCCAGGACTCAAGTCCGACTATATGAATATATATATATATATATATATATATATATATATATATATATATATATATATATATATATATATATATATATATATATATATATATATATATATATATATATATATATATATATATATATATATATATGCACTTCTGTCCTTTTACATAAAAATATTGTCGGTAATTCTACCAACATTAATACACAGCTACAGTTCACTTATCTGTTACAAGCAAATTTATAAAATTTTCTTAATACATATATCTGGTGTGTTCATGAGAGGGACGTGAAGATCAACTTTGGGATATGCATGTGAAGAAAAAACACCAAAACAGGGATGAGAACCAAAAAAAAAAAAAAAGAGGAAAATAAAGAACAAGAAAGCAAAAAGAAAGACAATACAGACACCAAAAGGAACAAGAAAGCTTAGAAAACTAGAAGAACAAATAAATGAAAAAGGAGCAGAATCCAAAGAAAAATACAGGAAAAGGAAGACAACCCGAGAAAAACAAGAAAATGAAAAGGAAGAGAATCCAAAGAAAATAAACAGGAATAGGAAGAGAATCCAGTAAGAAAAACTAAACAGGAAAAAAGCAAAGGAAGAAAGACAAGGAACTGGAAAAGGCAAAATATTTGGTGAGAATGGTGGGCTGACATACCAAAAGGGTGTAGTGAGGATAGGCATCAGTGTCCTCAGGCTCAGTGACCGTACCCTTCCCTCCCTTCCTCCCTCCCTATTTCTCTCAATCTCCCTCCCTCTCACCCTCCCCCTCCATTCCCCCTTCTCCCTCTCTCACTATCCATCCCTCACTTTGAATCTGGCTTCCAGACTCAGTGTTTTTTTTCATTTGCTGATGTCTAATATTTTAGCTAGTGTTGTATTTTCCTCTAGTCTGTGTAGCGAGTGTTGTATTTTCCTCTAGTCTGTGTAGCTAATGTTGTATTTTCCTCTAGTCTGTGTAGCGAGGGTTGTATTTTCCTCTAGTCTGTGTAGCTAATGTTGTATTTTCCTCTAGTCTGTGTAGCTAGTGTTGTATTTTCCTCTAGTCTGTATAGTTAGTGTTGCATTTTCCTCTAGTCTGTGTAGCTAGTGTTGTATTTTCCTCTAGTCTGTGTAGCGAGTGTTTTATTTCCCTCTAGACTGTGTAGCGAGTGTTGTATTTTCCTCTAGTCTGTGTAGTTAATGGTGTAGTCTTCCTGCGCCTGTATCTTCCCCATTATCTTTAGAGCCGTGGTCTGAGCTTGGGAGGCGGGGGCGGTGAGCCCCGGAAGCGGCTACAGGTAACCTACGGGTAAAAATGAGTACACATCATGAAGTAGATAAGCAGGTCACATGTGTATACTAGGAACGTTGTGGGACTCAAGACTGGTCCTTGGAGAACCCCAGGAACATTGTGGGACCTAAGACTGGTCACCGGAGGACCCTAGAAACGTTATGGGAGCCACGACTGGTCGTTGGGGGACCCCAGGAACGTTTTGGGACCCAAGCAACGTTGTGGGACCCAAGCCTGGTCCTTGGAAGACTCTAGAAACATTGTGGGATCCAAGACTGGTGGTTGGGGGACACCAGGAACGTTGTGGGACCGAAGATTGATCCTTGGGGGACCCCCTGTCGTTATTTATAACCTCTCAGTGTGAATATAATATTATTATTGTGTTCGAGCCACAGATCAAAGCACTAATGAGTCAGTGAAAACAAATGAAGCGTCCCTTGTATGAAGCGAGTACATTTGTTGCATTCTTCTTGACAAGTTGCTACACACCAACACACTTCTACCGCTCGACCCCGCGTCCACACCCGACTTTGAGGTCACACAAAACTTCGACAACACACCCGACTCGAAACAGACGTAGAAGAACACATACAGTATACATGGC
>NC_091339.1:20258097-20300597 GCF_038502225.1 Cherax quadricarinatus
CATGATGACCTAGGTGTAACAACCTATTGAAAATGACTAGAGAAAGGTGAGAGGACAGGAGATACAACACTAGAGAAAGAAGCGAGTGTTAGTGCAGGTGACACCGCCAGAACACTGGTAAAAAAGAGGAGACATGACCACGACATACTCAATATCCCAGGGAATACACGTAGTGGACGATGACAAATGGATTATTATTGTTTTTTCTTCTTCTTCTGTTGTTACTGGTGCTGTTGCTATTAGTGGAGTGGAGGCTTGATCATTCGTCCGTTAATTAATGACGTCCTGGTTTTTTGACTAGTCGGACTGTTGGTCGATCTTGGGAAAACCAGGAAGATGGAACATGATGAAGACTAGAGTGAGTCACAGCGCACGGCTCCAACAACTAATACAACGTTAGCATTATAACGAAGTGGAACGAACTGGATAACAACACACACACACACCCACACACACACACACACACACACACACACACACACACACACACACACACACACACACACACACACACACACACACACACACACACACACACACACACAGAACTACCAGCAACACAACAGTAATGAACAGCTACCGTCACAGACTTCAACAGAGAAGAATGGCTAACTTGTGCTTATAGAGACAGTGTATGCAAGACGTATTGAATTAATTATCAAATTAATCTTTTCAAAACCAGTTTTAACCTCGAGGAACTTTATTTGATGCACACACACAAAAAAACTTGTTTTAAAACGCCAATCTCGGAGATTCCAACTGGATAAAACCTGCTTGTATGCTGCCAGAAAGAACTCGTTTATAGGGGAAAACAGAAAAAATGGCTTTAAAAATGCCTGAGTCAGAGGCTGTAAGAGGAGAAAATTAGATTGAATCCGTTAGTCTTCGAGATTAATATATAAATGAAACTGGTACTCCAGCAGCAGCAGCAGCACCAGCAGCAGCACCAGCAGCAGTAGCAGCACCAGCACCAGCAGCAGCAGCAGCAGCAGCAGCACCAGCACCAGCACCACCAGCAGCAGCAGCAACAGCAGCAGCAGCAGCAGCAGCAGCAGCAGCAGCAGCAGCAGCACCAGTAGTAACAGCAGTAGCAGCAGCAGCAGTAGTAACAGCAGTAGCAGCAGCAGCAGTAGTAACAGCAGTAGCAGCAGCACCAGTAGTAACAGCAGTAGCAGCAGCAGCAGTAGTAACAGCAGTAGCAGCAGCAGGATTCATTAGAGTGAAACTTGTTTTAGTGAGCATGCTGGGGGATGACTGGGGTATCTTCACGCTACCGGGGACCAGCTCTGTCTCCTGGGTCCCGGGGACCAGCTCTGTCTCCTGGGTCCCGGGGACCAGCTCTGTCTCCTGGGTCCCGGGGACCAGCTCTGTCTCCTGGGTCCCGGGGACCAGCTCTGTCTCCTGGGTCCCGGGGACCAGCTCTGTCTCCTGGGTCCCGGGGACCAGCTCCCGGGGGGACCAGCTCTGTCTCCTGGGTCCCGGGGACCAGCTCTGTCTCCTGGGTCCCGGGGACCAGCTCTGTCTCCTGGGTCCCGGGGACCAGCTCTGTCTCCTGGGTCCCGGGGACCAGCTCTGTCTCCTGGGTCCCGGGGACCAGCTCTGTCTCCTGGGTCCCGGGGACCAGCTCTGTCTCCTGGGTCCCGGGGACCAGCTCTGTCTCCTGGGTCCCGGGGACCAGCTCTGTCTCCTGGGTCCCGGGGACCAGCTCTGTCTCCTGGGTCCCGGGGACCAGCTCTGTCTCCTGGGCCCCGGGGACCACCTCTGTCTCCTGGGCCCCGGGGACCACCTCTGTCTCCTGGGTCCCGGGGACCACCTCTGTCTCCTGGGTCCCGGGGACCACCTCTGTCTCCTGGGTCCCGGGGACCAGCTCTGTCTCCTGGGTCCCGGGGACCACCTCTGTCTCCTGGGCCCCGGGGACCACCTCTGTCTCCTGGGCCCCGGGGACCAGCTCTGTCTCCTGGGTCCCGGGGACCAGCTCTGTCTCCTGGGTCCCGGGGACCAGCTCTGTCTCCTGGGTCCCGGGGACCACCTCTGTCTCCTGGGCCCCGGGGACCACCTCTGTCTCCTGGGCCCCGGGGACCACCTCTGTCTCCTGGGCCCCGGGGACCAGCTCTGTCTCCTGGGCCCCGGAGACCAGCTCTGTCTCCTGGGCCCCGGGGACCAGCTCTGTCTCCTGGGTCCCGGGGACCAGCTCTGTCTCCTGGGCCCCGGGGACCAGCTCTGTCTCCTGGGTCCCGGGGACCAGCTCTGTCTCCTGGGCCCCGGGGACCAGCTCTGTCTCCTGGGTCCCGGGGACCAGCTCTGTCTCCTGGGTCCCGGGGACCAGCTCTGTCTCCTGGGTCCCGGGGACCAGCTCTGTCTCCTGGGCCCCGGAGACCAGCTCTGTCTCCTGGGCCCCGGGGACCAGCTCTGTCTCCTGGGTCCCGGGGACCAGCTCTGTCTCCTGGGTCCCGGGGACCAGCTCTGTCTCCTGGGCCCCGGGGACCAGCTCTGTCTCCTGGGCCCCGGGGACCAGCTCTGTCTCCTGGGCCCCGGGGACCAGCTCTGTCTCCTGGGCCCCGGGGACCAGCTCTGTCTCCTGGGTCCCGGGGACCAGCTCTGTCTCCTGGGTCCCGGGGACCAGCTCTGTCTCCTGGGCCCCGGGGACCAGCTCTGTCTCCTGGGCCCCGGGGACCAGCTCTGTCTCCTGGGTCCCGGGGACCAGCTCTGTCTCCTGGGTCCCGGGGACCAGCTCTGTCTCCTGGGCCCCGGGGACCAGCTCTGTCTCCTGGGTCCCGGGGACCAGCTCTGTCTCCTGGGCCCCGGGGACCAGCTCTGTCTCCTGGGCCCCGGGGACCAGCTCTGTCTCCTGGGTCCCGGGGACCAGCTCTGTCTCCTGGGCCCCGGAGACCAGCTCTGTCTCCTGGGCCCCGGGGACCAGCTCTGTCTCCTGGGCCCCGGAGACCAGCTCTGTCTCCTGGGCCCCGGAGACCAGCTCTGTCTCCTGGGCCCCGGGGACCAGCTCTGTCTCCTGGGCCCCGGGGACCAGCTCTGTCTCCTGGGCCCCGGAGACCAGCTCTGTCTCCTGGGCCCCGGAGACCAGCTCTGTCTCCTGGGCCCCGGGGACCAGCTCTGTCTCCTGGGCCCCGGAGACCAGCTCTGTCTCCTGGGCCCCGGGGACCAGCTCTGTCTCCTGGGCCCCGGAGACCAGCTCTGTCTCCTGGGCCCCGGGGACCAGCTCTGTCTCCTGGGCCCCGGAGACCAGCTCTGTCTCCTGGGCCCCGGAGACCAGCTCTGTCTCCTGGGCCCCGGGGACCAGCTCTGTCTCCTGGGCCCCGGGGACCAGCTCTGTCTCCTGGGCCCCGGGGACCAGCTCTCCTCGCCCGGAGGATGAGTTCTGTCTCTTGCGCCCTGTGAGAGTTCTATTGAGTTCTACGACCAGGTTAGATACATTCAACAAGGCAGGGCTGAACTGCAAGAAACCATTACAGTACCACACCGGAGATCAGTCCACAAACTAGAGAAACAGGCAACGTTAAAATGCAAAGTGCTCGAGTGGGCAAGGGAGTACCTGAATGACAGGAGACAAAGAATAACAGTAAGGACTGAGACATCGAAATGGAACAAAGTAACGAGTGGGGTTCCACAAGGATCAATACTAGGACCACTATTGTTCGCAATACAGTATGTGAATGATCTACCAGAGGGGATCGAATCCTCTGTGTCACTGTTTGCTTACGCTGTAAAACTAATGAGAATAACAAGAAGAGAGGACAGTGATAAACTCCAAAGTGTCCTCAACAGACTAGAGACAAGTTCGAACAAGTAGCCGCTCGAGATCAAGCTGAACAAATGCAGAGCCATGAGAATCAGAGGTGAAGGCATACCGGACACAAAGTACAGCATGGTTGGAGAGAAGCTGCAACTATCAGTGCAGCTTCTCTCCAACCGTATTTAGAGAAATACACATAAACCGAATAATGCAAGCGGGATGTGCAAGATTAGCGAACTTCAGAATAGCATTCGGACACATGAATAAAGAATCATTCAGAACCTTATACATTACATATGTTAGGCCAGTCATTGAGTATGTGGTCCCAGCATGGAAACCACATCTGGTCAAGCACGTGAAGACATTGGAAAAAGGTCCAAAGGCTTGCTACCAGGTTAGTGCCAGAACTGAGAAGAAAGCTCAATGAGGAGAACTTAAAACAACTGAACCTGACTATCTTAGAGGAGAGAAGGACAAGGGGAGACATGATTACTACGTACAAAATCACAAGAGGAACTGATACAGCTGATAGGGACAGATCATCTGAATTAAGAGAACCAGGATCAAGAGGACACATGTGAAAACTGAAGACGACACAGATGACCCATAGGGACGTAAAGAAGCATTTTTTACTCTCTGGGTGTCTGAAAACTGTAATGACTTAGATAAGGCAGTGGTAGAGGCAAACTCAATACACAGCTACAAGAGTAGATACGATAAGGTTCAAGAGCCCAAAACTCAGTGATGACAATCAATGGTCATCTTCTGGCAAATCTAAGAGTAACCTTCTATTCAGGACTCTTGATAGTCATTCAAGACCATACAACATATGTCAGGCCCATATTGGAGTATGCAGCACCAGCATGGAACCCACACCGGATAAAGCATAGTAAGAAACTGGAGAGTGCAGAGGTATGCAACGAGATTAGATACAGAGTTAAGGAGTAAGTGGTATGAAGGGAAGCTAAAGGAAATGAAACTGACAACATTGGAGAAATAAAACAAGAGGAGACATAACAACATACAAAATTCTCAGGAAATTGATAGGACAGACAGGGACCGGTTGTTTGAGAGGCGAGAAACAGGTACATACGGGGCATAATTAGAAGTTAAAGACACACTTGAATCATAAGGATGTCAGAAGGCACTTCTTCAGCCTAAGGGTGGTTAGTAAGTGGAAGAACTAAAACGTGGTTGAAAAAGGCTCCATACATAGTTTTAAAAGCAGATACGACAGGGACCCACGAGACTAGGGAAGAGCGCATCTGGCAGGTGGTTAGTTGAGGGGGAACCAGGTACTGAGACTCGATCCATGCAGGCACACATATACGTATAGGAGAATCAAGACACACAGGCACATAATGTTTCAGAGATGGAAAATAGGAACAAGAGGCACAACTGGAAGTTGAAAACTCAGATGAGTTAGAGGGATGTTAGGAAGCATTTCTTCAGCTTTAGAGTTGTCTAGAAGCGGAACAATCTAAAGAGTGAAGTAGTGGAGGCAAGATCCACACACACACCTTTAAGATGTGGGGTAAGGCTTTTTAAGCCAGGAGTGGACCTAGCAGCGACCAACGAAGAGACGGGTTTAGGAGCTGTGAACTGACCCCTGCAACCACATACAGAAGACTACATACACACACACAACACGGGTGGAAGAACAGCTAAGACAGGTAGCAGCTGACTGTATTGAAACCTTAGCGAAGTTGTGTTCCTTAGTGTCCATATGGGGATATTACCTCGGGATTACACCAGATTACCCCAGGATTACACCAAACTCGTTAGTACAGGGAAGGGAAGAGTACCGCAAGAAAGGTGATAACAAAGGTGTAATATAATAAGCAACATAGAGTAGATGGAGGGGAGAGAAGAGTAGAGAATAAAGAAAGAGGTAAAGAAAGAAGGCAAAGTGGGAAAGGAAGGCAAGGGGAGGGGAGGGAAGAAGAAAGGTAGGAAAGAGGGAGATGAAAGAGGAAAGTGTATGAAGAGAGTTTAGAAAGGAGCCAGTGGTAGTGCATCAGGTAAGGGCGTCCACCTAAATCCTAAAAAAAGGATTTAGGAGTTCTGGTTAGTAGTAATCTAAAACCAAGACAACAGTGCATTAGTGTTCGCAATAAAGCTAACAGAATCCTTGGCTTCGTAGAAAGAAGTATAAATAATAGAAGTCCTCAGGTTGTTCTTCAACTCTATATATCTTTGGTTAGGCCTCATTTAGATTATGCTGCACAGTTTTGGTCACCGTATTACAGAATGGATATAAATGCACTGGAAAACGTACAAAGGAGGATGACAAAGTTGATTCCATGTATCAGAAATCTTCCCTATGAGGAGAGACTGAGGGCCCTGAATCTGCACTCTCTAGAAAGGCGTAGAATTAGGGGGGATATGATTGAGGTGTATAAATGGAAAACAGGAATTAATAAAGGGGATGTAAATAGCGTGCTAAAAAAATATCTAACATATACAGGACTCGCAGCAATGGCTTTAAATTAAAAAAAATTCAGATTCAGGAAGGATATAGGAAAGCACTGGTTTGGTAATAGAGTTGTGGATGAGTGGAACAAACTCCCGAGTACAGTTATAGAGGCTAAAACGTTGTGTAGTTTTAAAAATAGGTTGGATAAATACATGAGTGGGTGTGGGTGGGTGTGAGTTGGACCTGACTAGCTTGTGCTACTAGGTCGGATGCACTGCCTCTCCCTTAAGTGACGTGTCTGACCTCACTAGGTCAAGGCAGTGACTCACGAAATCGTAATGACACGATTGCAAACAAACCATACCACGGGCGGGGATAGAACCCGCGATCAGAGAGTCTCAAAACTCCAGACTGTGGCTAGCTAACTAACGCTAGTTAACGCGACGGTCTGGAGTTTTGAGACTCTCTAATCGCGGGTTCTATCCCCGCCCGTGGTATGTTTTTTTCAAGGCAGTGGCTTAAGCCGGTGCGAGAAATGGAGCTGCCTCGCATAGGCCGATAGGCCTGCTGCAGTGTTCCTTCTTTCTTATGTTCTTATGTCTATAACCGTGCTGGGGCAGTGTTGAGGGCAGCTTAAACCAAGGTTAGTAAGCCCTTACCCACTCAGTAAGGTTACCATCAATTTCATTTTGGGTAGTTCATATAGCATTACGGTTCTGTTTGACATATCAAAAGCAGATTTTAGATCAAGAAATGTGGTAAAATTAGTAGAAGTGTGTGCTGTGAGAAAGGTGGAAATACAATTCTGCAAACTTTTTTCCTTTCATAAAAACATAGAGATGAGGCGAAAGTAACCTACTTAGCTGGATAATAGGTTACCTGTCAAATAGAGTATCCTCTGTTCTTAACCAAGGCTTTAGAAGTAAGTCTAAAGAAATGTCTCTCTGTGTACACCGCAGGGAGGAGTTCTCAGTCCCATGCTATTTAATGTTCTCACTTAAACATACAGATATAAGCTATGCTTAAAACATCATCATCCATACAAAAGGGCATAAGAAGATGAGTAGCATTCTTAAAGAAGACACATGTGCAACTCTTGGGTATCATTATTGAGGAAACGTTTCGCCACACAGTGGCTTCATCAGTCCATACAAAGGAGAATCTTGAAGAACAGGAGGAGAATGAAGTAATCAGTCCCTCAACCTTGAGTCGATGTGGTCAGTCCATCAATCTTGAATAGAATACGGCATACGTGCGGAGAAGGAGCTTATAAACCGTTGGCAGGAGAGGTGCAGCAGTCATAGGTGGTGTCACATTTGTTCAATGTTGAAGTAGGTCGTGCCCAAGAATTAGGCAAGTGAAGAATTCCCAAGTATTAAGATCCCAAGAAGTTACAGTGTCTGACAGGTTTGTCAGACACTGCAACTTGGGCCATTTACAAAGTTACATAGTGTGACTTTGTAAATGATCCAAGTCGGACCGAAACGTCATCGTAACCTCCTCTCTCCTATGCGCGGGTTATCTGTGTATTCAACTAGGTGATTAGGTAAGCCTATATGTTTCTTTCGCAGCAGTCCAGGAACTTTTTGACAGCACCTCGTCAAGGTGAATGGGAACCAATCACGTGTAGTGCTTTACAGTGGTCAGTTAGTTTAGTACTTATCGGTTGTTAAAGGCACTTGTCGACAGACACTTGGCCTGATGTATGCGGCGTGTCCGCCCCCTTGTTCTTTACAATGAACATAAACAATTTACAACAATTTGATGTTGTGAGGAAGAAGACTGGGACGATACAGTGCCATGTGGGTAATCCGCAAGCCAGGTAACGCAGAACCTCATCGAAGCGAAGGCTGAATGAACCCTGAATAGCCTGTAAAACTGAGATGCGTAAATAAAAAGCAAGGTTAAACAAAACCTTGACTTGAAGTTAGCAGACTTCTCGACTACAAATCAAGAAGTTATTATTATTATTATTATAATCAAAAAGAAGCGCTAAGCCATAAGGGCTATACAGAGTACAAGGCCCGGTGGCCTGGTGGCTAAAGCTCCCGCTTCACACACGGAGGGCCAGGGTTCGATTCCCGGCGGGTGGAAACATTTCGACACGTTTCCTTACACCTGTTGTCCTGTTCACCTAGCAGCAAATAGGTACCTGGGTGTTAGTCGACCGGTGTGGGTCGCATCCTGGGGGGGACAAGATTAAGGACCACAATGGAAATAAGTTAGACAGTCCTCGATGACGCACTGACTTTCTTGGGTTATCCTGGGTGGCTAACCCTCCGGTGTTAAAAATCCGAACGAAATCTTATCTTATCTTATCACTGGCATCACAGACGTGTGAGTGAGAATTATGGCACCTCAAGCACGTTGACAACACTGTCACAGTCTGCTTAATGGCACCTTAAGCACATTGGCAATACTAAGAATCATGACAGGCTGGCAACACTGCCACACTCATACTTGTGGCATCTCAGGTTGGTTGGCAACACTGCTACACTCAGACTTGTGGCACTTCATTCTGGTTGGCAACTCTGCCACACTAATTTATGGCACCTCAAGTAGGTTGATAACACTGCCACACTCATACTTGTGGAACCTGAGGCAGCTTGGCAACAATGCCAAGCTGCCTCAGGTTCCACAAGTATGAGTATGCTCTGACTTATGGCACCTAAGGCAGGTTGGCAACACTACCACACTGACTTATGGCACCTGAGGCAGGTTGGCAACACTGCCACATTGACTCATGGCACCTGAGGCAGGTTGGCAACACTGCCACACTGACTTATGGCACCTGAGGCAGGTTGATAACACTGCCACACTCAGACTTATGGCACCTCAGGGAGCTTGGAGAGAGAGAGAGAGAGAGCAGGCAGCTCCACGAGACATGGAGCATCTTATCAGCGTGTTCATCTTCACTTCAGAACAACGACACGCCGCTGCTGCTGCCTGGCAACACGACACATACTGAACCGCTGCAGGGATGGATAGTCCACTGCTGCGATGGATGGTCCACTGCTACGACGGATGGTCCACTGCTGCGATGGATGGATGGTACACTGCTGTTGCAGATAGTCTGCTGCAGGGAATGATGGTCCAATCCATGGTTGGATGGACCACTGAAGATGCTGGTTCATCATGGGAGACACTGAAGATGCTGGTTCATCATGGGAGACATTGAAGATGCTGGATCATCATAGGAGACACTGAAGATGCTGGATCATCATAGGAGACACTGAAGATGTTGGTTCATCATAGGAGACACTGAAGATGCTGGATCATCATAGGATACACTGAAGATGCTGGATCATCATGGGATACACTGAAGATGCTGGATCATCATGGGAGACACTGAAGATGCTGGATCATCATGGGAGACACTGAAGATGCTGGATCATCATAGGATACACTGAAGATGTTGGATCATCATGGGAGACACTGAAGATGCTGGATCATCATGGGAGACACTGAAGATGCTGGATCATCATGGGAGACACTGAAGATGCTGGATCATCATGGGAGACACTGAAGATGCTGGATCATCATAGGAGACACTGAAGATGCTGGATCATCATAGGAGACACTGAAGATCCTGGATCATCATAGGAGACACTGAAGATCCTGGATCATCATAGGATACACTGAAGATCCTGGATCATCATAGGATACACTGAAGATGCTGGATCATCATAGGATACACTGAAGATGCTGGATCATCATGGGAGACACTGAAGATGCTGGTTCATCATGGGAGACACTGAAGATGCTGGTTCATCATGGGAGACACTGAAGATGCTGGATCATCATAGGAGACACTGAAGATCCTGGATCATCATAGGAGACACTGAAGATCCTGGATCATCATAGGATACACTGAAGATCCTGGATCATCATAGGATACACTGAAGATGCTGGATCATCATAGGATACACTGAAGATGCTGGATCATCATGGGAGACACTGAAGATGCTGGTTCATCATGGGAGACACTGAAGATGCTGGTTCATCATGGGAGACACTGAAGATGCTGGATCATCATGGGAGACACTGAAGATGCTGGATCATCATGGGAGACACTGAAGATGCTGGATCATCATGGGAGACACTGAAGATGCTGGCTCATCATAGGATACACTGAAGATCCTGGATCATCATGGGAGACACTGAAGATGTTGGTTCATCATAGGAGACACTGAAGATGTTGGTTCATCATAGGAGACACTGAAGATGTTGGTTCATCATAGGAGACACTGAAGATGTTGGATCATCATAGGAGACACTGAAGATGTTGGTTCATCATAGGAGACACTGAAGATGTTGGATCATCATAGGAGACACTGAAGATGCTGGTTCATCATGGGAGACACTAGAGACGTTGGATCATCATGGGAGACACTGGATCATCATGGGAGACACTGGATCATCATGGGAGACACACACTAAGGATGCCGGTTCATCATGGAAGACAGACACCGAGGATACTGGTATTCCCTAACTTATGAACCACCACAAATACAGCGTGAAATTAATTACCACAACACTCACTACACCCGACCACCACACTGCTCCCTCACTCACATCCGAAGGAGGGGGGATGAGTAAGGGAGAGGAGCAGGGACAAGATGAAGGAGCGACTAAGAGGGAAGAATGAGTGAAATGAAAGGGTACTGTCAAGGGCGGAGGAAGACAGAAGGGAATGAATGGGTGTGATGAGGGAAAATGACTAGGTCAAACGAGTGGAAGAGGCCGGCTTCACATACTGTACAGGTCCATACATATAAACTATTGATTTGATAGTCGTCCTGAAAAAAAAAAAAACGAGAAGCAATTTAAAGTTTCCCAACTAAGCCTTTCGTGTTGAAATCAGCACATCATCAGGAGCCTGCAATATTGTAGAAATGAGTAGGAAATCTAAGCAGATTTGTTCAGAACGTTTTTGCAATGAGATCACAGTAAACAGGTGATATCACAATAGGCAAAACAACCACTGTGAAAATATATTGAAGTTCCAAGGCTGTGGCACACACCATCTTTGTGGACTTCCAATTTCTTTATTATTAAGGTTCTGAATGTAGCATTATCCAGTAAAGAGTGTGTAGGTCCAGGACCTGAGACTCAACCTCAGCAACCATGAGTAGTTCAGTACACGTCACCCACACAACTATAAAAATAGATGAGCTACGCTCCTCTTGGTTTTAAATCAAAGCTAGGAGAGTTAAAATGCAGCGTGGTGGTGGTATTCTCAGTGATACAGAGAGAGAGAGAGAGAGAGAGAGAGAGAGAGAGAGAGAGAGAGAGAGAGAGAGAGAGAGAGAGAGAGAGAGAGAGAGAGAGAGAGAGAGAGAGAGAGAGAGAGAGAGAGAGAGAGAGAGAGAGAGAGAGAGAGAGAGAGAGAGAGACAGAGAGAGAGAGAGAGAGAGAGAGAGAGAGAGAGAGAGAGAGAGACAGAGAGAGAGAGAGAGAGAGAGAGAGAGAGAGAGAGAGAGAGAGAGAGAGAGAGAGAGAGAGAGAGAGAGAGAGAGAGAGAGAGAGAGAGAGAGAGAGAGAGAGAGAGAGAGAGAGAGAGAGAGAGAGAGAGAGAGAGAGAGAGAGAGAGAGAGAGAGAGAGAGAGAGAGAGAGAGAGAGAGAGAGAGAGAGAGAGAGAGAGAGAGAGAGAGAGAGAGAGAGAGAGAGAGAGAGAGAGAGAGAGAGAGAGAGAAGAGAGAGAGAGAGAGAGAGAGAGAGAGAGAGAGAGAGAGAGAGAGAGAGAGAGAGAGAGAGAGAGAGAGAGAGAGAGAGAGAGAGAGAGAGAGAGAGAGAGAGAGAGAGAGAGAGAGAAAGAGAGAGAGAGAGAGAGAGAGAGAGAGAGAAGAGAGATAGAAAGAGAGAGAAAGAGAGAGAAGAGAGAGAGAAGAGAGAGAGGAGAGATGAGAAGAGAGACAGAGAAAAGAGAGAGAGGAGAGAGATAGAGGAGAGAGAGAGGAGAGAGGAGAGAGAGAGGAGAGAGAGAGAGAGAGAGAGAGAAGAGAGAGAGAGAGGGAGAAAGAAGAGAGAGAGAGAGGAAGAGAGAGAGAGAGAGAGAGAGAAGAGAGAGAAGAGAGAGAGAGAGAGAGAGAGAGAGAGAGGAGAGAGAGGAAGAGGAGAGAAGAGAGAGAGAGAGAGAGAGAGAGAAGAGAGAGAAAGAGCAGGTGAGAGTAGAGAGAGGAGAGAGAGAGAGAGAGAGAGAGAGAGAGAGAGAGAGAGAGAGAGGAGAGAGAAGAGAGAGAGAGAAGAGAAGAGAGAGAAGAGAGAGAGAGAGAGAGGAGGAGAGAGAGAGAGAGAGAGAAGAGGTGAGGAGAGAGAGGAGAGATAGACGAGAGAGAAAGAAAGAGGTAGAGAGAGAGAGAGAGAGAGAGAGAGAGAGAGAGAGAGAGGGAATGAGAGAAGAGAGAGAGATGAGAAGAAGAGACAAGAGAGAGGTGAGAGAAGAGGAGAAGGAGAGAGAGAGAGATGAGAGGAAGTAAGATGAAGAGAAGAGACAAAATGTGGGCTCCATCCCTTAGTGGAGCTGGTGTGAGTAATGGAGGTGTTGTGATGTGCTGATACTCTCTCTCCCTCGTTCATCACACTACCGCTAATCCTGCCTACTCCACATATTAAAGGACAGATATATATATATATATATATATTATATATATATATATATATATATATATATATATATATATAACCTGTCACGTGTATGCTCTGTTGACGTGTGTAGTCTGTTAGTGGTGGCGTACTTAGCCTGAAGACCTGTGTGTGCTCTGGAATCTGAACAGATGTCTCTGAGCACTTACCAGCAGCTGAGAGAATAGCTCAGAGTTGCTAAGCTGGAGATACGGCGATTAACGGAGGAGAACAAGAGGATTCGTAGTAATCCTCCTGTTGTGAGTCCCCAGGTTAAGAGGGGAGCTTGGTCAGTGGCCGGGCAACATGGAACCAAGCTGAGGATCAAGAAAATGGTTGGAGAGGCAGAAACAACGAGAAACCAGAAGACTACGGTGGAAACTTCCAACCCATTCTCCGTGCTATCAATATGACAGCTTTCTGAACACCATACATGCTGCTCAAAGAACGTTTATCCGTTATAAAGAAATTAGATCAAATAGAAATGACCCAAAATGGATGAATAATAGGCTGAAATATCTACTAGGGCATAAGAAAGGAATTTATAGGCGTATCAAAAGAGGTAAGGGTCATCTTATGAATCAGTATATTGACATTAAGAGGGACATTAAAAAGGGGATAAGAAAAGCTAAAAGGGACTATGAAATTAAAGTTGCTAGGGATTCTAAAACTAACCCAAAAAGTTTTTTCCAGGTCTATAGAACAAAAGTTAGAGATAAGATAGGTCCCCTTAAAAATAACTATGGGCATCTTACTGACAAAGAGAATGAAATGTGCTCGATTTTAAATAATTATTTTCTCTCGGTTTTTACACAGGAAGACACTAATAATATTCCAGTAATTAATTTTTATAGTGGGCCAGAAGAAGATAAATTATGTAACATCACAGTCACTAGTGAAATGGTTGTGAAGCAGATAGACAGACTGAAGCAAAATAAGTCACCGGGTCCTGATGAGGTTTTTTCAAGGGTTCTTAAGGAATGCAAAATGGAACTCTGTGAACCATTAACTAATATTTTTAATTTATCTCTTCAAACAGGTGTAGTGTCTGATATGTGGAAGATGGCTAATGTAATTCCTATTTTTAAAACAGGGGACAAGTCGTTACCGTCAAATTACCGCCCAATAAGCCTGACCTCAATTGTAGGCAAATTACTAGAGTCAATTATAGCTGAGATTATAAGAAGCCATCTCGATAAGCATAGCTTGATTAATGATACTCAGCATGGATTCACAAGAGGCCGGTCTTGTCTAACTAATTTATTAACTTTCTTCAGTAAACCTTTTGAGGCTGTTGACCACGATAAAGAATTTGATATTATTTACTTAGATTTTAGTAAGGCATTTGATAGAGTTCCGCACCAAAGACTGTTGAAGAAAGTAGCAGCTCATGGCATTGGGGGAAAGGTGCTCTCGTGGATCGAATCATGGCTCACAGACAGGAAGCAGAGAGTGTCCATAAATGGGGTTAAATCCGAGTGGGGATCAGTAACAAGTGGCGTTCCACAGGGATCAGTCTTGGGCCCGTTGTTGTTTATAATATATATCAATGATCTTGATGAAGGAATTACTAGTGATATGAGCAAATTCGCCGATGACACGAAGATAGGTAGGATAATTGATTCAAACGTAGATGTTAGGGAACTTCAGGAGGATTTAGACAAACTCTACTCTTGGTCAGAAAAGTGGCAGATGCAGTTCAATGTAGATAAATGCAAGGTTCTGAAGCTCGGGAGTGTCCATAACCCTAGCACTTATAAGTTAAATAATGTAGAACTTAGCCATACAGATTGCGAAAAGGACTTGGGGGTTATGGTAAGCAGCAACCTTAAACCAAGACAGCAATGCCTAAGCGTACGTAATAAGGCAAATAGATTACTGGGATTTATATCAAGAAGTGTAAGCAACAGAAGTCCAGAGGTCATACTGCAGCTTTATACATCATTAGTAAGGCCTCACCTAGATTATGCAGCTCAATTCTGGTCTCCATATTACAGAATGGACATAAATTCGTTAGAAAACATTCAGCGTAGGATGACTAAATTAATACATAGCATTAGAAATCTTCCTTATGAAGAAAGATTGAAGACTCTTAAGTTACATTCACTTGTTAGACGAAGAATGAGGGGAGACCTGATCGAAGTGTATAAGTGGAAGATAGGTATTAATAAAGGGGATATTAATAAGGTCTTGAGGATATCTCTCCAAGAGAGAACCCGCAGTAATGGATTTAAATTAGATAAGTTTAGATTTAGAAAGGACATAGGAAAGTATTGGTTTGGAAATAGGGTAGTTGATGAGTGGAACAGTCTACCTAGTTGGGTTATTGAGGCTAGGACTTCGGGTAGTTTCAAATTTAGGTTGGATAAGTGTGCAACCATACAGGAAGGCACTACCATCCTGTATATAAGCAGAGAGCAACCATACAGGGAGGCACTACCATCCTGTATGTAGGCAGAGAGCAACCATACAGGGAGGCACTACCATCCTGTAAGTAGGCAGAGACCAACCATACAAGGAGGCACTACCATCCTGTATGTAGGCAGAGAGCAACCATGCAGGGAGGCACTACCATCCTGTATATAGGCAGGGAGCAACCATACAGGGAGGCACTACCATCCTGTATGTAGGCAGGGAGCAACAATACATAAGAACATAAGAACATAAGAACGAAGGAACACTGCAGAAGGCCTACTGGCCCATGCGAGGCAGGTCCAAGTCTCCTACCGGCTTAAGCCAATGCACCCAACCTAGTCAGGTCAGGTCACATTGACTTAAGGGAGGAACACGGCAACCGACCTGGTAGCACAAGCTATCAGGCCCAACTCACACCCACCCACATCCACTCATGTATTTATCCAACCTATTTTTAAAGCTACACAACGTTCTGGCCTCTATAACTGTACTCGGGAGTTTGTTCCACTCATCCACAACTCTATTACCAAACCAGTACTTTCCTATATCCTTCCTGAATCTGAATTTTTCCAACTTAAAACCATTGCTGCGAGTCCTGTCTAGGCTAGATATTTTCAGCACACCATCCTGTATGTAGGCAGAGAGCAACCATACAGGGAGTAACTACCATCCTGTATGTAGGCAGAGAGCAACCATACAGAGAGGCACTACCATCCTGTATGTAGGCAGGGAGCAACCATACAAGGAGGGACTACCATCCTGTATGTAGGCAGAGAGCAACCATGCAGGGAGGCACTACCATCCTGTATATAAGCAGAGAGCAACCATACAGGGAGGCACTACCATCCTGTATGTAGGCAGGGAGCAACAATACAGGGAGGCACTACCATCCTGTATGTAGGCAGAGAGCAACCATACAGGGAGTAACTACCATCCTGTATGTAGGCAGAGAGCAACCATACAGAGAGGCACTACCATCCTGTATGTAGGCAGGGAGCAACCATACAAGGAGGGACTACCATCCTGTATGTAGGCAGAGAGCAACCATGCAGGGAGGCACTACCATCCTGTATATAAGCAGAGAGCAACCATACAGGGAGGCACTACCATCCTGTATGTAGGCAGGGAGCAACAATACAGGGAGGCACTACCATCCTGTATGTAGGCAGGGAGCAACCATCCAAGGAGGCACTACCATCCTGTATGTAGGCAGGGAGCAACCATACAAGGAGGGTCTACCATCCTGTATGTAGGCAGAGAGCAACCATACAGGGAGGCACTACCATCCTGTATGTAGGCAGGGAGCAACCATACAAGGAGGCACTACCATCCTGTATGTAGGCAGGGAGCAACCATACAAGGAGGCACTACCATCCTGTAAGTAGGCAGGGAGCAACCATACAGGGAGGCACTACCATCCTGTATGTAGGCAGGGAGCAACAATACAAGGAGGCACTACCATCCTGTATGTAGGCAGAGAGCAACCATACAGGGAGGCACTACCATCCTGTATGTAGGCAGGGAGCAACCATACAGGGAGGCACAACCATCCTGTATGTAGGCAGGGAGCAACCATACAAGGAAGTACTACCATCCTGTATGTAGGCAGAGAGCAACCATGCAGGGAGGCACTACCATCCTGTATATAAGCAGAGAGCAACCATACAGGGAGACACTACCATCCTGTATGTACGCAGAGAGCAACCATACAGGGAGGCACTACCATCCTGTATGTAGGCAGGGAGCAACCATACAAGGAGGCACTACCATCCTGTATGTAGACAGAGAGCAACCATGCAGGGAGGCACTACCATCCTGTATATAAGCAAAGAGCAACCATACAGAGAGGCACTACCATCCTGTATATAACCAGAGAGCAACCATACAGGGAGGTACTACCATCCTGTATGTAGGCAGAGAGCAACCATATAGGTAGGCACTACCATCTTGAATGTAGGCAGAGAGCAACGATATAGGGAGGTACTACTATCCTGCAGGGAGGCAGAGAGCAACCATACAGGGAGGTACTAACATCCTGCAGGTAGGCAGAGAGTAACCATACAGGGAGGTACTAACATCCTGCAAGTAGGTAGGTAGATTGAGCAACCATACAGGGAGGTACTACCATCCTGCAGATAGGTAGATAGATAAAGTAACCATACAGGGAGGTACTACCATCCTGCAGGTGGGTAGATAGATAGAGAGTAACCATACAGGGAGGTACTACCATCCTGCAGGTAGGTAGATAGATAGAGAGTAACCATACAGGGAGGTACTACCATCTTGCAGGTAAGTAGATAGACAGAGAGTAACCATACAGGGAGGTACTACCGTCCTGCAGGTAGGTAGAAAGATAGAGTAACCATACAGGGAGGTACTACCATCCTGAAGATAGGTAGATAGATAGAGCAACCATACATGGAGGTACTACCATCCTGCAGGTAGGTAGATAGAGAGTAACCATACAGGGAGGTACTACCATCCTGCAGGTAGGTAGATAGATAGAGAGTAACCATATAGGGAGGTACTACCATCTTGCAGGTAAGTAGATAGACAGAGAGTAACCATATAGGGAGGTACTACCGTCCTGCAGGTATGTAGATAGATAGAGAGTAACCATACAGGGAGGTACTACCATCCTGCAGATAAGTAGATAGATAGAGTAACCATACATGGAGGTACTACCATCCTGCAGGTAGGTAGATAGATAGAGAGTAACCATACAGGGAGGTACTACCATCCTGCAGGTAGGTAGATAGATAGAGAGTAACCATACAGGGAGGTACTACCATCTTGCAGGTAAGTAGATAGACAGAGAGTAACCATACAGGGAGGTACTACCGCCCTACAGGTAGGTAGATAGATAGAGAGTAACCATACTGGGAGGTACTACCATCTTGCAGGTAGGTAGATAGAATAGAGAGTAACCATACAAGGAGGTACTACCATCTTGCAGGTAGGTAGATAGATAGAGAGTAACCATACAGGGAGGTACTACCATCTTGCAGGTAAGTAGATAGACAGAGAGTAACCATACAGGGAGGTACTACCGTCCTGCAGGTAGGTAGATAGATAGAGAGTAACCATACAGGGAGGTACTACCATCCTGCAGGTAGGTAGATAGAGAGTAACCATACAGGGAGGTACTACCATCTTGCAGGTAAGTAGATAGACAGAGAGTAACCATACAGGGAGGTACTACCATCTTGCAGGTAAGTAGATAGACAGAGAGTAACCATACAGGGAGGTACTACCATCTTGCAGGTAAGTAGATAGACAGAGAGTAACCATACAGGGAGGTACTACCATCTTGCAGGTAAGTAGATAGACAGAGTAATCATACAGGGAGGTACTACCATCTTTCAGATAAGTAGATAAACAGAGAGTAACCATACAGGGAGGTACTACCATCTTGCAGGTAAGTAGATAAACAGAGAGTAACCATACAGGGAGGTACTACCGTCTTGCAGGTAGGTAGAGAGTAACCATACAGGGAGGTACTACCGTCCTGCAGGTAGGTAGAGAGTAACCATACAGGGAGGTACTACCGTCCTGCAGGTAGGTAGAGAGTAACCATACAGGGAGGTACTACCGTCCTGCAGGTAGGTAGGCTGGCAAAAAACAACTAACCAGTAGACAGTTACTGGTTACCTTACTACTTTACAATGATATAATATACCACTGAAAAATGAGGATTCATAATATACTGGTATAAAGAAACAGTTATACTTTTCTCTCTGTTATTGTAACACCTCTCTCCAACTATAACACCTGTCTCTTTAGACTATTTTAGAGTCTGTCTCGCCTCTCTTCCTCATCCCACCATATTTAACACCCAACTCCTGGACCCTTCACGCTGTCTGGCTAGCTCCTGGACCCTTCTGACTCTCTGGCTAGTTCCTGGGCCCTTTTAACTGGCTAACTCCCAGACCCGTTCCCTCCTCATACTGCAGAGATATAGACTCCATGAACAGATATTAATATATCAGGCAGATATTAATATATCAGGCAGATATTAATGTATTACAGGCAGCAGAATGACTAATGTAAAGAAATATCACACAGTTTCAGGGATAGGTACAACAGGCCCAAGAGGCCGTAAAATAGTGAAACCTTGGCGAATAGAGTTACAAAGGTCGAGCCAATATCTGGAACTCGACGCATACAAACACATCGATGAGTATTCACACACTACACGCTACGCTAGTTTATTGAAGGTTAAGATTCAAGATTAGGATCTAGGACTAGAAACGCGATTCTAAAAGCTTAGAGATCTCCAGTGAATACTAGAAAGGACTGCCCTTCTAGCATCCAGCCTGTTACTGGGTTTTCGTAACAAGTAGTCAGTATCCTTGTCCAATTATCCATTAGAATTCAGTATTATTCAATAGTGCTTCAGGATTACAACTGGTAGGCTACTAACTAGAGAAATTAAAATTTAATAAATTTATTAAGTCTAGAGGTATATTATCAAATTAAATTAAATTAAATTAATCACAGTAATCAAAATAATATCACTTCTCTCGAGTACAATATTATTGTGCTGAAAGCACATATCACATTTATAATTCTTAAGTACCGTCTGGTACATTAACATTTAATAAGATATTACAAATATGTACAAGTAAGTTTGTGTATGTGTGTAAGTGCTCTAAGTAGTTCGCTATGTCTCACGACTCGACTAGACTTAAACAAGTGACTGACAAAGTCCTCAAATAAACTAACTTCTTGACCGACTGGCAACCAGAACAGTCTGCTTGAACAATAAAAAGAATGCTAAGCCCAATAGCAATATAACAAGCAACTGCGACACAGAATCAGGAACAAGGAGATAATATAACGACACTAAGTAGGGACCATCAGCAGATCCTCCACAAAAGTCACAAAACTCCCATACTACTGAATCTAAGTTCAGCATAGGAAAATACCCAACTGTGACAGTACACAGAAACCAGTACAAATTAGGTCAGAAGCTACAGCTCAGGACCTGAGATGTTCAGAGTGTCTATGTGACACAACCTCAGTACAACGTCGAAAATCACAAACTCTATACAATGTTCTGTGAACAGAGTTCTACAGAACTAACAAGAATAATGAGACAGACAATCTGTCCAACCACCAAGAGAGTCTAGACCAGACTGAATACTTCTGGCGAGGTGAGGACACCCCCCTCGATCATGTGATAGCTCCGTGGACAGCGCAGCTAAGAAGCTGGCAGTCTAACGAGCAACAAGCGATAATTACAGTAGTTAGACAATCAAGACTTAAACTGAGCACTTAATATGTACATCCTACCTACAACATAAGCTAAGTCAAATAATAATATAAAGCAATACATTTACGATTTAGCTATTATCGCAAATATAAGCAATATAAAATTATATGAAAAGATAATATACATTATATATATACATAATAATCATTGCAATCCATTCAGGGGTTGCAACACCCCCCCAACACGACATACGGTCGCACTAGGAGTTGCATTAATGTCTTTCACATTATTACTGATTACTCATATCAATACAATTTAATATAAATATTAATCAGTCTCTCTCTTGTGCCAAGCACCTCTACAATTTCACAGCATCCGTCACTAGGATATGCCCCTAATACTAGGGCAGTACACAGTATCGTATCTCTGCATACTCGTGGTTATGTACATCAGTGTAGAGACAGGATAGCGCAGACTAGCTTGGCACGGTGAGGCTCGATCATAGTAGAGGAGACTGCATTCCACTCTTAAGTAGTGGTTGTGGAATGCTATGCAGTATGGACATCTGAGTATGAAACAGCTTAAGGTGTGTAGTAAGGGGGGGGAGTCTGCGGCAGGACAGTGTTGCGTCACGCAGTACATCGCCCACACGACACTACCCACTCAACACTCAGCTTATGTCTCCTCCTCACACACATCAATACTGTGAATATATAAATATAATAATTAGACATGAGAATATATAGTTAATATGGGCTGGAGGGATTAAGTTACTCTACTGAATTTGACATAGCAAGTAACAAAAGGTATTTGGGCATAAAATTACGTAAATTTTAAATGGGGAAGTGCCCAAATACTCGTCAAAATGTTCAAAGGACACCACAAGAGCTAGAGCCTCTTTCTCAATAGTGGCATAATTTTTCTGGTGTCGTTTAAGCTTAGATGAATAGTAACATATAGGATGGAGAATATCAGTGGATGTTGACTGTTGGAGCAGCACAGCACCCACTGCATAGCCACTCGCATCTATATGTAAAAAGAAGGGAAGATTAAAATTAGGACTCAACACTGGAGCAGAGGAAAGCAGATGCTTCAACCTTTTGAACGAGTCTGAACAATCACTAGTCCAGATGAACTGAACTTTGCTACTAATGAACACAGTGAGAGGTGTAGGTGGAGGTGAGTGTGCTGGCTTGCCTGTCACTTGACACACGTGGCAACGTCGCACATGATCAGCTACTGTTTCCTTCATCTTTGGCCAAGTAAAATGTTTTGCCAGTTTACCGAGTGTCTTCTTGACACCCAAATGTCCTCCTATGGGACTATTGTGAGCAAAATCAATGGCTTGTTCACGAAATGTAACTGGTAACACTACGAGATGCTTGACTGTGGTGGAAACACTATCAGCTGACAACTTACATGTATTTTTCTCCATCAGTACACCGTTACTATAATAGTAACAATTATCGAGATCCTTTGCTTCACTCTCAGTAACTGCTATATCTCTCAGTCTTTCCAGTGACTGATCAACAAACTGATCCTTGATTAAATCATCATGAGTTAGAAATTTAACGTCAGTTGTGTCCTGACTAGGTTGATGACCGGGGGGAGTCAGTGTTAATGATCCTGGGCGCAGAGCGTCACTAAACAACATATTCAAGCCCAAATCATTGTCATCCACTAACTCAACAGGAGACAAGGATGGTTGTTGAATCTTTGACATAGCTCTAGTAATTGCGCTGAGAGGAAATAAAATAGGTTTCTCTCTACAAGCTTCAATGGCATAATTATCATCAGTGTTATTATCAATCACAAGTGGTTCTTTACATATACCAGCATGAAGGATATCGTTCCCTATCAACAAGTCCACTGACCTGATGGGAAATACACCACTGGATATACCCACTGAAATATAACCAGTATAATAGCTTGTTTCAATATAAACTTTGTGCAGAGGCACTTTTATAACAGCCCCTCCATAGGCTTCTAACAATACATCTATCTTGCAATAGGTATCGTCAGTTATGGGCAGTACATCTTCTCTTAATAACGTGAGATAACTGCCAGTGTCTCTGAAAGTAATTATCTCAGTTAGATGTGATTCGTCAAATCCTACTTTACCTCTCGAAAAGTAAGGACTCATCGCTGAACGAATCTTTTCGTCAGATACACTTTCTGACGCTAGTCATCTATCCTGAGTAACATTATCTAAAACAGTAGGATCAGAGGTATTACTAGGATTTTGGTGCCTTTGTTGCTCGGAAGAGGATACGACTTGAGTGGGGGCGCCAGCCGCACGACTGCTTCTCGTATCTCTTTCTAACTTATAGCAATACTCTCTAGCATGTCCTTTTCTGTTACAATAGGTACATTTAACTTTCTTCTTCTCGATATCAGATTTCTGTCTAGCCACAGAGACAGATTCAGGATTGTGAGTTTTCCTGGTAAAGGTACGAGAAGTTACAGTAGCAGGTACATCAGGCCGGCAATGAGCAGCTGATTTAGGTTGCCAACTTCTAGGACAATTTTTAGTTACCTTGTTTCTTTGTGTTTTAGTACGTACAAGTTTGTGAGAAATCTCGTAATTGTCTGCTAATGCTGCAGTTTCCAGAATATCCGAGGTAGTATGATCGATCAGATATTCTTGTATGTCAGCAGACATACAGTTGTTAAACTCTTCGTGTAGTAACAACTGAACAAGGCTGTCGTAGTTGTTACACTTGGCAGCTCTACACCATCTCTCAAATGCAACTTTTTTCTCATGAGCAAACTCTACACAAGTTTGATCTTGTCGTCGTTGTAACGTACGAAATGCTCTTTGATAACTTACAGGTAACAAGTTATATGTCTCTAGAATAGTTTGTTTGACAGCGTCATAACTAATGTACTTGGCAAATGGTAAAGCAGCAGTACAAGTTTGAGCTCTTCCTGTCAAAGCTGTATGCAACAAGGTTGCCCAGTGCTTACGTGGCCAGTTCATAGCACGTGCCTGGTTCTCAAACACATCAAAATAGGTGTCTAAGTCACTTTCAAAAAACTTAGGAACCATGGATGCAGCTTTCTGCACATTAAATGTGTCCTGTGATCTATCAGTCTGTTGTCTTCCCAGACGAACATTTTCTCTCTGGAAATCTTCTTCGTTCAATTTCCTCTGTGCCTCTATTTGTGCAGTCTGCAACATAATGAGGCGTTCAAACCTCTCAAACTGTTCCTGAGAGATAGGACCAGTGGGTAATGGAGGAGTAGGGAAATTAACATGTCTTTCTGGACGGTCCTTAGGTCGGGCACTTCGTCCAGCCATCCCTAGAGAGTCTAGATCTGGTCTAGGATAAGTAGATACAGGTGTAGTATACACAGTACTAGTATGGGGGTCAGTCATAGTACCAGCTATACTCTGTACTATTGTGTCAGTGAGGCGGGAAGGTGTGAGTGAGAACTTCGCTACACTAGGCTCAGACACTAGGCTCACTTCTGCGGTAGTTGCTCTATCTTCTATGCCATCAAATAGAGTCCTACTTCCTAATCGTGACACTAGGCTTTCTGAATCTGAATCATAATCAGACATCTCTGTATGAGCAGGAAACAATATATCTTTAATTAATGCTCTGACAGTTTCTGCGGTGTAATTCCTGTTATACGTCACACCGAGATATTTGGCTACTCGCCAACACGTCTGAAGTTTTAATGTACTTAACTCAGACAAAGTCAGAGTATCAATTAACTGTTTCACTTTGGCATACATCACGAAAATAATTGTACTACGAGAGAGTGATTATGGGAAACTATAATCCTAATAGGAATTTTAGTGTTGGTTGTCTTAGAGTTAGAACTCATAAACAGTATTTCCATCTCCTTGGATCAAGAGACTCAGTCAGGTACATACATCCACCTGGTATGTTGTACAAGACTAAACTCAAAGTCTTCAGATTAGGAAAGTACTCAAAGTGTTTGATCATAGAGTTACTAGTATGTCAAACTGGACAATTTCTCCAACACCTTGGATCAAGAGCCTCCCGGACAGGCCCCCATTTGTTACAAAAAACGCGATTCTAAAAGCTTAGAGATCTCCAGTGAATACTAGAAAGGACTGCCCTTCTAGCATCCAGCCTGTTACTGGGTTTTCGTAACAAGTAGTCAGTATCCTTGTCCAATTATCCATTAGAATTCAGTATGATTCAATAGTGCTTCAGGATTACAACTGGTAGGCTACTAACTAGAGAAATTAAAATTTAATAAATTTATTAAGTCTAGAGGTATATTATCAAATTAAATTAAATTTAATTAATCACAGTAATCAAAATAATATCACTTCTCTCGAGTACAATATTATTGTGCTGAAAGCACATATCACATTTATAATTCTTAAGTACCGTCTGGTACATTAACATTTAATAAGATATTACAAATATGTACAAGTAAGTGTGTGTATGTGTGTAAGTGCTCTAAGCAGTTCGCTATGTCTCACGACTCGACTAGACTTAAACAAATGACTGACAAAGTCCTCAAATAAACTAACTTCTTAACCAACTGGCAATCAGAACAGTCTGCTTGAACAATAAAAAGAATGCTAAGCCTAATAGCAATATAACAAGCAACTGCGACACAGAATCAGGAACAAGGAGATAATATAACGACACTAAGTAGGGACCATCAGCAGATCCTCCACAAAAGTCACAAAACTCCCATACTACTGAATCTAAGTTCAGCATAAGAAAATCCCCGACTGTGATAATACACAGATACCAGTACAAATTAGGTCAGAAGCTACAGCTCAGGACCTGAGTTGTTTAGAGTGTCTATGTGACACACAACCTCAGTACAACGTCGAAAATCACTAAGTCTATACAATGTTCTGTGAACAGAGTTCTACAGAACTAACAAGAATAATGAGACAGACAATCTGTCCAACCACCAAGAGAGTCTAGACCAGACTGAATACTTCAGGCGAGGTGAGGACACCCCCCCCCCCCTCGATCACGTGATAGCTCCATGGGTCGCTGCCCAGCAAGAAGCCGGCAGTCTAATGAGCAAGGAGCGATAATTACAGTAGTTAGACAATCAAGACTTGAACTGAGCACATAATATGTTACATCCTACCTAACAACATAAATGTTAGTGCTAAGTCAAATAATAATATAAAGCAATACATTTACGATTTAGCTATTATCGCAAATATAAGCAATATAAAATTATATGAAAAGATAATATACATTATATATATACATAATAATCATTGCAACCCATTCAGGGGCTGCAACAAACACCTGTCCTGTTTTTTGACGAATCTTACCTAACCTAACAGACAAAACCTACTGTATATCTATGATGGGGAGGACCATTATAAATGTGGCGTCCACACACTTCTGGCAAGACTGCTGTTGAGTGAATGATGACGAATGTGTCTTCTTTGAGTCACTCTTCCTTGATGGGAAATAGAGGTGGAGTTGAAAATAAAAGTTTTTAGTAAGAAAGGGAGACGGTGGTGGCCAATGATTCGTTTACATGCGGGTTCTTGTAGTAACTCCAAAAGAGGACAATGTGAAGTGTGTAGAGGAGGATAAGCACACTCTAAACTCAAAGCCATGGCCGGTCATTCATTTGACTAAGACCCGCGTCATGAAACACTTGTCCTGTTTCCTGACAAATCTTACCTAACCTAACCTTAGATTAAAATGAAGTGCAGCAATGCAGAATAAATTTAACTGCCATTCACTGACAATTTAATCAGGTTAGAACTAAAGGTAGTAAAATTTTTATATAAAAAAATATGCAGGTTCTGCTATAATTATAGTAGATTATCTTAAATAGTAAAGTTACTGTTGTTGCAGCAGCCAAAGATGGAGTTGATATAACTAATGGTGGATCAATTTTATGGTGGCATGTTCACTCACAGGATGAGTGGCATTACTCAATCAATTCTTCCCCTCGGGGTAAAATCTCTATCAGGATTTCGGAGATATTGTGTGGAGTGGTACTTGTACAGCGAGTGGGTGTGACTCTCATCCCAGTGACAACAACACTAGTCTTAATCCTCCACTCACTACCAGCAGCCCCCAGCACTTGGAAATCCAGACATAGTTAAAATGCGGATATAGCTAGGCGAGGAAGGTGCATGCTTCATTTCCCCGTCACAACCTTCAGGGTGGCGTTCTACAAGATCAATCAATAAGCGTTGCGGCACAACGCATTGCTTTAAATTAAGCAAAACGAATAATGGAAAAGCTTCTCTAGCATGCTATTAGAATTAATAACATGTTCAGTAATTACAAAAGAAGGGCACCAAAGTGAGTTAGTTCCAGACATATGGAGGCGAGACTCCTTCGTAATCTCGAGGACAAAAAAACACCACAAACAGCAGAGTCACTTTCATCTGGAGTGTGATTGCCTTGTAACATACCGTGGCTAAGCGGCAGTAACTCCTTAATGAAGCAACATTTCCAGCCAAGACGGCATTTGGGAATTTAGTTTTTTGGAGCAGTGGCAAATGTGACTCCTCCTCGAGCCACAGCACTCTTAACATAGTTATTTTAACTTCAAAATACAGGTCTGTTGTACTGTATACATGAATGCTATATAATACCGAAAATGTGAATAATTAGACACATGTGCAACATCTGGGTATCTTTATTTGTAGACGATTCGCCATCCAGTGGCTTTATCAATACAAGGACATAATGTGAAGAATGTAGAACTATATACAAAAGATGAGGTAATCAGTCACTCAGCCTTGAAGATAGTGAAGAACATCGTAGTGTTCAAGACTACGGTGCTCTTCACCACGGCTGAGTGGATGGTCAAAGCTTCAGCTATGAATTCCAGGAGTGAAGGTTACTGGAGTGAGGGTTACTGGAGTGAAGGTTACCGGAGCGAGGGGTTACCTCCAGAGTGTTTACCCAAACACTGTCAAGAGTCGAATCCCAATCAAGTACATATGCTACTCGGCATTACTCCGGTCTCCCCGGGATATATCCCTGGCTCTCTGTACCAGAATGTTAATTATCACATGCGATCGGTTAGCAACCCATGGAACAGGTGGGGTCTGAACCCACGGCAAGTGAGTCCTAAAACTCATAAGCCGTTCCGTGAATTGTTTGCAGTCGTCTTATTACGATTTCATGAGTCACGACAGACTAGCACTTGAATCATCTACAAGAAATATAGAGGGAACTACTGTACTTGATATTAGATTCGTTAAACGTTACCTCTGATGGGTTCTCAAGAGTTTTTTCTACGCCCACAGCCCGCCTGATCAACTAGGCTGTAGCTGTTAAATCGTAGGTTTTTCAAGCACCATCTTATTGCTTGTCCCTTAGTAATTCCCGTTTATTCTTCTGCGTATTTATTGTGAATTAAAACATAGGAACATAAGACAGGAGGAACATTGCAGCAGGCCTATTGGCCCATACTAGGTAAGTTCTTCTCAAACCCAAACCTTTATAATTATAACCATAATTTTTAAAGGGGTGGACCGGTAAGCCAGCAGAAGGCCTCGGTCAAATAACCAAAAGCTCCAGCTGTGGGTCATCATATGGCTAAGACCCGATTCAGGAAACACCTGTTCTGTTTTCTGACAAACATTATACCTACCTACCTCTAACAAAAATTACACTTTATAGTATGTATAAATCGTGTATATGTCAAACTCTCTAACAAAAATACACTTTATAATGTATATAAATCGTGTATAAGTCAAACCGGTAGTTTGAGGGAGAGCTTCAGGTAGAGGCACGACAGAGTGTTTCACAAATCATAAATCAATTCTTGATTTTACTGACAATAAATCAAAAGTTGGAGCGAACATGATATATGATGGGCGTGATTTATACCCATGGTGTATGATACTCGATCTTACGTTCTTACTTCACAATTAGACACCTACTGGCCGAGTTCCTTGAAGCAGAGAGACCAGATATTGTTTTGCTAAACAGTACCTGCCTCAAAGCCCCTCAACGTATCCGCCATTATGGTTATACTGCACTACAGTCCCCCTATGATCCCCACGATTGGGTTGCCATCCTTGTCAAATCCAACATAAAACACGAATCTCTCCCAATCCCTTTTATTCACCAACACTGTCTTGCAGTCAGAATACACACCCACCTTGGCCCCTTTATCTTTTTCACCACCTATGCTCGCCCAAACACTATTCTCAACATACACGACCTCTCCTTAGTCTTCAACTACACCAACACACCAACATACCTACTAGCTGACATGAATGCCAAACACACCGCCTTTCATCACACCAGTAACAACCAACTTGGTCACCAATTACTCAACTTCACTAACCATAAACACCTAATTCATCTCGGCCCAGACTTCAATACCTTCTTCAATCACACGGGCCAAGGCAAACCAGACATCATTCTGGCAAACCGAGCCAGTTCTCTATTTCAACACTACATCTCACCTGGCCCTATTACAGGCTCTGATCACATCCCAGTCATCTTGCACATCTCCTCCAACCCTATCCTCATTCCAACCACACCTTCCTTCTCCTACAAGAATGCTGACTGGGATGCTTTCAAACAACACATAGACAATATTAACCTCACCTACGACTATAACAACAAACCTATCTCTGACATCGATACTCAACTTGATCTCATCCAGGACACCATTACACAAGCAGCCAACACTGCAATACCAAAGAAAACTCACACCACTCGTTATTCCTTCAAACCGTCACTCAGAACAAGAAGACTAATTATCTGCTACCACAACCGCTTCCTCTACAACACACACAGATTTAATCAAGTTCGATTAGATCTCACTTACCTTAAAAACAACATTCTACACAGTCTAGACCAAGACCACAACAATCACTGGTCACAACTCATACAACAAGCTGACAAACAGCGTATTAAAAACACTAAAGCCTTCTGGAACTTTATCAAAAAAATAAGAGGCACTACTCCCACCAACAAATTCAAACACATCACCCACAACAACACACACATCTCAGACCCGCAGGCTGCTACCAACATCTTCAAACACATCTGGGAGAACATCTTCCACCCTCACCGACCTCACCCTAACGTTATTCAACACATTCAGAACATAGAACATTGGAACACTGCACACACACAAGATACAACACCAGATAGCCACATTCATCTAGACTCTCTTACCTCCTCCCAAGAACTCGACACTCCTTTCACCAACACAGACATTAAAACTCTCCTCAGACACCTTCCTCCCAAGGCTCCTGGCGCCTCTGGCCTAAACCATATTATCCTAAAACACCTTCCTGACTCTATCACTACTGCCTACACAAACCTCCTCAATGCCTCCCTTGCCTCTGGATATTTCCCTTCCCTCTTCAAAGCTGCTACTGCTATCCTCCTTCCTAAACCCAAAAAAGACCACTCTGATCCTAGAAACTATCGCCCTATCAGCCTCCTCGAAACTTTAGGTAAACTCTTTGAAAAACTCGTCAACCATCGCCTTCGCAGATACCTAGAACACAACTCTCTACTTTCTGATGGTCAGTTTGGCTTTAGAACACACAGATCCACACAAGATGCCATTAACATCATTCTCAACTACATCCACATAAACACAGAACAAAGAAACAGGACAGCCCTGGTTGCAAAAGACGTTGAAAAAGCTTTTGACACTGTCTGGCACCAAGGGCTCAAGTACAAACTCTGCACCAACTTTAACCTGCCTCTCACTACTCGTAAACTCCTCTGCAACTTCCTAGACGGCCGTACCATGAGAATCAAATTCCAAGGCTGTTACTCTGACTACTTCACACTAAATGCTGGAGTACCCCAGGGATCTGTCCTCTCCCCTACCCTCTACATTTTATACACTAACGACATTCCAACACCTGTATACCAAAACTCCATCACACTAGCCTATGCAGACGACATTACACAACTTATCACTCATGCCAATATAGATACACTCACACACAAAACACAAAATGAGGTCGACAGGATAGCCACCTGGGAACAAAAATGGAGGATCAAAACCAATGCAGCTAAATCCAGCATTACATATTTTAACTACAGAAAACGTGATCCTCCATTACCTGTCGAGCTCAGAACAGCTGACACCCGCACTTACATCCCCATGACACAATCTGTCACTGTCCTTGGCGTTAATCTTGACTACCTTCTACGCTTACACGGACACATTCACTCAAGGCATGCAATAGCTAGTAAGGCCCTTGCGGGCCTCTACAAGCTGAAACATGCCTCTCAACGCACCAAACTACACCTCTACAAATCCCTTATACGTCCTCTGATAACTTACTCTCCTCTAGCCCTCTCTCTTGCAGCAAAAACAAACTTACTTAAACTGCAGCGTGTCCAGAACAAGGCGCTGCGCTGGCTGCTTGATGTCAGATGGGAGGACTTCGCCACATGCGAGTCTCTACATGCCCAGTTAGACATCCCTGCGCTGAATCTGTACTGGAAGACGCTCAGTGACAGACAGATTGACTAACTCGTGACACGACATGACTACTGGACCTCTCTCCTTGACGAAGACATTCGCAGACCCACAAACCAACACAACCTTTTCTACTCCTTGCATGATCCTGCTCCTAACCCTATTTACAAATAACCTTGGATTCTCCGAGAGGTACCTTCTATGACAGGTACCATTCTCTGATCCACGTTCGCCTTACCCTTTGGGTTAAGACATGGCTCACTTCTACACTCCTCTCTAGCTCTAAACGTCGCATGTCCCTTCCTTCCCGCTCGCCCCACCGGAGTCCCAACAGAAGAGCCTGAATTTCTCTTCTCAATATCTGTCCCACGATCGCCTCGCTGCTGGGTTAAGCCCTGGCTCTATTTCTACGACTAAGAACACTCCTCTCCAGCACTGTTCTTCGTCTGTCCCGTCTTCCCCGCTCATCCCATTTGGGATCTTACCTGAACTTTCGTTCGTTCGTTCGTTACTCGATCATAACACCATGAGAGAGACGTGCACTGTCCTCGTCATATTGTACGAGTTCAGTGCACGTATGTACTCGCCGAATTCTGGTTCCCGAATTGCACTTGCAGAATTGTACTCACTGAATTGTACAGAGAGTCGGATCCTTTATGAAGCTCTGGTAAAGGTTTAGAGTCTTTGATGAGACGCTGGAAACGCTTATGAAAGCGCATGAGAAAGCGAATAAGAGGACCGAGAACCTTTGAACCGGGCAGAGAAAGTGCCTCAAGAGCTTTTGTGTGAAATGAAAGGGATATGAGCCTATTCGCCTCTCCCATGGAGCAATCAAGACCTCTTAACGACCTGCCTCGGTGAGAGAATGACTTGGTGATAGAACGACCTGTCCTCTGGGGATAGAACAACCCGAGCCATCACGGATAGACTGCCCTACCCTTCACCTGCCTAGCACGGACCAATTAGGCCTGCTGCAGTGCTCCTTCTCTCTTATGTTCTAATGATGTTCAGGATGGTACAATATGGCCATCAGTAATAGAACAAGTCTGAACGTTTGACAGACGTGAAGGCTGCACTAATGGGTACTAGACACACTATTCACAACAGTAATAAAAAAAATACTGAACGAACTGGACAGCTCACAGGCACTAGAACCATTTCTGGAGCTACAACAACAGAGGTATGTGTACCGTCTTCAGCAATTTATTCCACTGAAGTGTCCCGTAGCTCGATTAATTAATAGTGTACTCAGCTCACACACTGAGGTCAGTGGTTCGATCCTCGGTACCTGCTGTCTGTGTTCACCCATCAGTAAAGTAGGTACCTGGGTGTTAGTTGACTGGTGTGGGTCGCATCCTGGGACAAAATTGACCTAATGTGCCCGAAATGCCCTGCATAACAAGGGGGCTTTCCATATATTAGAATGTCATTGATGTCAGCTAGGCCTGTAGAAATAAAGATTATTATTATTATTATTATTATTCCACCATTATGGGTTCTGAGGGAGGAGGCAGAAGCACTATGTTAGTGGAAGAGACTGAGGGCTGACTAGTGGCTGGACAGACATAAAACAACGGAAGACTTTATTATAACTACATTTCTCTCATGGGAAACTGTATCAAACTTCCCTCCAGCAAAAATCATCTTAATCAAAATTGTCTGCTTCACGAATCCTTTTTCTGCAGCAACACTGTGCGGAGCGCTAGCCTGAATCTACAGCAAGTCGAAGAAACCAGAGCAACTAGCAGAAATGTAGAAGACAAGGAATGCAGTGTCAATACTACAGCTTCAATAACAAACAAACTTTGTAATGCCATGTAACAAGCATACTATGTAATGCTATGTAATAAGGATGCTACGTAGTGCTATGTAATAAGCATACTACGCTGCTCTCTGTATAACTATAAGCTTTCTGCATGCACAACTAAATGTCACCCATCCCTATACAAACACTATCATGCTGAAATAAAATTATTACTATTATTATTATTATTAAGATCAAGGAGATGATCACAGGAAAAGTGGTACAGCACCTGCAGTGGAGCAGTTTCGTAAACAATCACCACGAGTTTAAAGATGGGAAATCACGTCTCAGAAACCTGTGAAACTCGCTGACACGGTACCCTTCAGGAAAGGTTCCTTGACGCTGGTGAGGGGCTCTTGATCTAGGGAATTAGATCTGTGCTCTAGTTCCCTGAATTAAGCCCGAATATCTTCCACATCCTCTCCCACAGGCGCTGTATAATCCTACGGGTTTAGCGCTTCCCCTTGATTATAATAATAATAATAATCTGACACGGTAACAAAAGTATGGCAGGAAGGAAAGAGAGAGAGAGAGAGAGAGAGAGAGAGAGAGAGAGAGAGAGAGAGAGAGAGAGAGAGAGAGAGAGAGAGAGAGAGAGAGAGAGAGAGAGACAGACAGACAGACAGACAGACAGAGAGACAGACAGACAGACAGACAGGCAGACAGACAGACAGACAGACAGAGAGCAACAGAACTAGTCTAATAGCGTTTTTATGCACCTGGCTCATACCCAGCCTGTGGACGGGACGGATAAAAGGTTGGAGGAGGAGCTGGCAGGTTCAGCAGGGAAGCATCAAGAGGCCTTGAAGAATACACAAGAAAAATAAATTAAGAGAATTATGATCTGGGAAGAGGAGGTTTGGTTAGGTTTGTCAAGAAACAAGACATGTGTTTCCTGACGTGCGTTTTAGTCATATGATGACCCGCAGCTGGAGCTTTTGTTCATGAGGAGGTATCAGCATGATCAAACAGGACAAGCTGGGATCCACAAGGATCGGTACCGAGATCGAAACAAGGGCCCATGAGGCTAGGATTTTAGTGAGACCTTTAGTAATTGAGAGGTGGAGCCAGGAGCCGAGACTCGACCCCTACAGCCAGAGGTAGGTGAGTGCAGCAGAAGTAGTGAGCCAAACATGCACCTTCAGGAGCCTTGCTGTAAAATATGTGATGAAGAACTTAACTAGCTGCAGTAATTACTAATGACAAGGAATGACTCATCTGCAGCACACGTGAACATTAATTATTAATGAAAGGAGGAGGAGGAGGAGGAGGAGGAGGAGGAGGAGGAGGGGGAGGAGGAGGAGGTAATATGAAGGCAGTAATATTCAGTACTTGGTGTAGTGGTATAAATCAATGTAAGTATTAAGCAGCTGCTACATGTATTAAAAATTAACGAACAGATGTAAATAAATCTGGTTGCAAGTGAGATAACAAAAGTAGTCAATAATTAACAGCAGAAGCCTGACCTTACCTCTTACTACACTGTCTTACACTCACACAAACACACATACACAGCTTTAAGAACAGCTACGACAAAGCTCATGGAGAAGGAATAAAGTGGACCTAGTAGCGACCAGTAAAGAGGCGGGGCCAAGAGCTGTGAATTGACCCCTGCAACCACAAATAGGTGAGAGAGAGAATAACAGGAGTAGAATGGGAAAAACCTGACTATAAAAGAGGGGACTACATAGGGTTGAAGAACTTCCTGCGGGAGGTCCAGTGGGACAGAGAACTGGCAGGAAAGCCAGTAAATGAAATGATGGAATACGTAGCAACAAAATGCAAGGAGGCAGTGGAAAGGTTCATTCCCAAGGGCAACAGTAACAACGGGAAGACCAGAACAAGCCCCTGGTTCACCCGACGGTGTAAGGAGGCAAAAACAAAGTGCAATAGAGAATGGAAAAAGTACAGAAGGCAGAGAACACACGAAAATAGGGAGATCAGTCGCAGAGCCAGGAATGAGTACGCACAGGTAAGGAGGGAGGCCCAGCGACAGTATGAAAATGACATAGCATCGAGAATCAAGACTGACCCGAAACTGTTGTATAGCCACATCAGGAGGAAGACAACAGTCAAAGACCAGGTGATCAGATTAAGGACAGAAGGTGGAGAACTCACAAGAAATGATCAGGAGGTATGTGAGGAGCTGAACAGGAGATTTAAGGAAGTTTTTACAGTAGAGACAGGAAGGGCTGTGGGAAGACAGAACAGAAGGGAACATCAAGAGGGAATATACCAACAAGTGTTGGATGACATACGAACAACTGAGGAGGAGGTGAAGAAGCTCTTAAGTGACCTTGACACCTCAAAGGCGATGGGACTGGACAACATCTCCCCATGGGTCCTTAGAGAAGGAGCAGAGATGCTGTGTGTGCCTCTAACCACAATCTTCAACACATCCCTTGAAACTGGGCAACTACCTGAGAAATGGAAGACAGCTAATGTAGTCCCCATATTTAAGAAAGGAAACAGAAACGAGGCACTAAACTACAGACCTGTGTCTCTGACATGTATCGTGTGCAAAGTCATGGAGAAGATTATCAGGAGGAGAGTGGTCAAACACCTGGAAAGGAACAAGATTATAAATGAAAACCAGCATGGGTTCATGGAAGGCAAATCTTGTATCACAAACCTCCTGGAGTTTTATGACAAGGTAACAGAAGTAAGACACGAGAGAGAGGGTTGGGTAGATTGCGTTTTCCTAGACTGCAGGAAGGCCTTTGACACAGTTCCCCACAAGAGATTAGTGCAGAAGCTGGAGGATCAGGCACACGTAAAAGGAAGGGCACTGCAATGGATAAGGGAATACCTGACAGGGAGGCAGCAACGAGTCATGATACGTGAAGAGGTATCACAGTGGGCGCCTGTTACGAGCGGGGTCCCACAGGGGTCAGTTCTAGGACCAGTGCTATTTTTGATATATGTGAACGACATGATGGAAGGAATAGACTCTGAAGTGTCCCTGTTCACAGATGACGTGAAGTTGATGAGAAGAATTAAATCGGACGAGGATGAGGCAGGACTGCAAAGAGACCTGGACAGGCTGGACATGTGGTCCAGTAACTGGCTTCTCGAATTCAATCCAGCCAAATGCAAAGTCATGAAGATTGGGGAGGGGCAAAGAAGACCGCAGACAGAGTATAGGCTAGGTGGACAAAGACTACAGACCTCACTCAGGGAGAAAGACCTTGGGGTGACCATAACACCGAGCACATCACCGGAGGCACACATCAACCAAATAACCACTGCAGCATACGGGCGCCTGGCAAACCTGAGAATAGCGTTCCGATACCTTAATAAGGAATCGTTCAAGACACTGTACACTGTGTATGTTAGGCCCATACTGGAGTATGCAGCACCAGTCTGGAACCCACACCTGATCAAGCACGTCAAGAAGTTAGAGAAAGTACAAAGGTTTGCAACAAGGCTAGTCCCAGAGCTCAAGGGAATGTCGTACGAGGAAAGGTTAAGGGAAATCGGACTGACGACACTGGAGGACAGAAGGGTCAGGGGAGACATGATAACGACATACAAGATACTGCGGGGAATAGACAAGGTGGACAGAGATAGGATGTTCCAGAGAGGGGACACAGGGACAAGGGGTCACAACTGGAAGCTGAAGACTCAGACGAGTCACAGGGACGTTAGGAAGTATTTCTTCAGTCATAGAGTTGTCAGCAAGTGGAATAGCCTAGCAAGTGAAGTAGTGGAGGCAGGAACCATACATAGTTTTAAGAAGAGGTATGACAAAGCTCAGGAAGCAGAGAGAGAGAGGATCCAGTAGCGATCAGTGAAGAGGCGGGGCCAGGAGCTGAGTCTCGACCCCTGCAACCACAATTATGTGAGTACAATTAGGTGAGTACACACACACACACACACACAGGTACAGACACGCACACAGGTACAAAGAACCAGACAATGGGAAGGGAACAACGTGTGTGCGCGTGTCACACCTGCCATGAATATTTATGTGCGCGCGACACAAGTCATGTAAGGTCACGTGTGTACATGTTGAGTTTACACAATGTGCACATGTTGATGAGCTTGCACAATGTGTATATGTCTCTTATGGGACGGGTCCAAGGGTGAGGCTGTTGACACCTGCCAAATAAACAACGAGGGGGATTGTCTGGCAGTGCTGAGTATGATGCAAAATTTGGTACGTGCGTTTCCTCGAACTTTAAAAAATGGAGAATGAGCTGCCTGGACAACAAAATTTTTTTTAACACTTCGGCATGGGAACACAGGATCGAGTTCCGGCCAAGCCGCAGTTTTGTTAATGATTCAAAATCACTTGTTTCGTGATTTCATTGATATATATATATATATATATATATATATATATATATATATATATATATATATATATATATATATATATATATATATATATATATATATATATATATATATATATATATATATATATATATATATATATATATATATATATATATATATATATATATATATATATATATATATATATATATATATATATATATATATATATATATATATATATATATATATATATATATATATATATATATATATATATATATATATATATATATATATATATATATATATATATATATATATATATATATATATATATATATATATATATATATATAAAGTGGAACCTCTGGTCACGGCCATAATTCATTTCAAAACTCTGGTCGCGACCGGATTTGGTCGTGACCAGTACCTAATTTTCCCAATGGATTGTATGTAAATATTAATCTGTTCCAGACCCCTATGAACTGTATGTCAATATTTTTTTTTATTTTAAGATTTTTAAGCACAAAAAGTTAATTGTGCCATAGAATGCACAGTGTAATTGTAAATTAAATGTAAAAACCTTGAATAACACTGAGAAAACCTTGAAGAACAGAGAAAACTAACATTACATAAATGCATTCTAGACTCCTACGAACCGTTCGCTGAAAACAGTTTTTTAAGAGTTTTAAGCACAGAAAAATAATCAAAGTTTGAAAAATCCTTAATTATACAAAATAATGCACAGTTTAATGGAGAAAATACTTTAATAACAGAGTGAAAACATACCGAAAACAACCAAGAATGCAAAATGTATTAAAAAACACACGAAATACAACACAAGGAGTTCACAGCGAATGAACGCACGTCTGGCACAGACCGACTACAAGGCGAGAGTCTTTGTTAGGTATACACAAATAACAGGAAGTAGGGAAAATCGGCGTGCGCAAAAAAAAAAAAAAAAAAAAAAAAAAATGACGCGGAATGTGAAAATTGGTGCGGCTGTTTCTGTTCGGCACCCGATTATGTGTTCGAGACCAGATGCAAGAATTTGGCGAATTTTTTGGTCGTGAGCCGATTTGTTCGTATTCGGAAGCGTTCGTGACCAGAGGTTCATGTGTGTATATATTACAGTTGCCAACAAATTTAGGATATTTGCTTAAAATAAGTGGTCTCTTATTTTCATTACTAAGATACCTTGGCCTATTACCCAGGTTATTCATGAATCTGTATATTCATCACTGGTGGTGGGGCTATCAGGTGTAAACCACGATACACGTCTGCACAGCGAGGCCACTTGTCTTACAATCCTGCCTCACCCCTACTGATTTAGTGCTGACCCCGAGCATAACAATCTTCTTCCAAGAGGAATGCACAGCAAGAGGTGATATGATCAGGACACAGAAAGTACTTCAGGTGATAGAGAAGAGAAACAAGGAGGAGCCACAACAAGTGACACTGATGAAAGCTCAACACCCATAGATATGTCACCAAGCATTTTTTCACCAGCTGCAGGAACCATACTAGTTTGGTGTTCGTTTCCCATTGCAATAATGATGACTATTTCACCAAAATTATTATATATATTCACGAAGAAGCTGTCACCCAGTCAGTGCTTATAGCTATGACTATATACAGAGTGGAATGTTGCACATATAACCCGCACATAGGAGAGAGAAGCTTACGACGACGTTTTGTTTCAACTTAAACCATTTACTTTCAGTTACTTTCTTTTTTCTTTCAATTTTTTCTTGTTTTTTTCTAACACATTCAGATAGAAGGGCTTAGAAAAATCTGGAAATTTCAAAATTGGAGCAGATGTTAGCTTTTCTTTTAGAGTTTGGAATGCTCTTTCTTGACGGAAGGTCCAAACAAAAGGAGCATCTTTCTTAAGCAACTCAGTTAGAGGAGCAGCTATGGAAGAAAAATTGGCAATGAAAGATCTATAAAAACCTGCTAAGCCCACAAAGGATCTTACGGCATCAGCAGTTTTGGGTGTTGGAAAATTTAGTACTGCAGTTACTTTACTTTGGTCAGTCGTAACCCCTCTAGGAGTGACTACGTGACCAAGAAACTTAATTTCTGATCTGAAAAATTGACATTTAGACAGTTTGATCTTTAAATTGGCTTCTTCAAGCTTACCAAGTACTACATCAAGTCTTTTCAAGTGTGTATCCACGTCTTTAGACATGACGATTACGTCATCTAAGTACACCATAAGTGCATTACCTATGAGACCTCTAAAGATATTAGTCATGAGCCTTGAGAATGTGATAGGGGAGGATCATAATCCAAACGCCATATGGAGGAAGTGATAATGACCTGTAGGTGGAGAATGCAGTTAGCTCTTGGCTGTCCTCATGAAGAGGGACTTGCCAAAACCCTTGTAACAAATCCAGGGTTGAAAAGACTTTGTTATCTCCGATGTTACATAAAAGATCACCCAGTACAGGAAGTGGGAAGCGATCTGGAATGGTTTTCGCATTTAACTTCCTAAAGTCAATTACTGGGCGGCAAGTACCATCCTTCTTAGGTACTTGGACCAAGGGTGCATTCCAAGGTGAGTTGCTAGGTGCAATAACTCCATCATCAAGCATTTGATTGATCAATTCTTCTGCGACAGCAACTTGTGAATGAGGCATTCTGTACGCAGGTATGTAGATAGGTCTAGTACCAGGTTCAAGTGGAATACGATGGGACTATAAGTTCGTTATACCCATCTTCTCACCTGGTAAGGCAATGGCTTTACGACGTTTGTTCAACAGAGTCAACAAACGCCTGACTTCATCTGGGAAGTCAGTGGGAGCTAAGTCTTTCTCCTCAACTGGTGGAACAGATTGATCCAGTGAAGTGGATGAGGTCTCCCCGGCAGAAATAGCACCGACCCACTGGTCAGGTGACAACTCATCCTCTACCTGAACAGGGTAAGGATAGTGAACAAGGTCAACAAGATTAGTATTTGCTCTGAGACGAACACTGTGACCAGAAGTGTTAGCTAGGAAGAAATGGATCTTACTATCTCTTACAACATGTAAGGATGGTTCAACAAATAGACCTTTTACTTTGCAGGAATCACTGTATCGAACAGCCGAGTTGGGTACTCCTAGCAGAAGAGTATACCAGTTAGTAATTCCACAGTCACTAGTGAATGTAGCCTTACAGCTAGTTCACTATGTACCAGGTGTTGCGCACCCTGGTATGGATCGTTCAGTAAAACAAGCCAGATTGAAATACTTTTGGCCTCGTATGGCAACTGATATTTCTGAGTATGTTAAGAAATGTAGTGTCTGCATGCAACATAAAGGTAATGCTAATGGTCCTAATCCAATCCAAGTATATCCAACCACTAGCGAACCGTGGGAAAGAGTTGCGCTAGATTTGTTAACTAATTTCCAATGTTCCCTCCAAGGCAACAAACATCTGTGTGTTATGGTAGACCATTTCACCAGATATTGTGAGTTAGTTCCTATTGCAGATAAGACTGCCGAGACAGTAGCTAAAGCGTTTAAAGAACGCATTATCTGCAGGCATACCACCCCTAAGTCCCTAGTAACAGATAATGGAGGTGAATTCTGTAATGAGATTCCTGAAAATTTGTGCACCTTGTACAAGATCTCTAAATCCACCATTGTTCCTCATCATCCTGCCAGCAATGGGTTAGCGGAACGAACCAATAAGAAAGTACTTGATGTCTTGAGAGCCACTATCAATCCCAACAGTGAAACTTGGGATGAAGTTATACCTGATGTGCAGTGTGCTATAAATTCTGCTTACAATGTTTCTATAGGTGACACTCCACATTATGCATTGTACGGTGTAGATAAACGTTTGCCTTATGAGTTGTTATATTATAATCCGAAACCAAATTACAGCCCTGATGATTTCATAGCAACTCGTACCAGCTTAGCTCAAAGTGTTTTTAGAAGAATCCGTGAAACATTTCATAAATCAACAGCAGAATTTACAAGAGTCGCAAACACTCGAGCAAAGCCATCCAAAATCAAAGTAGGTTCGAGAGTTATGCTGACTAACTTTAACAAAACGTCTGCAGTGCCAAAGCTTGATCAAAAGTTTGTTGGTCCTTATCGAGTAGTTGAACATATCACTGATAATAAGTATAAGGTTAGAGAAATTAGTACTGGTCAGTATAAAGAATCGCATTTAGATCATATGAAGTTAGTATGTGATGATAATGATGTTCCAACCCAGACTAATGTGACAGACTCTGACAATCCTCCTGATCCTGTACTCTCTTCCTCTGATACTCAGTCAGACGATCAACCTGAATGTCGTTATTCCCTACGTACACGACAGGTATTGAGAAATCCTCAAGTATCATTTGTAACTTCCAATTCAGATTTGCCTCAAATACAGCATGAGTTAGCCAATGCAACAGAGTTTGATCCTCCCAGAGATGACACCCATTCTGCATATGTCAATCTTACCCTAGCAGAGTTGGGGTTAAATGTAAATAACCTGTATAGATGAATAATTACAGTATCAACTTATCAGTATTCAAGAATTTTTTTTTTTCTGTTCACATTCTCTCCGAATTCTGAGAGTTAACAGTCTAGATTTGAGTGCACCGAATCTGCCTTTCTGTTAAACACTCTTTGTATATATTCCTTCCTCAGAGTCCGTAGATCACATGAATACAGATCGATTGATCAAATTTTCTTTTTATCACTTCTATTGTGTAATCTCAACGTTGAGTTTCATTCGATGAGTTTCATTTGATGAGTTTCATTCGATGAGTTGTGCTATATTATACCTTGCATTGCATTACAGTTTCAGTTACGTAAGCTTCCATTCCAATGTTCTACTTATGTATGTTATAATGTTTAATTGTTGTGTACTTTGACATTGTATAGAATCAGCTGCCATCTCTAGTTTGTATTAGTTGTATGTCGGGACGACATACGTTAGCGTCGCCGAGTTCTCAGTAGTAGTACCAGTTCCTAGTAACCAGTTACCAGTAACCAGTGTACCAGTAGATGACTCACTACCAACCGTCTCTGCGTGAATCACTGTCTGTATTCATATTGTTGCTGACCACAGCAGTTATGATTGTGGTAGTGATAGTTATGATTGTGGTGGTGATGGTTGTGATTGTGGTAGTGATAGTTATGATTGTGGTGGTGATAGTTGTGATTGTTAGTGATAGTTGTGATTGTGGTAGTGATATGATTGTGGTGGTGATAGTTGTGATTGTGGTAGTGATAGTTATGACTGGTGGTGATAGTTGTGATTGTGGTAGTGATAGTTGTGATTGTGGTAGTGATAGTTATGATTGTGGTGGTGATAGTTGTGATTGTGGTAGTGATAGTTATGATTGTGGTGGTGATAGTTGTGATTGTGGTGATAGTTGTGATTGTGGTGGTGATAGTTGTGATTGTGGTAGTGATAGTTATGACTGGTGGTGATAGTTGTGATTGTGGTAGTGATAGTTGTGATTGTGGTGGTGATAGTTATGACTGTGGTGGTGATAGTTATGACTGTGGTAGTGATAGTTGTGATTGTGGTGGTGATAGTTGTGATTGTGGTGGTGATAGTTATGAGTGTGGTGGTGATAGTTATGACTGTGATAGT
>NC_091339.1:20305597-20385597 GCF_038502225.1 Cherax quadricarinatus
TTACTGTGTCCAATCTCTGGAACATCCTGTCTTTGTCCACCTTGTCAATTCCTCTCAGTATTTTGTATGTCGTTATCATGTCCCCCCTATCTCTCCTGTCCTCCAGTGTCGTCAGGTTGATTTCCCTTAACCTCTCCTCGTAGGACATACCTCTTAGCTCTGGGACTAATCTTGTTGCAAACCTTTGCACTTTCTCTAGTTTCTTCACGTGCTTGGCTAGGTGTGGGTTCCAAACTGGTGCCGCATACTCCAATATGGGCCTAACATACACGGTGTACAGGGTCCTGAATGATTCCTTATTAAGATGTCGGAATGCTGTTCTGAGGTTTGCTAGGCGCCCATATGCTGCAGCAGTTATTTGGTTGATGTGCGCTTCAGGAGATGTGCCTGGTGTTATACTCACCCCAAGATCTTTTTCCTTGAGTGAGGTTTGTAGTCTCTGACCCCCTAGACTGTACTCCGTCTGCGGCCTTCTTTTTGTGTGTGTGTGTGTGTGTGTGTGTGTGTGTGTGTGTGTGTGTGTGTGTGTGTGTGTGTTACCATTTTGTCCTAGGCACATGTCGATTAGACACTAGGCCTGTTGTATATACGTGTGTGTGTGTGTGTACTCACCTAGTTGAGGTTGCGGGGGTCGATTCAGAGCTCCTGGCCCCGAGTGTGTGTGTGTGTGTGTGTGTGTGTGTAAAAGGTGATGGAATTTACTGAATGTACCATGTAATGGAATTCCTGACAGCTTAGGACGATGTAACGGTGATGGTAGGAAGTGACACCAGATCTCATGAAGAATATAGATTTTGAGAGGGAAAATTTAGCGCGCGACGTTTGGGTCTGTCCTGGACAATTATCAAGCGAGGAAATAATTGTTCAATATTCACAAACACTGAACAGTTGTTGAGGAACTGGATGAAGGGAGAGAGTGGAGGAACTCTCCTTAGAAGGAGTCAAGAAGGCCCAAGAGCTAGGAATAAACTACGTTAGTCGAGAGTGAAGGAGGAGGAGGAGGAAGACGGGGCTCTTCAAGGAAGGTTCCTTGATGCTGGTGAGGGGTCCTTGATCTGTGCTTCAATTTCTTCAGTCGAGTCTGATACATTTCATTCCCCCAGGAGTTGTATGAGCTCCCTACGGATTTAGCGCTCCCCCAACGAATGTAAGAATAAGGAGGAAGACGAAGAAAAGAAGGAAGAGGAGGAGGAGGAGGAGAAGGGGAGGAGGAAGAGGAGGAGGAAGAGGAGGAAGAGAAGGAGGAGGAGGAAGAGGGGGAGAAAGAGAAGGAGGAGGAAGAGGAGGAGAAGGAGAAAGAGGAGGAGGAGGAGACGCTGAGCACCATAAACACTGGTTGAGTCAGCCTGGAAGGGCAGGTGCAAGGTGATGGTTGACAAGCCAAGATTTACGGCGCGAAATTTAACACATCGACCCTATATTATGTACATACGATTGACTGTGGCCTCATGCCCGAGGAGAAGCAAGCCCCCCACCACCACAGCCTGGCCACCCCACCTGCACACACCCCACACATGAGGGAGGGAGGGGGAGGCAAGACTTCCTTGGCCACCCCCTCCTTCCCTGGAGGCAGGCCACAGCTACAAGTAGCAGGGCAGGTGGGTTGTGGCCTTGTCCACACGCACACACGCTAGGTAACAAGGCGAAGATTTACGTGTGGTCGTCCTATCAGCTAATAACCGCAGCCCCCAACCCTTCCTCCCTGCTCCCAAACCCTCTCCCACACACTTTCACCCTCACCCTCCCCCACACACCTTCACCCTCACCCTCCCCCACACACCTTCACCCTCACCCTCCCCACACACCTTCACCCTCACCCTCCCTACACACCTTCACCCTCACCCTCCCCACACATATCCTCGCTCTCCACACTCCTACACATTCCATTACCCACACCAACACCTCTCTCCCCAACCAACACCCTCAACCTTGGAAGACTCCCCTCATGATTATAGGTGAAGGAGTGAGAGAGGGGAGGGTCAAGTGAGGGAGTAGAGAACACAAAGAAAAAAAGTGAGGGAGCAAGGGAAAAGAAATTAGAGAAAGGGGAAAGGGGTAAGGAGGTGAAGAATCACGGATGAGAGGAGGGTAGAAAGTAATGTGGGTGAGGGAAGAAAGACTATAAGGAAACAAGAATGGGTGATTTTTATTTAATAAAACTGGATACAAGAGGGTTTTCAGTGAAATCTTCTTTAGTGATACATTAAGAACTCATATAGGTGAAAAACCATATCAATGCTCCTTGTGTCTTAGAGCATTTTCAGATAAATCCGCACTATCAAAACATATTAAAACTCATACGCGTAAGAAATTATACCAGTGTTCAGTGTATTTTAGAATCTACTCTGTTAAGACACAAGAGGCTAATAATAATGACAATGCCCACGAAAGCTCTGAATATTTATAAGATTAATTCAATGACTGCATTAGAGATGGCCTAAGCAATTTTTCCCAATTAGGTCAATTATCCTGACAACAAGTGTTAGGGGCCCAAAATTGTTTAACTGTCTCTCAGCATACATAAGAGGGATTACCAACAGAACCTTGGCTGTCTTCAAGAATGGTCTTCAGACCCTGATCCACCACGAGACCTGGTCTCAGACCGGGCCGCAGGGGACGCTGACCCCTGAAACCCTCTCCAGGTAGGTATACATCAGCAGTGTGCTGCTACCCTATTCTATATGATAATTACAGAGTGGAGACAAAGCAATGAAAGATGAGATTCTCATGAGGGAGGAACTTGACGGTCAATGGGGAAGGTGTTTATACTTGCTCAATATCTGTTATAGATTCGGAAGGTCATCGACCCCACTGTCCTGACAAGTGGCCAGATCAGCCAGGTTGCTCGTGCTGGCAGCACACAGACCAGCGTAAGCACCACAGCCTTGCTGATGTGCAACTGACTTAGGGATCTTATCAGTTTTCATCCTGAAGACAGCTAGAGGGTGTTGGTAATTAACTTTAACAATGAAGGGAGAGTGATTAAAAGTCTTGGTACCTTAACACTTACTGAGCTGATCTCACGGTTTTCTATTTGCACCCCTGATTTTTTTTCTTATATACATACATATATATATATATATATATATATATATATATATATATATATATATATATATATATATATATATATATATATATATTTGTCAGTTAAAAACAGAGTAGGGGAGTTAGTAGATGGGGAGATGGAGGTATTAGGTAGATGGCGAGAATATTTTGAGGAACTTTTAAATGTTGAGAAAGAAAGGGAGGCGGTAATTTCATGCACTGGCCAGGGAGGTATACCATCTTTTAGGAGTGAAGAAGAGCAGAATGTAAGTGTGGTGGAGGTACGTGAGGCATTACGTAGAATGAAAGGGGGTAAAGCAGCTGGAACTGATGGGATCATGACAGAAATGTTAAAAGCAGGGGGGGATATAGTGTTGGAGTGGTTGGTACTTTTGTTTAATAAATGTATGAAAGAGGGGAAGGTACCTAGGGATTGGCGGAGAGCATGTATAGTCCCTTTATATAAAGGGAAAGGGGACAAAAGAGATTGTAAAAATTATAGAGGAATAAGTTTACTGAGTATACCAGGAAAAGTATACGGTAGGGTTATAATTGAAAGAATTAGAGGTAAGACAGAATGTAGGATTGCGGATGAGCAAGGAGGTTTCCGAGTGGGTAGGGGATGTGTAGATCAAGTGTTTACATTGAAGCATATATGTGAACAGTATTTAGATAAAGGTAGGGAAGTTTTTATTGCATTTATCGATTTAGAAAAGGCATATGATAGAGTGGATAGAGGAGCAATGTGGCAGATGTTGCAAGTATATGGAATAGGTGGTAAGTTACTAAATGCTGTAAAGAGCTTTTATGAGGATAGTGAGGCTCAGGTTAGGGTGTGTAGAAGAGAGGGAGAATACTTCCCGGTAAAAGTAGGTCTTAGACAGGGATGTGTAATGTCGCCATGGTTGTTTAATATATTTATAGATGGGGCTGTAAAAGAAGTAAATGCTAGGGTGTTCGGGAGAGGGGTAGGATTAAATTACAGGGAATCAAATTCAAAATGGGAATTGACACAGTTACTTTTTGCTGATGATACTGTGCTTATGGGAGATTCTAAAGAAAAATTTTAAAGGTTAGTGGATGACTTTGGGAATGTGTGTAAAGGTAGAAAGTTGAAAGTGAACATAGAAAAGAGTAAGGTGATGAGGGTATCAAATGATTTAGATAAAGAAAAATTGGATATCAAATTGGGGAGGAGGAGTATGGAAGAAGTGAATGTTTTCAGATACTTGGGAGTTGACGTGTCGGCGGATGGACTTGAGTCCTGGAAATGGGAAGTACAATGCCTGCACTTTAAAGGAGGGGTTTGGGATATTGGCAGTTTGGAGGGATATGTTGTGTATCTTTATACGTATATGCTTCTAAACTGTTGTATTCTGAGCACCTCTGCAAAAGCAGTGATAATGTGTGAGTGTGGTGAAAGTGTTGAATGATGATGAAAGTATTTTCTTTTTGGTGATTTTCTTTCTTTTTTGGGTCACCCTGCCTCGGTGGGAGACGACCGACTTGTTGAAATATATATATATATATATATATATATATATATATATATATATATAAAATATAGGGAGGTACCACCTCTAGAACTGTTATAGGGATCCTCATCCTCAGAGAAAAGAATAAACTTGCTTCAGGGAAAACTCAAGATTCTCCCTGAAGCTGTTTGAGAATTTTCTCCTACCACCCCCTATATTATATGTATATATGATGAGATTATATATATATGTATATATATATATATATATATATATATATATATATATATATATATATATATATATATATATATATATATATATATATATATATATATTGATAGACAGATAGATAGTCCATTTTTGTGCTGGCCCTTTTGAGAGATGAAAATTCCCACGCAATAGTAACTTCGCCTTTGCTGGAAGGAAAATTTCGAGGCCGTCGTAACTGCTCAACCCAGAGAGGAATACTTGAACGCCAGCTCAGGCTAGCAGGCCTTATTACCGTTGGACAGGAAACCGATGTCCATGACGTAATATGACAGGGAAACACAGCTAACGTGTGTGTGCTCAATGTAACTATCATACAGAATAGGGTAACAACACACTGTGAGTCTACACAATTATGCTTTTAAAAAAATTCAGAGAGGGATAACTGAAGGAGGAATTCTGAAGAAAAGGAGAGAGGAAAGAAGGAGAGGAGAGAAGAGAGGAGAGAGTTGGGAGTCCTCTGTTGACCCAGTGAACCGCTATCTTCTCACCGCACTTTCAAACTTCAAGTAAGTCTGCAACTCATTCTCATTTTACTACCTCAAGTATTTGACGTGGTGAATCACCGTCAGTTATCTGACATGGTGAATCACCGTCAATTTGATCGTCAGTTATCTGGCGTGGTGAATCACCGTCAATTGCCTGACGTGGTGAATCACCGTCAGTTATCTGACATGGTGAATCACCGTCAATCTGACGTGGTGAATCACCGTCAGTTATCTGACATTGTGAATCACCGTCCATTATCTGACATGGTGAATCACCGTCAGTTATCTGACATGGTGAATCACCGTCAATTATCTGATGTAGAGAATCACCGTCAATTATCTGACGTGGTGAATCACCGTCAGTTATCTGACGTGGTGAATCACCGTCAATTATCTGACATAGTGAATCACCGTCAGTTATCTGACGTGGTGAATCACCATCAATTACCTGATGTGGTGAATCACCGTCAGTTATCTGACGTGGTGAATCACCGTCATTTATCTGACATGGTGAATCACCGTCAATTATCTGATGTGGTGAATCACCGTCAATTATCTGACGTGGTGAATCACCGTCAATTATCTGACATGGTGAATCACCGTCAATTATCTGACGTGGTGAATCACCGTCAATTATCTGACATGGTGAATCACTGTCAATTATCTGACGTGGTGAATCACCGTCAATTATCTGACGTGGTGAATCACCGTAAATTATCTGACGTGGTGAATCACCGTCAGTTATCTGACGTGGTGAATCACCGTCAATTATCTGATGTGGTGAATCACCGTCAATTATCTGACGTGGTGAATCACCGTCAATTATCTGACATAGTGAATCACCGTCAGTTATCTGACGTAGTGAATCACCGTCAGTTATCTGACATGGTGAATCACCGTCAGTTATCTGACGTGGTGAATCACCGTCAATTATCTGACATGGTGAATCACCGTCAGTTATCTGACGTAGTGAATCACCGTCAATTATCTGACGTGGTGAATCACCATCAATTATCTGACGTGGTGAATCACTGTCAGTTATCTGACGCGGTGAATCACCATCAATTATCTGACGTGGTGAATCACTGTCAATTATCTGACGTGGTGAATCACCGTCAATTATCTGACGTGGTGAATCACTGTCAATTATCTGACGTGGTAAATCAGTCAATTATCTGACGTGGTGAATCACTGTCAATTATCTGATGTGGTGAATCACTGTCAATTATCTGACGTTGTGAATCACCGTCAATTATCTGACGTGGTGAATCACCATCAATTTCTCAAATTTTCCCACTTTTCCTCAAACGCTGTTTGTTCTTGACTTTTAATTAATTTACGTTAATATGAGTGAAGTTAAGTTAGGTTGGGTTAAGTTAGAGTTCCAAAATCAATAAAAACACATATTTAACCACACATAAACAAATCAGAAAACAACGAGATACGTCTAGCAATGTGGTAGTGGAAAACAAACAGAGAACGTTGAATCTTGAACGTGTATCGCTCTTAATGCCAGATTAGGTAGTGATCTGGCTGGTTTTGACGCGTGTTTATGATATTGCTTGCTCTCACTCTAGCAGCCACGTCAATATTAACCTGCTCTCACTCTAGCAGCCACGTCAATATTAACCTGTTCTCACTCTAGCAGCCACGTCAATATTAACCTGCTCTCACTCTAGCAGCCAAGTCAATATTAACCTACTCTCACTCTAGCAGCCACGTCAATATTAACCTGCTCTCACTCTAGCAGCCACGTCAATATTAACCTACTCTCACTCTAGCAGCCACGTCAATATTAACCTGCTCTCACTCTAGCAGCCAAGTCAATATTAACCTACTCTCACTCTAGCAGCCACGTCAATATTAACCTGCTCTCACTCTAGCAGCCAAGTCAATATTAACCTACTCTCACTCTAGCAGCCACGTCAATATTAACCTGTTCTCACTCTAGCAGCCACGTCAATATTAACCTGCTCTCACTCTAGCAGCCACGTCAATATTAACCTGCTCTCACTCTAGCAGCCACGTCAATATTAACCTGTTCTCACTCTAGCAGCCACGTCAATATTAACCTGCTCTCACTCTAGCAGCGACGTCAATATTAACCTGTTCTCACTCTAGCAGCCACGTCAATATTAACTTGCTCTCACTCTAGCAGCCACGTCAATATTAACCTGCTCTCACTCTAGCAGCCACGTCAATACTAACCTGCTCTCACTCTAGCAGCCACGTCAATATTAACCTGCTCTCACTCTAGCAGCCACGTCAATATTAACCTGCTCTCACTCTAGCAGCCACGTCAATATTAACCTGCTCTCACTCTAGCAGCCACGTCAATATTAACCTACTCTCACTCTAGCAGCCACGTCAATATTAACCTACTCTCACTCTAGCAGCCACGTCAATATTAACCTGCTCTCACTCTAGCAGCCACGTCAATATTAACCTGCTCTCACTCTAGCAGCCACGTCAATATTAACCTGCTCTCACTCTAGCAGCCAAGTCAATATTAACCTGCTCTCACACTAGCAGCCACGTCAATATTAACCAGCTCTCACTCTAGCAGCCACGTCAATATTAACCTGCTCTCACTCTAGCAGCCACGTCAATATTAACCTGCTCTCACTCTAGCATCCACGTCAATATTAACCTGCTCTCACTCTAGCAGCCAAGTCAATATTAACCTACTCTCACTCTAGCAGCCACGTCAATATTAACCTGCTCTCACTCTAGCAGCTACGTCAATATTAACCTACTCTCACTCTAGCAGCCACGTCAATATTAACCTACTCTCACTCTAACAGCCACGTCAATATTAACCTACTCTCACTCTAGCAGCCACGTCAATATTAACCTGCTCTCACTCTAGCAGCCAAGTCAATATTAACCTGCTCTCACACTAGCAGCCACGTCAATATTAACCTGCTCTCACTCTAGCAGCCACGTCAATATTAACCTGCTCTCACTCTAGCAGCCACGTCAATATTAACCTGCTCTCACTCTAGCAGCCACGTCAATATTAACCTGCTCTCACTCTAGCAGCCAAGTCAATATTAACCTACTCTCACTCTAGCAGCCACGTCAATATTAACCTGCTCTCACTCTAGCAGCCACGTCAATATTAACCTACTCTCACTCTAGCAGCCACGTCAATATTAACCTACTCTCACTCTAGCAGCCACGTCAATATTAACCTGCTCTCACTCTAGCAGCCACGTCAATATTAACCTGCTCTCACTCTAGCAGCCACGTCAATATTAACCTACTCTCACTCTAGCAGCCACGTCAATATTAACCTGCTCTCACTCTAGCAGCCAAGTCAATATTAACCTACTCTCACTCTAGCAGCCACGTCAATATTAACCTGCTCTCACTCTAGCAGCCACGTCAATATTAACCTACTCTCACTCTAGCAGCCACGTCAATATTAACCTACTCTCACTCTAGCAGCCACGTCAATATTAACCTGCTCTCACTCTAGCAGCCACGTCAATATTAACCTGCTCTCACTCTAGCAGCCACGTCAATATTAACCTACTCTCACTCTAGCAGCCACGTCAATATTAACCTGCTCTCACTCTAGCAGCCACGTCAATATTAGCCTGCTCTCACTCAGCAGCCACGTCAATATTAACCTGCTCTCACTCTAGCAGCCACGTCAACATTAACCTGCTCTCGCTCTAGCAGTCACGTTAATATTAACCTGCTCTCACTCTAGCAGCCACGTCAACATTAACCTGCTCACGCTCTAGCAGCCACGTCAATATTAACCTACTCTCACTCTAGCAGCCACGTCAATATTAACCTGTTGTCATTACAGCAGCCATGTCAACATTAACCTGCTCTCACTCCAGCAGCCATCTCAACATTAACCTGCTCTCACTCCAACAGCCACGTCAATATTAACCTGCTCTCACTCCAGCAGCCATGTCAACATTAACCTGCTCTCACTCCAGCAGCCACGTTAATATTAACCTGCTCTCACTCCTGCAGCCATGTCAACATTAACCTGCTCTCACTCCAGCAGCCATGTCAACATTAACCTGCTCTCACTCCAGCAGCCATGTCAACATATAACACGCTCTTGTATACCTGAGAAATATTCAAACTCCTCTTATCACCTCCTCTACACCATCCTTCCAACGGTCCTCGCAACTGTGAAGCTGGGTGCCAGCCTCTACAGGGTGTATTCTTGTTCCAGATTAGCATCACATCCCCCTCCTTCCTCCCTCCTGAATAGAAAGCATCTGATTCTTCCTACTTATTGGTAAGGCTCTAAAGAGTATATTGAGGGGCCTATCGAGTTCTATATAAGTACAGTGGAACCCCGGTGTTCCAACGTACTGGATCTCGAACAAACGGGAGTCCGAACAGTTCTGTTCAGAATAGACCCGGTTTTTGAACGTTTTTCTGGAGTTTGAACGCGATGACTTGTTTAAAATTCAGCTATGAAAAAAAAATTACACTAGAGACCTGTTTCAAAAGTGATTTGAAGTGGCCTCTGATCCTGATCTAACTCTCAAAGACTTGGAAGAGTCGGTTCAACTTCCTCCAGTGTGTGTGAGGCTGATAATTAAAGCCTGGGAAACACTGTTTCAGACATCAAACTTTTCGCAGTTGGAACACCACCTATGAAGCAATTAAGTTCAAACACCGGAGTTCCACTAGGATTCTATTAGGATTCTCTATTAGAATTCTCCAGATGTTCATCACCTGCCTTCACGTAATTTCCCTTCTTCATAATGACAATCGACGAGCCCTTGTCTGCCTTATTATCTAAAATTAAAATGTCGGGATTAAAGAATGAGACATTTATGCAACCTTGTGGAATCTTTATTGAAGAAACGTTTTGCCACACAGTGGCTACATCAGTCCAATACAAAGAAGAACCATGGAAATAGAGGATGTTGCACCCCCCTACCCAGTCTTTTGCTTTCGTAGGGAGTGATTTCCGTGTACAGATTTGGGACTAGTCCCTCTAAGATATTCCAAGTGTATATTATCATGTACCTTTCTCACCTGTGTTCCAAGGAGTACAGGTCAGAGGACTTCAACCGTTCCCAGTAATTTAGGTGCTTTATTGTACTTATATGTGCAGTGAAAATTCTCTGTATATTCTCCGGGTCTAAAATTTCGCCTGCTTGAAAAGGGCCATTAGTGTACAACAACATTCCAGCCTAGAAAGAACAAGCAATTTGACAATAATCATCACTGACTTGGCATCCCTAGTTTTTAGGGTTCTCAATATCCACCCTATTATTTTCCTAGCAGATGTGGTAGAGACATTGCTGGTTTGTGGTTGAATTTGTTTTATACTCCGATCCAGTTTTTATTTCCTCGAGTTTTCCATAGTGGAGTAATTGAAATTTCTCTTCAGTGAACTTCATATTGTTTTCTGAAGCCCGCCTCTGACTTTACTCTTTTTACTATTATTCTTTGTGTTCAATTTCTTTAGTTATAGATACATCTCCCTACTTTTCCTGTTATTTCTTTATCACATAAGATGAAGAAGAAGAAGAAAGTTATTACACCATGATCGCACTTTGTCTGCAATTTGTTTGTCTTCCAGAGCATCCAAGACCATATCATAGTTGTCCAGTAGTTGTGAGAAGCAGGGGCGACCTGCTCTAAACCCATTCTGCCCTGGGTTGTGCAATTGTTGGATAGCCAAGTGGTTGGTGATCTTGCTTCTTAGAACCCTTTCAAAGATTTTTATGATGTAGGACGTTAGTGCTATCGGTCTGTAATTCTTTGCAATTGTTTTAATGCCACCTCTGCGGAATGTGGCTATATTTGTTGTTTTTAGTAACTGTGTGATGAGCCCTGTGTCTATGCTCCCCCTCCATAGAATATTTAAGGCACGTGAAAGTGGCGAGAAGTGCTCTATATTTTAGTGAAGTCAACAGCTAGGTACATATACAACGTCACCAAGGTAGTATACTATAAAATATTCCTTAAGGCTTCACTGTTTCTTTATAAAGTATTCTCTCTCTCTCAGTAATGTCGTCAATGTGTCTATTTCTGTCTGCTGCGAATCAGGTCCGCTTATCATGGTCCTGCCCTGCCTATTCCCAAGGGCACTGCATTTTTCCTGACTTTGTCTGTGTGTGTGTGTGTGTGTGTGTATATATATATATATATATATATATATATATATATATATATATATATATATATATATATATATATACAGAGAGAGAGAGAGAGTAAACAGGATATATCGCAATATGCAAAACAACCACTGTGAAAAAACAATAGTGACTTCTCTTCGAAGCACTTTCGTGATTTCTCACACTATCAAGGAAATATAAAAATAATAGAATAGCAGAAAACTTAAAAGGTTGAGATACTATCAGCACACACACGACCTTACACCTAACCCAGTATGATGCGGGTGGAAGTGTCATGAAACATGGCAAGTGAGAAAGGTCACGTCACGCATAGCTTAAATTCCTCACAAATTCAACTAATTACAAATAAATCTAATTTATATAGCCCTGAACTAATATTTATACTAAAATCAGTACTATTTTTTTTATGAAACTTTATTTAATTATATTTCTCTCAACAATGGACCTGCTTGATACATCTTTTTTGGCCTTTTGAAAATCATTTGGACGGTTAAAATCTTTCGCATAAATAAACAGAGCACTAGACTCTTACGCAGTTCTAATGCTATATTTGTTGATGTAATCTTAGTTCAAATCTTTTACCAGTTTGACCGTTATAAAATTTATTGCATTTTTTAAACAGGGAATCTTACAGACAGAGCCACCAGAAATTTGGAGGGAATTCTTAAATGTTTTTTTTTTACTGTATTAAGATTTTTATATACAATTTTGCTCTTTAAATTGTTAAGTAGAGAAGGTATACTAAGAAGACTTTCATGGTATGGGAGAACCAATATATTCTTTGCTGAATATGCTCGTTTGTCCTTTTCGAATTGTAAAATGTATTTCTGGTAATTTTAAAGTATTTACCAATTAAGTATTTGGAAATTTTAGATCATTAGCTGTTTCATAAATCTTCAAATTTTCTTCATCTGCGCTGCAAATACGCAGAACTCTCAAAAACATGGAGGAGAATACAGAAAGTTTAACTTTGTCATGAAGTGAAGAATAATATTGCACATAAGAGCAGTTGTCTGATGGTTCTCTCAATGTTTTGAATTTAAAATCATGGTTTTTGCCTTAATAATTAAGACGTCTAAAAAAGACAATGAGTTATTTTTTTGTAAATCTTAACAAGTGGTTGGAACAGTGCTTCTGCTCCCTTATGTAGAATCTATGTTAAAAGATTTTCTGTTTGAGAGGAAAATGTGAACAGTTATAAAAGGAAAAATGTCCCCCAGAGATGTCACCAGTGGGGTGCCACAAGGATCTGTACTTCTTCCGATATTATTTTACATAAATGGCTTACCAGAAGGAATATTAAGCCAAAGGAATGTGTGGATGATGCAAGAATATTAGGAAAAAGTCCCACTGCCTTTGATGTATCCATTTCCATCAAAACTTTCTACGTCTTGCCCTGCTGTGTGGATGGCATCCAGTACTTGTCCAATGCCTGCTGTCCCCTAGATTCTCTGGCACTCCCCTCTTTCCATTGAGCGGCCTCACCTGGCTATTTACTCCCGTCATTCTTCTCGTGTGGGTTCTGAAGCAGTTTTGGTCCAGACTTGATCTTTGCTGCTGTCATTCTAAAATTTTCACTTAAGCCTCTCTCCTCACTCTTGCATATTCTCTTCTGGCTAATCTCTCTCATTTGTTCTTCGATTTCTATAGTGTTTCCACTCTCTTGTGCTTCCCTGTTTTAGAATAGTGCATCTCTGGTTGAACCATGGGCTTTGTCCTTGCAATTTCCGTCTTCTGTGCATATGCTCTTGCGCTACCGTCCACAGGATGGATATGGGGTGCACAATAAATTAGCTACTTCGGTGGCAAAATCTAATCTGGTCTCTTCTGCCTCCCAGCACTTTCCAGCGAAGTACTCTATCATCTCCTGACTTTCACTCGAAGTTCCCTCTTCTAAAGTCTGGCTTCTTGCCTTGCTGTTCTTCCCTCTACGTTTACTTCCACAGGTTCAGTGTGGTCGCTGGCACCTAGGTGGCTCTCGTATTCTACTGCACCTATGTGAGACTTACTTGTGGTAAATACCAGATCCAGTCTTGCTGACACATCTCCTTTCCCTTGTGCTGATACAAAGTTTCTCCATTCCGCCTCCATCAACTTAGACCTCCATGCTTTCCGTTACTCATGTGGGTCTCAGGTCTCCCATTCTATTTCTTTGTGGTTGAAATCACCAAATGAGTGTGAGTGTACTCGCCTAATTGTGGTTGCAGGGGTAGATTCATAGCTCCTGGCCCCGCCTCTTCACTGGTCGCTACTAGGTCCTCTCTCTCCCTGTTCCATGAGCTTTATCATACCTTATCTTAACATTATGTATAGATCCTGCCTCCACTACGTCACTTTCCAGACTATTCCACTTCCTGACAACTCTGTGACTGAAGAAATACTTCCTAACATCACTCTGACTCATCTGATTCTTTAACTTCCAACCGTGACCCTTTGTTGCTGTGTTCCACCTCTGGAACACCCTGTCTTTGTCCGCCTTGTCAATTCCTTGCAGGTGCCAAGTCACAGCTCCTAGCCCGTCCTCATTTCTGGTAGCTACTAAGTCCACTATCTCCCTGCTCCATGAGCTTTATCGTATTCCTCTACTTCAACACTCTCAAGATTCTTCCACTTCCTGCTAACTCTATGACTGAAGAAATACTTCCTATTATCCCTATGACTCATCTGAGTTTTCACCTTCCAGCTGTGATCCCTTGTTGCTGTGTCCCATCTCTGAAACATTCTGTCTATCCGCCTTGTCAATTCCTCTCAATATTGTGTGTGTGTGTGTGTGTGTGTGTGTGTGTGTGTGTGTGTGTGTGTGTGTGTGTGTGTGTGTGTGTGTGTGTGTGTGTGTGTGTGTGTGCGAGCGCGCTTTAATGTGACACAAGAAGAGTCAGACAGACGGCGGCGGATAACAATAACATCAACATAAAACGCAATGAAAACGAAAGCTAATTGGATCACGAACACCCCGACCCACAAGCAGGCAGGGGGGGGGGGTAGGTGCGGGGGTGAGGACACGAGGGATGGGAGGGGTTGGGAGGTCAGGACATGAATGAACGGGCAGGGATGGCGAGGGGAAAGATGTCATGTTAGAGGCATCAAACAGATCACTACACCTGACCTACCTCCACCCTCCTGGCAATCTACTCTCTCTCTCTCTCTCTCTCTCTAAGTCTATTTAGGTACAGGCACACATAAATACAGTTACACAAATTATCATACATAAGTAACAAATGTGTAAATTACCTAGGATAATCTAAAACAGTCAGATAAAGTGACTTATTTCCATTAGGGTTTTCGACTTCTCTCTCTCTCTCTCTCTCTCTCTCTCTCTCTCTCTCTCTCTCTCTCTCTCTCTCTCTCTCTCTCTCTGTCTCTCTGTCTCTCTCTCTGTCTCTCTCTCTCTACCCTGGCCGCACACCCACCATCTAACAGGACCTAAATACCTCTCACACAACGAAGAGGCAGCAAGCACACACACTCGTGGGATGAATACCAAACAGGCAGCACCAATTTTGTCCGGAATGGTGGGAAGGTGGGAGGGGGAAGGGTGAGAGTGGGAGGGGGAAGGGTAATTGGGAAGGGGGCAGACGGGGGAAGGAGCTTGTTCCATCGTGGCTTGGGGATGAGGAAAGGAACGAGGTGGAACTTCGAGGCTTCAAGACGGATGGAGGAATGTGGAACTAACGTCGTGGAATTCAGACCTTCCTTGCTGGGGTGGATGGGGAGAGGAAGGGAAGAAGGTTAGTGAACGGGGAAGTGAGGGAAGTAGTAAAAGGGGTGGGGGAGAAAGTGGAAGGGTACAGAGGAAATGAGGAAGTGGGGTGGAACCCTCCCTTACCCCTGACGGGAAAGTAGGAAGTTCGCTGTTTATGTTACTAAAGAGCGCTTGTTGATGGTTACGGGGGTCATCGCCCCCAACGACCCGAACCCAGACAAGGGCTCGTGCTTAATAACCTTATAAATCAGGCTACTGATGCTAGCAACATGTAAACTTAATCGCCAAATCCCGACTGATCACGCATTGACTCGAGGAACTTATTCCTCTCATACGTAAACACCTTATATATGAAGGTAGGATGTTGTACACTTTTAACTACTTTACCATCAAACAGACTTTTGTTTACACAGACACATGACTAGACCGTAGTACTTCCATATATTTTTTTTATTATTTATTAGTACCTCATTATTTTTTTAAGCATCTCCTTGTTCTAAGAGCCTCGCACTGGTTAAGTGTGATGTGAGTAATAAATTCTGAGCATACATTAGCACTTAACATTTACTCAATTATCTCTTAGTGTGTTCGTTGTACTCCTGCTTTTCACTGGGAGAATTTTGCAGTCTCTGCTGTTCTTTCGCTTATACGGAATAATTTCAGTGTGCAGATAAGGAACTAGTTCCTCCAATATCTTCCCGATATGAATTATGACATCGTTCTCGACTGCACTCCAGAGAGTACAGCTCAAGAGACTTGAAGCTTTCTCAATAATATTTAAGTGTTTAAATCGAGTCAGGTCGTGAATGTTCTCTGTACATTCTTCAGATCTTCAGTTTGGCTTACAATAAATGGAGCTATATATGAGGCATGCTAAACCAGCTTTGGTTATTCAGCTGAAGGAGTGGTTAAGGTTCGATCCTTCGTTTGCTAATAGCGAGAGAGACACGCTACTCCTATAGCCAGGCTTTCTCCTACAATAAATGGAACCGCTAGTGTAGAACAATACTGCAGTCTAGAGAGTACAAGTGACTTGATATGTACCCACATTACTCTGGAACAACTCTCTTCTTTTAAACATTCTTAGTTTTCCACATTACAATATTTTGTCATCCAGAGTATCCTGTTATCCAGCCTACCTAGTTATTCAACCAACCTTGATGTCCAGCTCACCTTGCTGTCCAGCCTACCTTGTCTAGTCTACCTTGTCTAGGCTACCTTGTCTAGGCTACCTTGTCTAGTCTACCTTGTCTAGGCTACCTTGTCTAGGCTACCTTGTCTAGTCTACCTTGTCTAGGCTACCTTGTCTAGACTACCTTGTCTAGTCTACCTTGTCTAGGCTACCTTGTCTAGTCTACCTTGTCTAGGCTACCTTGTCTAGGCTACCTTGTCTAGTCTACCTTGTCTAGGCTACCTTGTCTAGACTACCTTGTCTAGTCTACCTTGTCTAGGCTACCTTGTCTAGTCTACCTTGTCTAGGCTACCTTGTCTAGGCTACCTTGTCTAGTCTACCTTGTCTAGGCTACCTTGTCTAGGCTACCTTGTCTAGGCTACCTTGTCTAGGCTACCTTGTCTAGTTTACCTTGTCTAGTCTACCTTGTCTAGTCTACCTTATCTAGGCTACCTTGTCTAGGCTACCTTGTCTAGTCTACCTTGTCTATGCTACCTTGTCTAGGCTACCTTGTCTAGTCTACCTTGTCTATGCTACCTTGTCTAGGCTACCTTGTCTAGTCTACCTTGTCTAGTCTACTTTGTTTAGGCTACTTTGTCTAGTCTACCTTGTCTAGGCTACCTTGTCTAGGCTACCTGTCTAGGCTACCTTGTCTAGGCTACCTTGTCTATGCTACCTTGTCTAGGCTACCTTGTCTAGGCTACCTTGTCTAGTCTACCTTGTCTAGTCTACCTTGTCTATGCTACCTTGTCTAGGCTACCTTGTCTAGTCTACCTTGTCTATGCTACGTTGTCTAGGCTACCTTGTCTAGGCTACCTTGTCTACGCTACCCTGTCTAGTCTACCTTGGTTTCAAGACTCTCCACATTTATACCCCTCAGGGAAGGTTCCTTGATGTTGGTGAGGGGCTCTTGATTTAGGGAATTGGATCTGTGCTCCAGTTCCCCGAATTAAGCCTGAATGCCTTCCACATCCCCTCCAGGCGCTGTATAATCCTACGGGTTTAGCGCTTCCCCTTGAATATAATAATAATAATAATAATAATAATAATAATAATAATAATAATAATAATAATAATAATAATAATAACCCACATTTATAAACACTACAAACATAGTATCAAGAAATGTATATTTTCTGTCAATTATGATTTATGGTGACAGTGTTTAACAGCTGTTTATAGTGACAACTAATAAACAATTGTCAGCTGATCATCACGGTGATCAACCGTCCACCACGACCCTACGACCATCTGTCAGCTGATCATCACGGTGATCAACCGTCCACCACGACCCTACGACCATCTGTCAGCTGATCATCACGGTGATCAACCGTCCACCACGACCCTACGACCATCTGTCAGCTGATCATCACGGTGATCAACCGTCCACCACGACCCTACGACCATCTGTCAGCTGATCATCACGGTGATCAACCGTCCACCACGACCCTACGACCATCTGTCAGCTGATCATCACGGTGATCAACCGTCCACCACGACCCTACGACCATCTGTCAGCTGATCATCACGGTGATCAACCGTCCACCACGACCCTACGACCATCTGTCAGCTGATCATCACGGTGATCAACCGTCCACCACGACCCTACGACCATCTGTCAGCTGATCATTACGGTGATCAACCGTCCACCACGACCCTACGACCATCTGTCAGCTGATCATCACGGTGATCAACCGTCCACCACGACCCTACGGCCATCTGTCAGCTGATCATCACGGTGATCAACCGTCCACCACGACCCTACGACCATCTGTCAGCTGATCATTACGGTGATCAACCGTCCACCACGACCCTACGACCATCTGTCATCTGGTCATCACGGTGATAAACCGTCCACCACGACCCTACGACCATCTGTCATCTGGTCATCACGGTGATCAACCGTCCACCACGACCCTACGACCATCTGTCATCTGGTCATCACGGTGATAAACCGTCCACCACGACCCTACGACCATCTGTCATCTGGTCATCACGGTGATCAACCGTCCACCACGACCCTACAACCATCTGTCAGCTGGTCATCACTAATACACACGATGTATATTCACCAGAGATTTCATTTGTAATCAGGCCAATCCGATCAATCAGCACAATCAGCTTCATTCTACCGGATCAACCACACTGTGATGGCCGTATGGAACAGCGAATTGCTAACAACAACAGTCTGGTTGAACACACTGCTGTTAATACATGAGACTTTAATCCCATGGATAATCCAGCGTCGCTGTTGCCAGAATGATCTCCATTCCTGCTCAGCAGCATTGCCAAACCCGGCACGGCACCATTACCACCCTAGCCACCATCCCTGCCCAGCACAGTGTTACCAACCAGGGCTACCATTCCTACCCACCAGCATTATTACTACCAACGCCATCATAATTTGGTATCGTAACTGCCACCGCTAGTTTTTGCGAGTCCCATTATCAACCCAGCTACCTGCACTACCCCCCTACTACCACCCCCTGGTACTACCCCACCCTAGTACTACCACTCCCTAGTACTACCACCCCCTGGACTACCACCCCCCTAACACTGATCTACTCAGTGCTACCTGCACTACCACTATTACCACCCCCACAATGACCTACTCAGTAGCTACCTGCACTACCACTATTACCACCCCCACAATGATCTACTCAGTAGCTACCTGCACTACCACTATTACCACCCCCACAATGATCTACTCAGTAGCTATTAGATCTTAATGTTACGGATTGCAAAAAAGATTTAGGAGTTCTGGTTAGCAGTAATCTAAAACCAAGACAACAGTGCACAAGTGTTCGCAATAAAGCTAACAGAATCCTTGGCTTCATATCAAGAAGTATAAATAATAAGAGTCCTCAGGTTGCTCTTCAACTCTATATATCCTTAGTTAGACCTCATTTAGATTATGCTGCACAGTTTTGGTCACCGTATTACAGAATGGATATAAATGCTCTGGAAAACGTACAAAGGAGGATGACAAAGTTGATTCCATGTATCAGAAATCTTCCCTATGAGGATAGATTGAGAGCCCTGAATCTGCACTCTCTAGAAAGGCGTAGAATTAGGGGGGATATGATTGAGGTGTATAAATGGAAGACAGGAATAAATAAAGGGGATTTAAATAGCGTGCTGAAAATATCTAGCCTAGACAGGACTCGCAGCAATGGTTTTAAGTTGGAAAAATTCAGATTCAGGAAGGATATAGGAAAGCATTGGTTTGGTAATAGAGTTGTAGATGAGTGGAACAAGCTCCCGAATACAGTTATTGAGGCTAAAACGTTGTGTAGTTTTAAAAATAGGTTAGATAAATACATGAGTGGGTGTGGGTGGGTGTGAGTTGGACCTGATTAGCTTGTGCTACCAGGTCAGTTGCCGTGTTCCTTCTTTAAGTGAATGTGACCTGACCTGATTAGTTTGGGGCATTGGCTTAAGCCGGTAGGAGACTTGGACCTGCCTCGCATGGGCCAGTAGGCCTGTTCCTTCTTTCTTATGTTACCTGCACTACCACTATTACCACCCCCACAATGAGCTACTCACTACTGTTACTACTACTACACAACACAGGGACTCGGGTAAAACTGCTGTGCATGAAAGCAGTCACGACATTGTCTCTCACTGTTACAAAGACATACAATACACAGCTCACCTAAAATAAAGGAATACTATACACCTGATATGCTTGTATCCACGTGTGCAACAGTTCGGTATCTTAACCTCTGAAAGGTTTCGCCTGCACAGTAGGCTTCTCCAGTCAAATGTAGAGGCGTCAGGTGTAGTTGTGAAATGAAGATGATGTACTCAATCTATCAACCTTGCTCAACTCTTCTCCAGGCTGAGGGACTGACCACCTCAAACACTATTTTTCCACTACTACTACTACACCTGATGCCTCTGCATATGACTGAAGAATCCTACTGTGTAGGCGAAACGTTTCAACAATAAAGATACCGAACTGTTGCACATGTGCCTCATACATCAACTGAACCATACACAAACACACACACACACACGCACACCACGAATTTACTGGTTTTAAAAACACGTCTGGCGGCGCTCCTGCGCTAGCATACATCTTGCTTAGTCAAGGTACATTCAGGGAACAATTATATTGTCAGTTAATGGATCCCCCGATGCCTGCGTCGACCTGACCTCCTGACCTGTCCTTAATGGCTCGCTGACCTGCTCTCCTTAATGGCTTGCTGACCTACTCACCTGACCTCAAGTAACATTGTTCAACATGCCACTCTTATGATTATCTTGGAAACCTGGCAGTCCATACCAAGAACTGAAATCTTCTATACTTCAGAGGGACCAGATTTTGCAACGTTAGCGTTAGAAAAGGGCTAGACTTTGCAATGATAGCTTTTGAAAGGGGCCAAACACTGCAACGCTAGCAATGTTTGCTTTAGAAAAGGACCAGACTCTGAAAGGTGATGATCTATAGAGAAGAACCAGGCCCTGAAACCAGTTAATGTTTAGAGAAAGCTCAAGCTCTAAAACCCACTAGTTTCTATTGGCCAGGTCCTGAAGCCTACTAGTTTTAAGAGGGACCAGGCTCGGAAACCTGGAGGTCCTTGGAGAGGGACCAGGGCAGGGCAGTATGACCTCTTAACATCTACTCCCTCTCGTACACTTACCTCTTAGATAAGATCTCCTCCCAGAGTCCTCGGCTTCCCAGGCTTCTACCAACGTCTTACCTTTTCAAGGTCCAGACTCTAAAAGCTTTTTTATATGTCTTTGATATGCGACTCGTTGTGCTCCTCCCAACAAATGTTCTTCGAGTCTTTTCACTCCTACTGACGAGTCTGTTCATCTTAAGTTCGAGCCTAGCAACCTTTGGCTTCGGCGTTGCTAACTTGTACTCTTCAGAAGTCCTCCTTTGTTTACACACACACGAAGCTGATAAGTAAGATACATGTGCAACAGTTCGGTATCTTTATAGTTGAAACGTTTCGCCTACACGGTAGACTTCTTCAGTCAGTACACAGGAACACAACAGTATCACAGGACAGAGGACACCCTCCACAACTTCAGCGCTTAACCATTAGTTATAAGAAGGGTTTGATTCGAGAGGGACTTCCTTAGCATGGGCTAGTAGGCTTACTGCAGTTCTCAATTCTTGCATTCTTGTTTCTACTGTGGGCCCCACCTCCAGGAATGTCTTCGAGATCTTCCACGCCTCACCTTTGCCAGTATATAAGACTCCATTCTCATGCTTCAGCTTCACAATGTTCCATAGTGCTGAGCTATTTTCCAGGCTACGGGACTGACCACCTCAAAAACTATTTCTCCAAGGTTGACAGACCGATTATATCACCTTTACCTCGCCCCTACTGCTGCCTCAAATTTATTCTCCTCTGTATTTGACCGAAGAGGCCTACCGTGTAGGCGCAACATTTCAACAATAGATACCCAACTGTTGCACATGTCTTACACATCAACTTGTCGGTATTATATTCCACTTAGAGCACACGGGAACTTACACAACATATGACAGGTCAATCACTGGGTATGTACCACGAACGTAGAGTCTCTACCTCATCGAGCATATACAGTAGAGAATAAATAACAAACAGGCACAATACCGTGACTGGAACGATACACAAATAACCCGCACATAAAAGAGAGAAGCTTACGACGACGTTTCGGTCCGACTTGGACCATTGACAAAGTCACACTGTGACTTTGTCAATGGTCCAAGCCGGACCGAAACGTCGTCGTAAGCTTCTCTCTTTTATGTGCGGGTTATTTGTGTATATACAGTAGAGCGAGAAAGTCCAGAAGTTCACAATTAGACTAGTTCTGAAGCTGATCGGGAATTAACTCTCCTGCAAGGTTTAAGGAAGTGAACCTTAAGTCACTGGACGAGTAGAGATGGTGACATGTGAGACAGACTGAGACAATGACAGGGTGGATAAATAGACTAACATAAAAGTGTCAAGAACAAAAGTGTATAATTGAAATTAAACTAAAATGTAAGGAAATATTTTTTTCGATGTAAGGGAAGAACAAATTAAGTGGAATTACCTGGGTTTGAATTTGGTAGAAAGTGGTAGATAATTTCGAAAGTGGTATAACTGTAGAAATGAGAGGACCCTAAGAGCTAGGAACTAGCCAGGAGCCGAGACTCGACCCTCCACCATCATACCCCGACAAGAACAACACTGAGAGTACAAACTCTACTGCATCCCCGTCTCTATCACGTTTCTGAAACTATCAATCCTCGTCCCTTAAAAGATGCCCATAACCACGACGATATCTTATACTACTCGTCCTGGTTATGAAATCAGGTAAGACTGTTCAGGCCCGGCACGCAGGAAGGTCATACTTCACCATCACCCCTTCTCCAGCGAAGGGTAGGCCACCCCTTCTACGGGGGGAGGACCTTTCCCTACCCCTTCTACGAGGGTAGGTCTTTCCCCAGCTCTGCGCCTCGTACGTGGGGGTGGCCCTTCCCCCGCCCCCGGCATCCCTCCTGCGTGCACATTAACCTGCTGCAGCAGCACTAATGGTGGATACGTGAGGCATTACCCCTGACAGAAGCCCCGTCAGTCTGGCTTCCAGGGTATCAACAACCGCTCTCACACCATACTGGTCTTCAGACTCACTCTGCTGTTTTAAAACTCGTTTGGGTGTTATAAGTCTTGCGAGATTTATCTTTAAAAGCTTCATCAAGTGTTTTATAACCTGTGCATGTGTTGAGGGACCTTCGTATGACTCATTCCAGTGTTTGAAAGCAGGATAACGATTTAAAAAATTTGCTTAGCATTTTAGCCGCTGTTTCTATGATTAAAAATTTGGAGGTTAAATAATGATTAGACACACTGCATTTGAGAACGGAATTCTCAATGTTTAAGTTTGTATTTTTTCAGTGGTCTTTGTCATATAATTACTTGTTGGGAATGAGGTTGAATACCACCTTTGATGAGTTTCGAGTTTTTCACACTGACAAGTTGATAAAAACAGACTGACGTATATATCTCTCAAGTGTGTTTATGCTAGGTAATTTTCACTATGTATGATAACTGTACTCAGAGAATAAAAAAACACACAATACCGTGACTGGAAAAATACACAAATAACCCGCACACAGGAGAGAGAGAGAGAAGCTTCCACCTATATATACTGCCTCCCTCACTCTTTTGTATTAGTGTGACTGAGTAAATGGTCCAAGTCGGACCGAAATGTTGTCGTAAGCTCCCCTATGTGCGGGTCATTTGTATATTGTACTTATGTGTACTTGTGCCTAAATAAACTTATGCTGAAATATAACTTTAATCCTATTTCATGATTAAATTATTCTTGACTGGTGGTAAATAGGCGACCCTTGGGTAGTCGATAGGCTTTATGCCACATCAACGAACCAAGATACCATGGCAAAATGGAAGCCTTAATGGAGACAATGAGACAAGATGAGGTGAGGTACCATCCTGACTGTCAGTATCAGCTTCCAAGATCTCCGGAAAGACGAGTGTCTGGTTACTGAATGGTCACAGTGCTGGGTTTCCTACACACATCAACCACGGTTCGAAGCCTCATCAATGCTTATATATATATATATATATATATATATATATATATATATATATATATATATATATATATATATATATATATATATATATATATATATATATATATATATATATATATATATATCTTCTGTACCGTATTATGTAATAATATGTACCTATTGGTAAAAAAGAATGAAAAGATAGGGTGGTGGGGGAAGTGGAATATTCAAATGGCTTTCAGGAAGAAATCCAAATATTCTTCCTTGAAGTCTTTTTATCCACTTCTCCGAGGCTGTAGGTCCCACAATTTTACTTCAAAGGTGGACCCCATTATTTATATATATGTATATGTATATATATATATATATATATATATATATATATATATATATATATATATATATATATATATATATATATATATATATATATATATATATATATATATATATATATATATATATATGGAAATAAACAAGCAGTCAGGGTTTCATCATTTTTATTAACAAAAGTTAGATACATCGGCAGTGTGCTGTTACAGTATTTTCTATGATAATTACAGTGTGGGAACAGAAGATAGCTACTGTTTTCTTGTCATATTCCACCAGTCAGGATGGACTCCAGTGTTGAATTATTTCAGTCTGAGCAGAGAGACTTTAGTAAGACAACGAGAATATCGCCAAGTATTCCATCAAATGTTCACTAGTTACTGCAGCATTAAGATTGTAGAAGAGCTGGAGTTACTGCTACTTGAGAGTTACCATCTCTCTCAGGATGGCCGAGCCCAACCATAAACAAGAGAAATATAATTTGTATGGCGATATCTTCATCACACACACGTACATATAACAAAATATAAATAATGCAGATTCACTGTTGTAACGGCGAGGAAAAGAAGGGAAGTAATAGGGAGAAGGTAATGAGTGGAAAGGGAGGGAGAAGGGAAGAAGAGAGAAGTAGGAAGGAGGAAGGGACAGAGAATGGAATAAGGGGTTATGCACCTACCAGTGTTTACAGGCAATTAGAGGTGAAGGCAACGTGCGGTAATTAGCACGCTGAGGCTCTGACCAGGTAGGTAGGTAGGTAGATGCCCTGACTAGGTAGGCAGGTAGCTGCAGGTATATAGGTAAGCAGCTGCCCTAAACAGGTAGGTAGGTAGGTTGCCCTGACCAGCTAGGTGAGTAGCAGGTAAGAGCCCTGACAAGGTAAGTAGGTAAGTAGTAGCCCTGGCTAAGCAGGTAGATAGAAGCCCTGGCTAGGTAGGTAGATTGAAGCCCTTGTCAGGTAAGTACATAGGAGCCCTGACCAAGTAGGTAGAAACCCTGGTCAGGTAGAAAGATAGAAACCCTGGCCAGGTAGACAGATAGGGGTCCTGGCCAGGTAGGTAGATAGAAGTCCTGGCCAGGTAGGCAGAGAGAAGTCCTGGCTAGGTAGGTAGACAGATAGGAATCCTGGCCAGGAAGGTAGATAGGAGCCCTGGCCAGGCTGCCATAGTGAAGAACTCTGTTCCACAAGGCACAGTACTCGCCCCCATCTTATTCCTTATCCTCATATCAGACATAAACAGAGATATACACCACAGCACCGTATCATCCTTTGCGGATGATACTAGGATCTGCATGAGGCTGTCATCTGCTGAGGACGCGGTTAACCTCCAAGAAGATATAAACAAAGTTTTCCAGTGGGCAACGGTAAACAATATGATGTTCAATGAGGACAAATTCCAACTACTCCGTTATGGAAAACTGGAGGAGATAATAACTAGAACAGAGTATACTACTGACTCCGGCCATACAATAGAGCGGAAAAATAATGTAAGGGACCTGGGAGTAGTAATGTCTGAGGATCTCACTTTCAAGGATCACAACAGTGCCACGATCGCACGTGCAAAGAAAATGATAGGATGGATAATGAGAACTTTCAAAACGAGAGATGCCAAGCCCATGATGATCCTTTTCAAATCACTTGTTCTCTCTAGGCTGGAATACTGCTGTACATTAACATCTCCATACAAAGCAGGTGAAATCGCAGATCTAGAGAGTGTACAGAGATCCTTTACTGCACGTATAAGTTCTGTCAAGCACCTTAACTACTGGGAACGCTTGGAAGCACTTGACTTGTACTCGTTGGAACGCAGGAGGGAGAGATATATCATAATCTACACTTGGAAAATCTTGGAAGGAATGGTCCCAAATCTGCACACAGAAATCACTCCCTACGAAAGTAAAAGACTTGGCAGGCGATGCAAAATGCCGCCAATAAAAAGTAGGGGCGCCATTGGTACACTAAGAGAAAACACCATAAGTGTCCGGGGCCCAAAACTGTTCAACAGCCTCCCATCAAGCATTAGGGGAATTGCCAATAAACCCCTGGCTGCCTTCAAGAGAGAGCTGGACAGATACCTAAAGTCGGTGCCGGATCAGCCGGGCTGTGGCTCGTACGTCGGACTGCGTGCGGCCAGCAGTAACAGCCTAGTTGATCAGGCCCTGATCCATCGGGAGGCCTGGTCGTGGACCGGGCCGCGGGGGTGTTGATCCCCGGAATAACCTCCAGGTAACCTCCAGGCAGATGGATAGAAGCCCTGGCCAGGATGGGTAGAAGCACTGGCCAGGTAGGTAATAGGATTCCTGGCCAGGTAGGTAGGTAGGTAGGTAGATAGGATTCCTGGCCACGTAGAAGACAAACCCTGGCCAGGTAGGTAAGTAGAATTCTTGGCCAGGTAGGTAAGTAGAATTCCTGGCCAGGTAGTAGACAGCAGCTCTGGCCAGGTAGATAGATAGGATTTCTGGCCAGGTAGTAGACAGAAGCTTTGGCCAGGTAGGTAGACAGATAGGATTCCTGGCTAGGTAGTAGACAAAGCCCTGGCCAGGTAGGTAAGTAGAATTCCTGGCCAGGTAGTAGACAGCAGCTCTGGCCAGGTAGATAGATAGGATTTCTGGCCAGGTAGTAGACAGAAGCCCTGGCCAGGTAGGTAGGTAGATAGGATTCCTGGCCAGGTAGTAGATAGAAGCCCTGGTCAGGGTGGCGCCACACACCACCGTCCGCAGCTGGCTATGCACACTAACTGCTCCATTTACGCCCCCACCCTGCCCCTCCCAGCATCCCTCATACCCTCCCCCTCCCCTACCTTTCACCATCTCCCTTAAGCCATGGGGAAGGGGGAAGGAGGAGCAGGAGATGCCGCCTAGCTCAGTGGTGAGATGTGCTCAGCAGTACCTGACAGTCTGTAAATCAGCACACACACTAATGTAGAAAATTCTCCCATACACTCTACGTTCACTGACTTTTTTTTTTGGTTATCCCAGGTAATCTACACATATGCTGTTATGTATGATAATTTATGTAACTGTATTTACGTGTACCTGTACACATAAATAGTTACACTTAGTGAAGTCAGTGGTCACACGAGGTCACCCTATCTGTCCTGCATGTAGGGAACAAAAAAAAGGCACGATACAGTGGCTAGAACAACACACATAACGCGCACATAGGGGAGAGAAACTTACGACGACGTTTCGGTCTGATTTGTGACTTTGTAAATGGTCCAAATTGGACTGAAACGTCGTCGTAAGCTTCTCTCTCCTATGTGCGGGTTATTTGTGTACTGCCCTTCATTTGTTCTTTGGAGAATAAGTGTCGAGTGTGATAATGATATCACAGTTTGTTGTTGTAGTGTTTCAGAACTAGAACACAAGTTTTGTAGTGTTTCAGAACTGGAACACAAGTTTTGTAGTGTTTCAGAACTAGAACACAAGTTTTGTAGTGTTTCAGAACTAGAACACAAGTTTTGTAGTGTTTCAGAACTAGAACACAAGTTCTGTAGTGTTTCAGAACTAGAACACAAGTTTTGTAGTGTTTCAGAACTAGAACACAAGTTTTGTAGTGTTTCAGAACTAGAACACAAGTTTTGTAGTGTTTCAGAACTAGAACACAAGTTTTGTAGTGTTTCAGAACTAGAACACAAGTTTTGTAGTGTTTCAGAACTAGAACACAAGTTTTGTAGTGTTTCAGAACTAGAACACAAGTTTTGTAGTGTTTCAGAACTAGAACACAAGTTTTGTAGTGTTTCAGAACTAGAACACAAGTTTTGTAGTGTTTCAGAACTAGAACACAAGTTTTGTAGTGTTTCAGAACTAGAACACAAGTTTTGTAGTGTTTCAGAACTAGAACACAAGTTTTGTAGTGTTTCAGAACTAGAACACAAGTTTTGTAGTGTTTCAGAACTAGAACACAAGTTTTGTAGTGTTTCAGAACTAGAACACAAGTTGTTGTGTAATGTTTTAGAACCGAAGATGTTAAAGGAGAAGACTCAACTTCTCAAGGGAGACAAAGAAACTAAAAATTCATTTGGATAAGTGAAACAATGAAGGTGAAGTGGTTGGGGATTACGAAGGGAAGCATATTAACAGCGACGAGGAAGAGGATGCTAACAGTAACAAGTGGGAGGTGGTTTGCGGCAAAGGTAGAAGAATAAAATTGAGGAAAAAATGCTGGAATGTAGGTATGAAAGTGCTGTGCAGTTATCCAGGATGAATGTACTCCAGTGGGTAATAGGGAAAAAGGTACTATTAACTCCTCTACTAATACAGGTAAGAATATTCTCATTGTTGTTGACTCACTGATCAGATATATGTACCGAGGTGTCTGTAACAGCTATGGTTGGTCCCATCAGGTGATGGGACCAACCCCATTATCCGCCTCATACAGTTAATTAGGTCAAAGGGAGGGATTCCGATCATATGTAGCATTTTGTCTGTAAGAGACGTGGGCAATGTATGAATGTCTAGGACAACTGGTGTAAACTGTTGGTCAGATAAGGACTGTTATGAACTTGTCAGTAAGCTGGAAAAAGTGCAGAGATCTGCAAGATTAGTCCCAGAGCTGAGACTCGAACCTTGCAACCACATATAGCTGATTCCACGCACGAACACACACACAAACTCTCTCTCACTCTCTCTCTCTCACTCACTCACTCACTCTCTCTCTCTCTCTCTCTCTCTCTCTCTCTCTCTCTCTCTCTCTCTCTCTCTCTCTCTCTCTCTCTCTCCAACATTGTATTAAAATAACTAACATTTCAGAGAAAACTATGCGAGTTGTAAATTAGAGACGAGAGTAGGTGGACCGTGAGGGAATGGTAGACGGCATTCCTGCCTACTATCACTACTACCACCATCACCACCACTGCTACTAACACCACCACTACCACCATCACCACTACCTCCATCACCACCACTACTACTACTACTACCACCACCTCCACTGAAACACATGAATACTTTAATTTAACCCTGGTGCTGAGGCTAATGTTAATTTTCTTCTTCCTTGATAGTAACATAGGTGAAGACTGGTGTGATGTGAATCTGACTGTTAATGTCCCCAACGCCTCATCCTTCTCCATTCTTCTCTGTATTGGACTGAAGAAGCCACTGGCTGGCGAAACGTTTCCTCAGTAAAGATTCCTAAGTGTTGCACAAGTGTCTCATTCTTCAAACTCGAGGAATGAGACGTTAGGCAGACGACGAAGGCTTGGTGGACAGAAATTACAATCCCTTCCTTCCCCTTTGGGTACCAAAGGAAAGGCCCAGAATCACTGTGTGAGGTCACAACAAAGATCACTACAGACGATACAGCTCCCTGATAGCTGAGACGTGGATAATACAGTCACATTAAGAAGGCGAACAGACAGGAGGCGCTGAACTGTCGGCAATCATAAATGACATTCATCCTCTCTAAAGTTAATAAACACGCAAGCGCACACAGACAGACAGACGAACAGACAGACAGACAGACAGACAGACACACACACACACACACACACACACACACACACACACACACACACACAAACTTGGAACCCTCATCTCGCCAAGCATTCCAAGAAAATTGAGAAAGTTCAGAGCGTGGCCACCTGAGTACATATGCTGGCTGAGGCAAGTTCTTTGTTCAGCAGCTGGGAGTAAGCCACACCAGACAACCAGGTGAGTACAACTTAGTGAGTACATGTGCTGGCTGAGGCAGGTTCTTTCTTCAGCAGCCGCTGTAATTACTGGAGAAAGTGGCCCTGCCCGCGTCTCCGGGTGCCACAAATGCTTACCGCTACAGGTTAAGCTTCTGTTGCCCACAACACGGTACGCTACCTACATCCAAATGACGTACTGTCGACAACAATAAAGAAGCGAAACACGCACTGAGGAATAAGCTTTTACCGGGATAACATTTCGCTCTGTATAGAGCTTGATCCAGTCATGATTTGATAATGCTACCGCTGACCTCTGCACAATGTACTACCTCGTCCCTCTGGCCCAATGTACGATACGCTCCTAGTCTTAGCAACAACTTACCTTGCTCTTTAAATCTTAAGTTTACAAATGACTGAGGCCGGACTGAGACCAAAATTGCAAGGATGATGTGCTGACCAGCGAACAACGACTTTAATTCATGTCTACCTTTGCACAGATTGTTCTCTGTATTAAAGGCACACAGTCCCTGTTCAGAAACAAGAGCCAAGCGATGGTTAACAAAAACAGAGCAGCGTCGCTTCTGTCAAAGACAAACTTCTTGGAAACACTCTCGCGATAAATGACACCCCTTTTTGTATTATTGCTCATTATTATGTGACTGCCGTTACGGTTTCAGTAGAGGTCACCCTGCAGCTGACCTGTTAAACCTCTCCACTACGTGGTTACTACATCTATTAAACCTCTCCACTACGTGTTTACTAGAGCTCTTAAGCCTCTCCACTACGTGGTTACTAGATCTCTTAAACCTCTCTACAACGTGGTTACTCGTCATTGGATGAATCCAAGATCAGCAGTGTAGCTGTTCTGAAAATTTCTGATGGCACTGATCGCGAAAAGCGCCGGAATCATCTTGTAAAAACTACAAACACCGGGAATTTAACTCCACTCAACACCTGAGTGACTACTCTTACGATAGTCCTTGCAGGAGCAGAGACTGTAAGAACCTCAATGAGTGTCAGCGCTCCAAATGAATTGTTGCTGGTTTAGTCGAAAGAATTTCCTAGCGACACTGACTAATCCTGACCTTGATGCTAGTTCACTCCGGACAAATTTATTAAAAGTAGTAGAGACATGCTAATCTCTGTACTATAGGTTATCGTGGGCTGGATGTATCATTCAGATAGGCATAAGCCTTCCTAGGTCTCTGGAAATACTAAAAGCGGCAGCTTTGTCTTGATATAGCTTAATCAACTTCACCTCATCCCAGAATCTCATGCCTATGCAAACAGCAACACTTTAATAATTACTTATACAAATGCTGAGATGTCCACGTCCCTCACACATCAATCATCCTCTTACACATAAATCAACCCGAAAAAAACGAACCCAATTTACTTTTGCTTCCGAGAAAAAGCAAATTATAATTTTCTCTAGACATGGGGCTGTTGCTACTGAAAGTGTGGTAAGACTGACTGAAGGTCTCTTAGCATCGGAGAGTGATACTGATCTCTTTGGTGTGAGATGTGAGAGTAGTGACGGTAGTCAGGTGGTGAGTCTTACAAGCAAGGCAGCCACGATAACAGTGCTACGAGGCATCTTCTAAATCTTCGACAGAAGAAGCTGTAAATTAAAACAAAAAAAATCACAATACCGTGGCTGGAACAATATATAAATAACCCGCACTTAGGAGAGGGAAATATAGTGTTTAGGTCGGGCTTGGACTAATGACAAGTCACAGTTTGATTTTTCAATAGTTCAAGTCGGGCTGAAACGTCGTCACACGTTTCCCTCCCCTTAATGCGGGTCGTTTGTGTAAATTGCAAAACTATATATGAAGCAAAAGTTCGTTCCTACCTTGAGTATGCACCTCTTTCTTGGACTGCTTTCCCCTTCCCCCCCTTCTCCTATTTAGTATGGATCCTGCAGCGCCATAGGAATGGGCAGTAATTAAGTTTATTATAATGAAGGGGAGGGTAGCTCCAATTCCTTGGATTAAGAGCCCTTCCTTGCCCCCATGGGACCACCTTGCAAGACTTAGGAACAAAGCCGAGGAGCCGGCAAGACGCCTGGACACAGCCTAGTTAGAAATGATTGTCTTACTGCTATGTATAAAATCATTACTGTCAAGGTTCCCCAGCTTGGCGAACACTCAAACAACAGCTGTTATACTACACGACGGGCAGGCATCGGCATTATTTTTTTTTTTCTGTCTCTCTCATCATTTTCAAGGACGACCCTCTCAATGATCATTAATTCTTCGACTGACTCGTGTTTAGGGCAGGTTCTGGCAATATGTAAACATCTGGGAGGTCAAGCCAACAAATGGCTGTTTCTGAGTTTCAGGTGGCTCCAACTTCATCCTTTTTCCTACCTCTTTATATTAATAAAGTCATAAACAATAGCTAAAATGTACTTAAGATACTGCTAGACAAAAGCTTTTAAATGAGAAGAGGTAAGATAACACCTTGTTAGAGCACTGAAACTAACACATGTAGAGAGACGGAGAGGGAGGGAGAAAGAGAAAGAGAAAGAGAGAGAGAGAAAGAGAGAGAGAGAGAGAGAAAGGAGAAAGAGAGAGGAAGGGGAGGAGGGAGAGGAGAATATATGGAGAAAGGTAGTGGCTGATGGAGATAAAGTTTGTGAAGTGCATGTGTAGGCTGCTGGTGATGTGTGGGAGAGGTTCTGGGTGTGTGGAGGGCAATGCTTGTGTGGGAGGACATGGTGTGTTGATGGAGATAGATGGTGTGTGTGGGAGAGTGCTGGTGGGAGGCTTGGTGTGTGTGGGGAGGTGTTAGGGCTGTGTGTGGGGCTGCTGGTGGGAGTGCTGGTGTGTGAGGGTGCTGGTGTGTGGGAGTGCTGGTGTGTGTGGGGCTCTGGTGTGTGGGGAGTGGTGGTGTGTATGAGGGCTGCTGGTGTGTGGGTACTGGTGTGTGGGGGCTGTGTGTGTGAGTGCTGGGTGTGTGAGTGCTGGGTGTGGGGAGTGTTGGGTGGGGCTCCTGGTGTGTGGTGGAGTGTGGTGTTATGAGGGGCTGCTGGTGTGTGGGAAGCTGCGGTGTGTATGAGGGGCTGTGTGTGGGGAGTGCTGTGTGTGTGAGGGCTGCTGGTGTGTGGGAGTGCTGTGTGTTGAGGGCTGGGTGTGGGGAGTGCTAGTGTTGTGAGGGGCTGTGGTGTGTGGGAGTGCTGGGTGTATGAGGGCTGCTGGTGTGTGGGGAGTGCTGTGTGTATGAGGGGCTGCTGGTGTGTGGGGAGTGCTGGTGTGTGAGGGGCTGCGGTGTGTAGGGATGTAGGTGTGTGAGGGGCTGCTGGTGTGTGGGAGTGCTGGTGTTGGAGGGGCTGCTGGTGTGTGTGGGAGGCTGGTGTGTGTGAGGGGCTGCTGGTGTGTGGGGATGCTGGTGTGTGAGGGGCTGCTGGTTGTGAGGGGATGCTGGTGTGTGTGAGGGGCTGCTGGTGTGGGGGATGCTGGTGTTTGTGAGGGGCTGTGGTGTGTGGGGATGCTGGTGTGTGGGAGCTGCTGTGTGTGAGGGTGCTGGTGTGTGAGGGTGCTGAGTTGTGAGGGATGCTGGTGTGTAGGGGATGCTGGTGTGTGAGGGGTGCTGGTGTGTAGGAGGGCTGTGGTGTGTGGGGCTGCTGGTGTGGGGGATGCTGGTGTGTGGAGGGCTGCTGGTGTGTGGGAGGATGTGAGTTCTGTGAGGGGAGCTGGTGTGTGTGAGGGGCTGCTGGTGTGTAGGGGATGCTGATGTGTGTGGGGTGCTGGTGTGTGGGGATGCTGGTGTGTGAGGGTCTGGGTGTGTGGAGGAAGCTGTGTCGTGAGGGCTGTGGTTGTGAGGGGCTGCTGGTGTGTGGGGGATGCTGATGTGTGGGGAGTGCTGTGTGTGTGGGGGCTGCGTGTGTGAGGGGTCTGGTGTGGGGATGCTGATGTGGTGAGGGGCTGCATGGTGTGGGGTGCAGGTGTGTGGGGGTGCTGGTGTGTAGGGGATGCTGTGTGTGTGAGGGGGCTGGCGGAGGTGCGTGTGTGGGGATGTGAGTGTGTGAGGGGTGCTGGTGTGGGGATGCTGGTGTGTGAGGGGCTGCTGGTTGTAGGGATGCTGAGTGTGTGAGGGCTGCTGGTGTGTGGGGATGCTGAGTGTGTGAGGGTGCTGGTGTGTAGGGGATGCTGATGTGTGTGAGGGGCTGCTGGTGTGGGGATGCTGTGTGTGTGAGGGCTGCTGGTGTGTGGGGATGCTGTGTGTGGAGGGCTGCTGGTGTGTAGGGGATGCTGATGTGTGGTGGGGCTGCTGGTGTGGGGGATGCTGGTGTTGTGAGGGCTGCTGGTGTGTGGGGACGCTGGGTTGTGAGGGGCTGCTGGTGTAGGGGGATGCTGATGTGGTAGGGGGTGCTGGTGTGTGGGGCTGCTGGTGTTGTGAGGGGCTGCTGTGTGGGGAGCGAGCGCGTGAGGCTGTGGTGTGAGGGGCTGCTGGTGTGTGGAGGATGCTGATGTGTGAGGGGATGCTGTTGTGTGGGGGCTGCTGGTGTGTGGAGGGGTAGCTGGTGTGGGGATGCTGATGTGGTGAGGGGCTGTGGTGTGGTGGGTTGCAGTGTGTTGGGAGGATGCTGATGTGTGTGAGGGGAATGCTGTGTTGTGAGGGGCTGCTGGTGTGTGAGGCGTGTGTAGGGATGCTGATGTGTGTGAGGGGTGCTGGTGTGGGGATGCTGGTGTTTGTGAGGGGCTGCATGGTGTAGGGGATGCTGATGTATGTGAGGGGCTGCTGGTGTGTGGGGATGCTATGTGTGTGAGGGTTGCTGGTGTGTAGAGGGGATGCTGATGTAGTGTGATGGGGGCTGCTGGTGTGGGGGATGCTGTGTGTGTGAGGGCTGCTGTGTGTGGGGATGCTGGTGTGTGAGGGGCTGCTGGTGTGTGGGGATGCTGGTGTGTGAGGGCTGCTGGTGTGTAGGGGATGCTGAGTGTGTGAGGGGCTGCTGGTGTGTGGGGATGCTGAGTGTGTGAGGGGTTGTGTGGGGCTGTGTGAGGGGGGGATGCTGTGTGTGTGTGAGGGGCTGCTGGTGTGTGGGGATGCTGGGTGGATGTGTGTGAGGGGCTGCTGGTGTGTGGGGATGCTGATGTGTGAGGAGCTGCTGGTGTGTAGGGGATGCTGATGTGTGGTGGGGCTGCTGGTGTGTGGAGGGCTGCTGGTGTGTGGAGGGATGCTGGTGTGTGAGGGCTGCTGGTGTGTGGGGATGCTGGTGTCTGTGAGGGGGCTGCTGGTGTGTAGGGGGGATGCTGATGTGTGAGGGGTTGCTGTGTGTGTGGGGCTGTTGGTGTGTGTGAGGGATTACTGGTGTGTGGGGTATGCTGATGTTCGTGAGGGGCTGATGGGTGTGTGAGGGGTTGCAGGTGTGTGGGGGTGCTGATGTGTGTGAGGAATGCTGGTGTGTGTGGGGCTGCTGGTGTGTGGAGGCTGCTGGTGTGTAGGGGATGCTGATGTGTGTGAAGGGGCTGCTGGTGTGTGGGTGGCTGCTGGTGTGTGTGGGTGGGCTGCTGGTGTGTAGGGGGGATGCTGATGTGTGTGTGGGGGCTGCTTTTGTGTGGGGGCATGCTGGTGTGTGTGAGGGGGCTGCTGGTGTGTAGGGGGGATGCTGATATGTGTGAAGGGGCTGCTTGTGTGTGGGGGGATGCTGATGTATGTGAGGGGGCTGCTGGTGTGTGGGGGGATGCTGGTGTGTGTGAGGGGGCTGCTGGTGTGTAGGGGGATGCTGGTGTGTGTGATGGGGCTGCTGGTGTGTAGGGGGGATGCTGATGTGTGTGAGGGGGCTGCTGGTGTGTAGGGGATGCTGGTGTGTAGGGGGGATGCTGATGTATGTGAGGGGGCTGCTGGTGTGTGGGGGGATGCTGATGTGTGTGAGGGGGCTGCTGGTGTGTAGGGGGGATGTTGATGTGTGTGGTGGGGCTGCTGGTGTGTAGGTGGGATGCTGGTGTGTGTGAGGAGGTTACTGGTGTGTGTGAGGGGATGCTGTGTGTGTGACGGACGCTGGTGTGTGTGAGGGGCTGCTGGTGTGTGGGGATGCTGATGTGCGTGAGGGGCTGATGGTGTGTGTGAGGGCTGCTGGTGTGTGGGGATGTTGATGTGTGTGAGGGGCTGCTGGTGTGTGGAGGCTGCTGGTGTGTAGGGGATGCTGATGTGTGAGGGGGCTGCTGGTGTGTGGGTGGCTGCTGGTGTGTTGGTGGGCTGCTGGTGTAGGGGATGCTGATGTTTGTGTGGGGCTGCTGTTGTGGGGGATGCTGGTGTGTGAGGGGGCTGCTAGTGTGAGGGGATGCTGATGTGTGAAGGGCTGCTTGTGTGTGGGGATGCTGATGTATGTGAGGGGCTGCTGTGTGTGGGGATGCTGTGTGTGGATGGGGCTGCTGGTGTGTAGGGGATGCTGATGTGTGAGGGGCTGCTTTGTGTGGGGATGCTGATGTGTGTGAGGGGCTGCTGGTGTGGGGATGCTGGTGTGTGAGGGCTGCTGGTGTGTGGGGATGCTGGTGTGTGTGAGGGCTGCTGGCGTGTAGGGGATGCTGATGTGTTTGAGGGGGCTGCTTTTGTGTGGGGGATGCTGGTGTGAGGGGGCTGCTGGTGTGTAGGGGTATGCTGATGTGTTTGAGGGGGCTGCTGGTGTGTGGGGGGATGCTGGTGTGAGGGGGCTGCTGGTGTGTGTGTGCGAGCTAATGTGGGGAGGTGGAGTTACACAAACACCACAGAACCCTCCACGATGGTAATGGAAGAACTGAGGAGACATCATCACCGTCTAACATCAACGAAGGTGACGAGTAGAACTCTGCTGGTACCATCAACACTGATGACAAGACAACTGTAAATTGAAGAAAAATTATTGAAAGGTTTCTAAAAAAATATATTTTTCAAAGTGAGGGAGAGTGCTGAACTGAGATTCAAATTAAGTAATTACTCTCTCTTTCTGTCTGTCTCTCTTTTATGACTTAGAGGCCTCAACAGACTTCAGATGGGGTCAGACAAGTGGTTTATCGAGTTCAACGCAAGTAAATGCAAGGTCAAGCGTTTTGGAGAAGGCGAAGGCAGACCAGACGCAGAGTACAGCATGGGCGGAGAGAAGCTGGAGTGAATACAGTACCTAGAATATTGCCAGATTTGCATATAAACCATATAACAGCAAATTAACAAACCTCAGAATAGCATTCAGGATTTTGAACAGTGAATCCTTCAGAACCTTATACACGGCATAACACTGGCGAATCAACGAGTATGTGGCCCCAGCATGGAACCACACCTGGTCAATCACGTGAAGAAACTGGAAAGAACAAAGGTTTGCAACCAAGCAAGTACCGGAATTCAGAATAATGCACTATGAGGAGAGGTTAAGAGAACTTAACCTGACAACCTTAGAGGAGATGACAAAATCATAAGAGGAATTGACGGAGCTGACAGGGACAGAATTTTTCGTTAAGAGAGAAAATATCAAGGGGATACAGGTGGAAGCTGAAGACACAGAACAACAGAGATGAAAGAAAACATTTCTTGGTTGATAAGGCACAAGAAGCCAGATGTCAAGTGATCAAGGCGATCTAGGAGGAGGGGCAGGAAATAAGCAACGACCCCCGCAAGTACAAATCGGTAAGTACACACTCACATATACCAATAGCTGTGACTCGACCCCTGCAACAACATATAGGTGAGTACACATATGTTCACTCTATATATACTGCAGGTGAAGACAGTGTCAGGTGAAGACAGTGTCAGGTGAAGACAGTGTCAGGTGAAGACGGTGTCAGATGAAGACAGTGTCAAGCGAAGACAGTGCCAAGTGAAGACAGTGTCAGGTGAAGACGGTGTCAGATGAAGACAGTGTCAGGTGAAGACATTGTCAAGTGAAAACAATGTCGGGTGAAGACAGTGTCAGGTGAAGACAGTGTCAGGTGAAGACAGTGTCAGATGAAGACAATGTCAGATGAAGACAGTGTCAGGTGAAGACAGTGTCAGATGAAGACATCATCAGGTGAGGACAGTGTCAGGTGAAGATAGTGTCAGGTGAAGACAGTGCCAAGTGAAGACAGTGTCAGGTGAAGACAGTGTCAGGTGAAGACGGTGTCAGATGAAGACAGTGTCAGGTGAAATCAGTGTCAAGTGAAGACAGTGCCAAGTGAAGACAGTGTCAGATGAAGACAGTACCAGATGAAGACAGTGTCAGATGAAGACAGTACCAGATGAAGACAGTGTCAGATGAAGACAGTACCAGATGAAGACAGTGTCAGGTGAAGAAAGTGTCAGATGAAGACAGTGTCAGGTGAAGACAGTGTCAGGTGAAGACAGTGTCAGATGAAGACAGCATCAGATGAGGGGTGTCAGGTGAAGACAGTGTCAGATGAAGACAGTGTCAGGTGAAGACAGTGTCAGGTGAAGTGTCAAGTGAAGACAGTGTCAAGTGAAGACAGTGTCAGATGAAGACAGTGTCAAGTGAAGACAGTGCCAAATGAAGACAGTACCAGATGAAGACAGTGTCAAGTGAAGACAGTGCCAAATGAAGACAGTACCAGATGAAGACAGTGTCAAGTGAAGACAGTGTCAGATGAAGACAGTGTCAGGTGAAGTGTCAAGTGAAGACAGTGTCAGATGAAGACAGTGTCAAGTGAAGACAGTGTCAGATGAAGACAGTGTCAGGTGAAGACAGTGTCAGGTGAAGTGTCAAGTGAAGACAGTGTCAAGTGAAGACAGTGCCAAATGAAGACAGTACCAGATGAAGACAGTGTCAAGTGAAGACAGTGCCAAATGAAGACAGTACCAGATGAAGACAGTGTCAAGTGAAGACAGTGCCAAATGAAGACAGTACCAGATGAAGACAGTGTCAAGTGAAGACAGTGCCAAATGAAGACAGTACCAGATGAAGACAGTGTCAAGTGAAGACAGTGCCAAATGAAGACAGTACCAGATGAAGACAGTGTCAGGTGAAGACAGTGTCAAGTGAAGACAGTGTTACCAAGGAAAACAACAGAATGATTATACAGGTGAATGATATTAATGTTGCATAATAAGAGGGGTAGTGTTGGCAACCCTGATCTCCCGACTGGTTAAATTACTGAGGAATGTGGAGGAACTCTCTCTCTCTCTCTCTCTCTCTCTCTCTCTCTCTCTCTCTCTCTCTCTCTCTCTCTCTCTCTCTCTCTCTCTCTCTCTCTCTCTCTCTCTCTCTCTCTCTCTCTCTCTCTCTCTCTCTCTCTCTCTCTCTCTCTCTCTCTCTCACTCTCTCTCTCTCTCTCTCTCCCTCTGTCTCCCTCTGTCTCCCTCTCTCTCTTCCTCTCTCTCCCTCTCTTCCTCTCTCTCCCTCTCTCTCTCTCTCTCTCTCTCTCTCTCTCTCTCTCTCTCTCTCTCTCTCTCTCTCTCTCTCTCTCTCTCTCTCTCTCTCTCTCTCTCTCTCTCTCTCTCTCTCTCTCTCTCTCTCTCTCTCTCTCTTTCTATCTCGACTTAAATAATACATCAACTGGAATGAATACAGAAAAGAATAACTAAGGAAATACACTAATTATGAAATATCCCCTTATGTTTCTCATTTCATTAACGTAAGTGAGAGGAAACATTCTCTCTTTTTCTCTCTCACTCCAGTGGTACTGAAGGCATGTTGGGACACACTTAACCTGTAGCACCTGTAACCTGTGTATGAGGGAGACGCTGGTCGGGTAGTAGTCCTGCCCCCATGGTGGTCTAGCAGGTATGATGGGGGTGAGACCGCTGACACGAGTTCCATACTTGCGCGCGCCTTACTGTTACTTGCAGACATCCTGACATATTCTCATTCATTATAGCTTAGTTCTTTCTTTTCAAACCCTTTAACTATCTATCTATCTATCTATCTATCTATCTATCTATATATATATATATATATATATATATATATATATATATATATATATATATATATATATATATATATATATATATATATATATATATATATATAAAAACACAAACTATGGTATTTATACTGAAAATCACGACAAGACATAAAGGACTTGGAAACGAAGGGAAAAATAACAAAATCTTGGAAATTTAACGAAAACTATCCAGAAGAAAAATAAATAAATAAGTAAAGCATACAAATTTAGCGAGAAATAAAGAGGCGCCAAAAAAAAAAAAAGTTTTAGAAGTATAGCCATAAATCTGCAGAAGAAACAAGAGAAATATGCGGACGCGTGGAGGAAAATAATCAGAGATTTATGTTCAAAAACTTTGCAGAAAGTTTTAAGACAAAATATAAATATATAGAGATAAGAAAATAGAAAGACGGAAACCTAGCAGAGTCCTCCAGAAGTAGAACACGCGCGCACACACACACACACACACACACACACACACACACACACACACACACACACACACACACACACACACACACACACTAGGCGAGCTAGATACCTCAAAGGCGATTGGGCCGGATAACATCTCTCCACGGGTCCTGAGAGAGGGAGCAGAGGCGCTATGTGTACCACTAACAACAATCTTCAACACAGGGCGACTACCTGAGGTATGGAAGACATGAAGCATTAAGCTACTGACCAGTGTCACTGACATGTATAGTATGCAGTCATGGAGAAGATTATCAGAAGAGTGGTGGATCACCTAGAAAGGAACAAGCTTATCAGGGACAGCCAGCACGGGTTTAAGGACGTGAAATCCTGTGTCACAAACCTACTGGAGTTCTATGACAGGGGGAGAGCAGTAAGACAAGAGAGAGAGAGGGGTGGGTAGAGTGCATTTTCTTGGACTGTAAGAAGGCGCTTGACACAGTTCCACACAAGAGATTAGTGCAAAAGCTGGAAGACCAGGCACGGATAACAGGGAAGGCACTACAATGAATCAGGGAATACCTGTCAGAAAGACAACAGCGAGTCATGGTACGTGACGAGGTGTCAGAATGGGCACCTGTAACGAGTGGGATTCCACAGGGGTCAGTCTTAGGACTGGTGCTGTTTCTGGAATTTGTGAACGACATTACGGAAGAATAGACTCCGAAGTGTCCCTATTTGCAGATGATGTGAAGTTGATGAGTAGAATTCAATCGGACGAGGACCAGGCAGAAACTGGCTCCTGGAGTTCAACCCCACCAAGTGCAAAGTCATGAAGATTGGAGAAGGGCAAAGAAGACTGCAGACAGAGAGGAAATGGTATGGTGATACCGACAAGATGTGGAAAAAGACACTTATGTACAGTTCAGGACATTTATTAAAGGAAACGTTTCGCCACGAGTGGCTTCTTCAGTCCTAATACAGAGAAAACTAAGAAAACATTTATATATATAGTGGCAGGAGTCAGGTGAGGTGACGCGTGGGTAGAGGTGGTAGTAGTAGTAGTAGTAGTAGTAGTAGTAGTAGTAGTAGTAGTAGTAGTAGTAGTAGTAGTAGTAGTAGTAATGGAACTAAGGAGGTGAGGGAAGAGAGGGACCTGCTGGCATCAAGTAACACCAGTTCCCAGGATGGGTAATATCCTCTTGCTTAGTAATTTTGAAATACTGTAACTACCGAATTTTTGCTTTATAGTGTTACTGACAGAAATTAGTGCAGCTTCAATGCATTTTCTCCGTCTTAAGTCGTCTTCTTTAATAACTAGTTTAGCTTCATTGAATTTCATGAGGTGTCCAACATCGTCTCTATGTTGAACACATGCGTTTTTGCGGTCATCATTTCTGCAAGCATTTTTGTGTTCTGCTATTCTAATGTCCAGAGTTCTGGCTGTTTCCCCTACATATACTTTGTCACACCCCCCATATGGTATAGTGTAGATTCCTGCACTTGTGCCAGAATCATGCTAGGGTTTTTGTATCAGGTTCCTAATAGTAGTTGAAGAGCTGGTAGATATTTTAGCTAGTTTTCTGTCAAACATTTTTGAAACATTAGTGGCAACGTTGCTGACCGGTAAAACGATGTAACTTGGAGGCTTTTCTTCAATTTGATAGGTGTTGGTCTTGCTGAGGATACGTGTTGCACGTTTCCTGCAGTCACGTATGAAGTGTAGGGGAAAGTGTAGTGAACTAAAAGAGTTGGTGATGTATGTACATTCTTCTTCGAGGAACTGTGGACTGGAAATTCTGTAGGCTCTCAGAAAGAACCCAATAACTACCCCTCTTTTAGTACTTGTGTCATGGTGAGAGAAGAAATGTAGAAGATCGTTCTTGTAGGTAGGCTTCCGGTAGACTTTAAAAGAAAGTTTATTTTCCCCTGTGCGTAAGAGAACGTCGAGAAAAGGTAATTGGTTGTCCTTCTCCTCCTCTAGTGTAAATCTTTGTGTTCGTTATAACTGTTTTAGGTTTGAGGACAAGAAGTACAAACAACTCTTCGGACTAGCCATGGGATCCCCCCTTAGTGCAGTTCTTGCCAATTTATATATGGAGGACCTGGAATCAAGAAGGATCCTCAGTAACATCCCTCGCTCAGTTACATGGATGCGGTACGTAGATGATATTTTGGTCATTGTACCCAAAAATCTTGACGTACGGGGCATCCTCAACACCATCAACACTCTGGAGCCTAGTATTAAATTTACACTAGAGGAGGAGAAGGACAACCAATTACCTTTTCTCGACGTTCTCTTACGCACAGGGGAAAATAAACTTTCTTTTAAAGTCTACCGGAAGCCTACCTACAAGAATGATCTTCTACATTTCTTCTCTCACCATGACACAAGAACTAAAAGAGGGGTAGTTATTGGCTTCTTTCTGAGAGCCTACAGAATTTCCAGTCCGCAGTTCCTCGAAGAAGAATGTACATACATCACCAACTCTTTTAGTTCACTACACTTTCCCCTACACTTCATACGTGACTGCAGGAAACGTGCAACACGTATCCTCAGCAAGACCAACACCTATCAAATTGAAGAAAAGCCTCCAAGTTACATCGTTTTACCGGTCAGCAACGTTGCCACTAATGTTTCAAAAATGTTTGACAGAAAACTAGCTAAAATATCTACCAGCTCTTCAACTACTATTAGGAACCTGATACAAAAACCCTAGCATGATTCTGGCACAAGTGCAGGAATCTACACTATACCATATGGGGGGTGTGACAAAGTATATGTAGGGGAAACAGCCAGAACTCTGGACATTAGAATAGCAGAACACAAAAATGCTTGCAGAAATGATGACCGCAAAAACGCATGTGTTCAACATAGAGACGATGTTGGACACCTCATGAAATTCAATGAAGCTAAACTAGTTATTAAAGAAGACGACTTAAGACGGAGAAAATGCATTGAAGCTGCACTAATTTCTGTCAGTAACACTATAAAGCAAATATCCGGTAGTTACAGTATTTCAAAATTACTAAGCAAGAGGATATTACCCATCCTGGGAACTGGTGTTACTTGATGCCAGCAGGTCCCTCTCTTCCCTCACCTCCTTAGTTCCATTACTACTACTACTACTACTACTACTACTACCACCCCTACCCACGCGTCACCTCACCTGACTCCTGCCACTATATATATAAATGTTTTCTTAGTTTTCTCTGTATTAGGACTGAAGAAGCCACTCGTGGCGAAACGTTTCCTTTAATAAATGCCCTGAACTGTACATAAGTGTCTTTTTCCACACTGCAGACAAAGTAGAGTCTAGAGACTACAAACCTCATTCAAGGAAAATGATCTTGGAGTGAGTATAATACTGGGCACATCTCCTGAGGCGCACATCAACCAAATAACTGCTGTAGCATAAGAACATAAGAATGGAGGAACACTGTACGTTAGAAGGCCTACTGGCCCATTTGCGAGGCAGGGGCATCCTTATCAAAACAGCCTCTACCTAAAGCTACCCAATAAATAACTCCCGTACCCAATGACACCAATGAAACCCAGCCCCTCCCACTCATATACTTGTCCAATCTCTTCTTAAAGCTACCCAAGGTCCTAGCCTCTATCACCCCACTGGGAAGATTGTTCCACGCATCTACAACTCTGTTAGAAAACCAGTACTTACCTATGTCCTTTCTAAATCTAAATTTATCCAACTTAAATCCATTATTTCTGGTTCTTACCTGGTTTGACACCCTCAGTACTTTATTAATATCTCCCTTGTTTATGCCCGTCATCCACTTATACACTTCAATGATATCTCCCCTCGTTCTACGCCTCTCCAGAGAGTGGAGATTTAAGGCTTTAAGTCTATCTTCATACGGGAGGTTCCTTACACAGTAAATCATTTTAGTCATTCTTCTCTGTATGTTCTCTAATGAGTCTATGTCCATCCTGTAGTAAGGGGACCAAAACTGAGCAGCATAGTCTAAATGAGGTCTCACTAGTGATGTATAGAGCTGCAAAATAACTTTTGGACTTCTGTTACTTATACTTCTTGAGATAAATCCAAGTAATCTGTTGGCCTTGTTGCGCACACTAAGGCACTGCTGTCTTGGCTTTAGATTTCTGCTCACCATGACTCCCAAGTCCTTTTCACATTCTGTATGATCAAGCTCTACTTCACCTAGATTATAGCTTCGAGGGTTATTTTCATTACCAAGGGCAAGTACCTTACACTTATCCACATTGAACTTCATCTGCCATTTTTCAGACCAAGACATTAATTTGTCTAAATCGTCCTGGAGTTCATTGATATCCTCCTCAGAGTGAATTATACGGCCTATCTTTGTATCATCAGCAAACTTACTCATGTCACTCGTAATCCCTTCATCAAGGTCATTAATGTAAATTATGAACAAGAGAGGGCCTAAAACTGATCCTTGTGGGACGCCTCTAGAGACTAATCCCCATTCAGATTTCACTCCATTAATGGTAACTCTCTGCTTTCTATTGGTAAGCCATGCCTCTATCCATGCTAGAACTTTACCTTCTATACCATGAGCTGCCACTTTTCTTAAGAGTCTCTTGCGAGGTACTCTATCGAAGGCTTTACTAAAATCCAAATAAACAATATCATATTCCTTATCACTGTCAACTGCCTCAAATGTTCTATTGAAGAACGTCAGTAAGTTTGTCAGGCAGGAACGACCTCTCGTGAATCCATGCTGAGATTCATTTATCAAGTTATGCTCTTCAAGGTGACTTCTGATAATGCCAGCTATAATTGATTCTAATAACTTGCCCACTATAGATGTCAGGCTTATTGGACGGTAATTTGAAGGAGTGGACTTATCCCCTGATTTGAATATAGGAACCACATTAGCCATCTTCCACAACTCTGGCACAACACCGGTAAGGATGGACGCATTGAATACACTCGTTAATGGCTGACTAAGCTCCATCTTGCATTCCTTAAGTACCCTGGAAAACAACTCATCGGGTCCCGGGGACTTATTTTGCTTCAGTTTGTCTATCTGTTTAATAACCATGTCCCTCGTGACAGTAATATTAGTTAACTTAAATTCATCAGGAACTAAATAATTGTTAATTACTGGAATCTCATTTACATCTTCCTGTGTAAAAACTGACAAAAAATAGTCATTAAATAAGGAACACATTTCCAGTTCGTTATCCGTCAGCTGTCCATTCCCAATTTTCAGAGGTCCTACTTTTTCCTTCACCTTCGTCCTATACACTTGAAAGAACCCCTTTGGATTAGTCTTTGATTCATTAGCAACTCTAATTTCATAGTCACGTTTAGCCTTTCTAATCGCCTTTTTTACTTCTCTTTTAAGCTGAACATATTGGTCAGTAAGGTTAACCTCTCCTCTTCTGATGCGCCTATAAATTCCCCTTTTCTCCCCTAATAGATGCTTTAGCCTCCTGTTAACCCATTTGGGATCGTTATTATTAGACCTAATTTCTCTCTGGGGAATGTATATACTCTGGGCACTGTGTACATTATTAAGAAAACAATCATAAAAGCAGATCCCTTCATATTCATAAGTATGATTATCGTCAATAAAATCATTAGCTAGATAACCCCAATCAAGATTAGACAGATGTTCCCTAAGTCCATTATAATCGGCAGAACGAAAATCAGGGATTTTTACTGTATTATCATTATTCTTGCATTCCCAATTAATGCTAAAAGTGATGGATTTGTGATCACTTGCGCCAAGCTCTTCAGTGATCTCCAGATTATTCACGAGTGTTTCCTTATTTGACAAGACTAGGTCTAGCAAATTATTACCCCTGGTAGGCTCAGTTACGCTCTGTTTCAGAAAACAGTCCTGAACTGTTTCCATAAAGTCACTGGACTCTAGATTACCTGTCAAAGAATTCCAGTCAATTTGACTAAAGTTAAAGTCCCCTACTATGACTACGTTACTGTGTCCAGAAGCCCTAACAATTTCGTCCCAAAGAAGTCTCCCTCTATCGTGATCCAAGCCTGGAGGTCGGTATATTACACCTAGAATTAGTTTTTCTTGACCCTCCACGAACTCTACCCAAACAGACTCTGTTACTGCTCCATCTATTTTTATACCTGTTTTTATGCAACAATTAATATTTTCTCGAACATACAATGCAACTCCTCCCCCCTTCCCATTACATCTATCCACATTGAACAACTTAAATCCCTGAATATTACACTCAGCAGTCATATCCCGACTCTTTAAATCATACCACGTTTCAGTTAATGCAATGATATCAAAGTTCCCAGCACATGCTACCAAACGTAGTTCATTAATTTTATTTCTTGCACTTCGACTGTTAGCATAAAATACCATCATATGTTTTTTCTTCTGCACATTTTTCCTATTCATCTTTGTTTTTACACAATTTCTGAAATTATCATTACCCAGAGTTACTCCATGACAGTTACTATTAAGATTCTTAATATCAGAGCATAAGTCAATATATCCATACTCATTATTTATCATTTCTAAACCCATACCTCTAACTAATCCTAGTTTAAAGTCCTAACAACCCCCTCAACTGAGTTAGCAAGAAAACCCACACCTGCCCTGGATAAGTGAACCCCATCCCTGGCATACATGTCATTTCGGCCATAGAAGTTGTCCCAGTTGTCAATGAATGGTACTGCATTATCCTTACAGTGTTTATCCAGCCAACAATTAATACCAATTGCTCTGGACAACCATTCATTACCAACACCTCTTCTTGGCAAAATGCCACATATAACAGGGCGCCCCCCCCTTCTTCCTAATTATGTCTATAGCTGTCCTGAACTTTCTAACTAAATCCTCACTTCTACGCTTGCCTACATCATTGCCTCCAGCACTGAGGCAAATAATAGGATTGATCCCATTACCGTTCATGATGTTGTCAAGCCGGCTAACAATGTCCTCCATCCCAGCCCCAGGAAAGCAAACCCTCTGTCTCCTACTCCTGTCCTTCAAGCAGAATGCCCTATCCATGTATCTAACCTGGCTATCCCCAACAACAACAATATTCTTACCTTCCTTGTTGTCGTTCGTCGTGACGATCCCAGTAGTAGACTCACATTCGTCGGGTAGCACCGAGAATGCGTTGGAGGTTTCCACAAGAGTTTCCACAGCAGTCTCATTCTTCTTCATCGTTTCTGGATTTCCATTCGTCTTCTTGATCGTCAACTTCGTCGTCCCCTGCTGTCCAGCCACTGACCACGATCCCTTCTTGACCTGAGGACTCGAAACAGGAGGACTACTACGAATCCTCTTGTTTTCCTCGGTCAATCGCCGTATCTCCATCTTCGCTACCCTCAATTCTTCCTTAAGCTGCTGGTAAAGTTGCTCGATGGAGGGCATCTTGGTTCAGTCCACGGGAGCACACAAGACACTTCTTCACAGAGTTAAGTACAGGTCACCACTGAATTAAGTACAGGTCACCACTGTTAAGTACACATCACCACTGAGTTAAGTACAGGTCACCACTGTATTTATCATTTACAGAATAGTCAGGAAGTGGAAATGTCTGGGAAGTGATGTAGTGGAGGCAGGATCTATACATAGCTTTAAGAGGAGGTATGATAAAGCTCATGGAGCAGGAAGAGTGACCTAGTAGCGGCCAGTGAAGAGGCGAGGCCAAGAGCTGTGACTCGACCCCTGCAACCACAACTAGGTGAGTACACCCCTCTCACACACAAAGACTACAAACCTCACTCAAGGAGAAAGATCTTGGGGTGAGTATAATACCGAGCACGTCTCCGGAAGCACACATCAACTAGATAACTGCTGCAACATATGGGCGCCTGGCAAACCTAAGAATAGCATTCCGATACCTCAGTAAAGAATCGTTCAGGACACTGTACACCGTGTACGTCAGGCCCATACTGGAGTATGCAGCACCAGTTTGGAACCCACACCAGGTCAAGCACGTCAAGAAATTAGAGACAGTGCAAAGGTTTGCAACAAGATTAATTCCAGAGGTAAGAGGAATGTCCTACAAAGAAAGGTTAAGAACATAAGAACATAAGAAAGAAAGAACACTGCAGCAGGCCTACTGGCCCATGCGAGGCAGGTCCAAGTCTCCTACCGGCTTAAGCCAATGCCCCAACCTAGTCAGGGCAGGTCACATTCACTTAAGGAAGGAACACGACAACTGACCTAGCAGCACAAGCTAATCAGGTCCAACTCACACCCACCCACACCCACTCATGTATTTATCTAACCTATTTTTAAAACTACACAATGTTTTAGGCTCAATAACTGTACTTGGGAGTTTGTTCCACTCATCCACAACTCTATTACCAAACCAGTGCTTTCCTATATCCTTCCTGAATCTGAATTTTTCCAACTTAAAACCATTGCTACGAGTCCTGTCTAGGCTAGATATTTTCAGCACGTTATTTACATCCCCTTTATTTATTCCTGTCTTCAATTTATACACCTCAATCATATCCCCCCTAATTCTACGCCTTTCTAGAGAGTGCAGATTCAGGGTCCTCAGTCTATCCTCATAAGGAAGATTTCTGATACATGGGATCAACTTTGTCATCCTCCTTTGTATGTTTTCCAGAGCATTTATATCCGTTCTATAATACGGTGACCAAAACTGTGCAGCATAATCTAAATGAGGTCTAACCAAGGATATATAGAGTTGAAGAACAACCCGAGCACTCCTGTTATTTATGCTTCTTGATATGAAGCCAAGGATTCTGTTAGCTTTATTGCGAACACTTATGCACTGTTGTCTTGGTTTCAGATTACTGCTAACCAGGACTCCTAAATCTTTTTCGCAATCCGTAATGTTAAGATCGACATTATTTAGTTTATATGTGGTATGGTTATTTTCCTGTCCAACATTTAGAACTTTGCATTTGTCTATATTAAACTGCATCTGCCACTTCTCCGACCACTGCATCAGTCTATTCAAATCTTCCTGGAGTGCTCTAAAGTCCTCGTCAGAATGAATTCGACGGCCTATTTTAGTGTCATCGGCAAACTTGCTTATGTCGCTCTTTATGCCCTCATCAATGTCGTTTATGTAGATTGTGAACAACAGGGGGCCCAACACTGACCCCTGTGGAACACCGCTCGTGACGCTTCCCCACTCTGATTTCTTCCCATTTATGCAAACTCTCTGCTGCCTGTCAACCATGCCTCTATCCAGGAAAAAATTTCTCCTATTCCATGTGCCTTAATTTTCTTCAATAGTCTCTGATGTGGGACCCTGTCAAAAGCCTTACTGAAGTCCATATACACAATATCATATTCATTACCATGATCTACCTCCTCAAATACCTTAATGAAAAAAGTTAATAAATTCGTAAGGCAGGAACGCCCTTTTATAAAACCATGCTGAGATTCGTTGATTAATTTGTGCTTTTCAAGGTGGCTACGAACTGCCTCGGCAATTATTGATTCCATAAATTTTCCCACTATGGAGGTTAGGCTTATTGGTCTATAGTTCGAAGCTAAGGATCTGTCACCTGCTTTGAAAATAGGTATCACATTTGCCATTTTCCACTTATCTGGCACCATGCCAGTCTGTAGTGATATATTGAAAAGATTAGCCAGAGGTTTGCTAAGCTCCTCTTTACATTCCTTTAGAACCCTTGCATACAGTTCATCAGGGCCTGGGGATTTGTTAGGTTTTAATTTATCAATTTGCCTAAGAACCATGTCACTTGTGACCCTAATCGTGCATAGTTTATTATCATCCTGTTCTACATAATTTATTATTTCTGGAATATCGCTAGTATCTTCCTGAGTAAAAACTGAGAGGAAGTATGTGTTAAAAATTCTACACATTTCCTTATCACTGTCTGCGAGCTGACCCGAGTAACTTTTGAGTGGGCCTATCTTGTCCCTGATCTTACTTCTGTATACCTGAAAGAATCCTTTTGAGTTAGTCTTCGATTCTCTTGCAACTTTAACCTCATAATCTCTTTTTGCTTTTCTAATTCCCTTTTTTATTTTTCTCTTTAACTGAATATATTGATTTCTTAATTGCACCTCTCCTCTTTTGATTTGCCTATATGTGCCTCTCTTTTGACCAATGAGATGTTTTAATCTATTGTTCATCCATTTAGGATCATTTTTGCTTGATCTGATTTCCTTATTTGGAACGTAAGTTGTCTGAGCAGCTAGAACTATGCCCTGGAAAACGTCATATCGGCAATCATCACCACCTACCTGACCCATAGTCAGGTCATTCCAGTTCAGCCCACCCAAGTAATTTTTCAGTCCTATGAAATCAGCCAAGCGGAAGTCAGGGACAGAGACTTGACTGCCATTATTAGGGGAATTCCATGATATATTAAAACTGAGTGATTTGTGATCACTTTCCCCGAGCTCATCATTAAGCTCAAGATTATTAATTAGCGTTTACCTGCTGGCAAGAACCAAGTCAAGCAGGTTATTTCCTCTAGTTGGCTCTGTCACAAGCTGCTTTAAAAAAACAATCCTGAATCGTATCAAGAAAGTCACTTGATTCTAAATTTCCTGTCAAGTGGAAATAGGCCTGACGACACTGGATGACAGGAGGGTTAGGGGAGACATGATAACGACAGAGACAGGATGTTCCAGAGATGGGACACAGAACAAGGGGTCACAATTGGAAATTGGAGACTCAGATGAGTCAAAGGGATGTTAGGAAGTATTTCTTCAGTCACAGAGTTGTCAGGAAGTGGAATAGTCTGGAAAGTGAGGTAGTGGAGGCAGGAGCCATACATAGCTTTAAGACGAGGTATGATAAAGCTCATGGAGCAGGGAGAGAGAGGACCTAGTAGCGATCAGTGAAGAGGCGGGGCCAGGAGCTGAGTCTCCACCCCTGCAACCACAATTAGGTGAGTAGGTGAATTAGGTGAGTACACACACACGCACACAGAAGGGGCAGAATTAAGTGTGGTGACGGGACAGTAGTGCGGTGATGGACTCCTGGTCGACTGCTACAACTAACACTGCCAGCCTTTTTGTTTGCTGCCTCATAATTAACAGGGAAAATTATAAGCATGGTAAATTGGTGCCGTCTCCTACTCTTTCCCCTCTTTTTCTTCTTCATGTCCCTATACTCATATTTTTCCTATAACTTTCACTCTCTATTTTGCGCTCTTCCTTTGTCTGTTTTATCATTATATAACTGGTGCTAAACAATTTATTTATTTCTGCAGTACACAAAATGTAGTTTACATATAATAAAATATTCCTAAGCACAAAATAAAGCCACTACCATGCAGTGTATTTCAGGTAGACTAATCCTAATGCTAACTCAATTTTCATAAAAAAAAAAAATAGGCAATAATATAAATTATACATTCTTGCACGCAGCTCACAAGCTGGAGTTCATCCACATCTTCCTAAATATTTTTTCGTACCCTCTTAAGAGGCTTAAATGCTTACCCTACTTGATACTGTTTTTGTTGGGGTTAAGGGCTCCAGTGGCACTAGGTCCGCATGAACCCTCCAGCCGAAGGTCCGGAACCACGATCCCGACGTCACGCAGTCACCCACTCTGCCCGTGGCGTAAAGAAAGGTTATCACATTCCTTTTTTTTTTTCCTCCTAGCTTTGAAAAGCGGGAATTGGGGACAAGGCGACACAGAATGGAGGTAAATGAACCACGGGGAGGCTTGGAAAGACTTTTTGTCAATCTAAGGGTAGACAGGAAGTAAAATTACCTTGACGGGGAGAATGATGAAAGCAAATTTCATACACAGTTTTAATAATAGGTACGACAAGGCCCTCCAGGTAGGGAACTAGTAACCCAGGCCTTATGTAGTTATAATGCGAAGGCCGGGAACCGAGATCGACCCCAAAGCCACAATAAAATGAGCACACACACACACACACACACACACACACACACACACACACACACACACACACACACACACACACACACACACACAGCATAAGAGATAAAGTATCAGGAAGAGACAGGACAACTAGTGGAGTTGCATGTTGTTCCTAGCGTATATTAATGACCTAACAGGAATAAACGCCTACATATTCTTGTTTGCGAATGGTACTAAAACAGTGAATGCAAACCGAATAGGAAAGTAAACTGCAAGACGATCTGGATACACGTAAGTAATAATAGAATAAAGTAACTAAAATATAACCCCTTCTCATTTTCCAACTTCTGACATCCACAGGGATGTCAGAAGTTGGAAATTGAGAAGGGGTTACCGCAGACAGTCTCTTATGGTTAAAAAAAGCGAAAAAAATAGTTAATGAAAAGACCTAGGAATTACCATTATTCCGGATCTATTCTCTAAAGCAAATATAAACAGAAAACATCAGCAGCACAGGCTGAGTTCTGAAGAATATTAATGGCATTCAGAAAACTGTTCAGTGACAGGTTGAAAACACACCTCATATGTGCGATCCATTCTTGAGCACGCAGAGCCTGTGGTGCACCTCGCCTAGTAAAACAAAGTGAAACTCAAGGAAATCTACAGGAGTGCATTCATGCCCGTGCCTGAATTGAGAGGAAATGAGATATGAAGAACGAAAAATACGAGGGGCCATGATCAAGACATACAAAATAGTCGGGCAGAGATAAGGAAGACAAGGATAAGCCCTTAACCAGGGACGAAAAAAAGAAAAACAAGAGCAGAGAGCATGTTCGAAAACTGCACAATCAAATGAGCCAAAGAAATGCCAGAAGGCATTTCTGCAACATAAGAGGCAAAAAAGTAGGCAAAAAAAAAAGTGGAATGACCTAGACGTGGACTTCAAGTACGGGTTCAAAAGAAGCTATGACAAAGCTTTTTCACGTTGGTGAATCGAAAGACTGGACCAAGAGCTAGCGTTCACCACCTGCAAACTCAATGCACGTACACACACACACGTGTATATACACAGCGAAGAGGACGGGCCAGGAGCTGTGAATCGACCCCTGCAACCACAAATAGGTGAGTATACACACACACACACACAGAGTTGAGACTTGACCCCTGTAACCACAAATAGGTGAGTACACACACATGGGGCCAGGAGGTATGACTCAACCCTGCAACCACAAATATGTGAGTACATACACGCGGGGCCAGGAGGTATGACTCGACCCCTGCAGCCACAAATAGGTGAGTACACACACATACACACAGGTGCTGTGACTCGACCCCCTGCAACCACACATATGTGAGTATAATATAGCTGATGACACAAATAGTGTCGGAGTACACAGCACCAGCATGGAATCCACACTTGAAAATGTATAATACGAAACCGGAGGTGTAAAGTATGCAACGAGATTAGTTCCAGAACTGTGAAAAATGAGCTATGGAGAGAGGCTAACTGAATTGATAACGACAGTGGATTAGATTAGATTTTGCCACCGAAGTGGCTAGTTTATTGTGCACCCCTTATCCATTCTGTGGACGATAGCGCAAGAGCATATGAATACACAAAAGGCCTAGGAACTAGGCCCCAATAAGGGTTAATAGGTGTACATTTGGATTTATATCTACAGTTCACTTATTCTGACATGTCACATAGGTTATTATACTGTCTACCTCTATATTCCTCAATAAGAGGACAATTAAGCACATAGTGTTCAAGACAGTGACCATATGCCTGATCACATAATTTGCATTTGGTCTGATAATCTGTGTGTCTCCCAAACTTCCAGAAGTACTTGTAACCAAGCCTAAGCCTGGCCACTACAACATCAGTCAGTCTGTTCTCATGACAAATTGCTCCATAAACATACTTATCTATGTTCATATTATCATAGTGGGTTATAGCTCTACTCAGGCTTCTAATTGCATTCCTGATACATTGATTTTCATTATTTACTTCTCTCCTAATATTATTCCTAATGCTAGACACAGATATACCCAAGTTAAATTCCACATTCTCCTTCTGGGTACTCTCCTTGTCTAACATATCAACTTTATCATGAACGAGTAATCCAATGCGTGATGGGATCCACAGCAATTGTACATTAATTACTTGTTCCCGGATTTCTGAGTATCTATACCTGGCTTCTCCAATAAGCATGTTGCTGGAGTCATTATATGAGTCAGAGCCTTCAATGATGACATAAAATCAGTAATGATAAAAGAGTCAAGCTCAGTGTCATAAATTAGCTTTAGCGCCATTAGCATTGCAAACAATTTAGTTTGCAGTGTAGACGCCCAGTTGTGAATTCTAATGATAATGGAAGACAAAAAAAAAAAAAAAAAAAAAAAAAAAACCAGGGAAAACAGGATACCATAGAAAATAATCTGAGAAACTGATAAGACAGACATGGATAAGCTACTGGGGAGGCGGGAAACAGGTACCCGGGAGCAAAACTGGAAGTTAAAGATGCAATGAGCCACAGGGATGTCAGGAAGTATTTCTTTAGTCTCAGGGTGGTCGAGAAGTGGAACGACCTTGACTAAGTAATGTAGGCAAGCTGCATACATAGCTTTAAGAGCAGGTACGACAGGGTCCAAGAGACTAGCAGGGAATGCATATGGCAAGCAACAAGTTGCGAGGCAGGGCCAGGAGCGAGGACTCAGCCCCTACAACTACATATAGGTGAGTACAAACACGAACGACTGTCGGAGGTAGTTACTGGCAATCCAAGCCAGGAACACTTTTCTTATCTAATTATATTGTAATAGGTTGTAGAATATTATTAAATTCGTAGTGGAGCGCTAAACCCATATGGGGACTGAGAAAAAAAAACTAGTAAAGTATGAGAGAGATGAAGAAATGGTTGTAAGATATAAATGCAACTTACATTATGATACAGGTCTCAATAAGTTAAAGGTTGTGATGATAAATACCTACCTGGAGCATACCTGGAGGGGGTATCGGGGGTCAATGCCCCATCGGCCTGTCCATGACCAAGCCTCGTGGTGAACCAGAGCCTGATCAATCAGGCTATTACTGCTGGCCACAAGCAAAACCGACGTAGAAACCACGGCCAGGTTGGTCGGGAACTGACTTTAGGCGCCTATCCAACTCCTTGAAGACAGCAACAAACAACAAAGAAATACTGGGATACCTAAGACCACAACAAGAGCAGGAAGTTACTCCTGGATCTTTGTGAAAACCACTAAAATATATTTAGAAAGAAGCAATATGGTCTTCAGAAGTCAGGAAGTAATGCATTCAAATTAGAATCATAGCACTGGCACTATTAAGCAGAAACATTCTCGTTGGCTTTACGAAGACAACATTTATCGACAAAATAGACATGGCAGAACAACTTTTCAGTGGGACAGTGTTGGGCCTGCTTTACCAAGTCATGATTTGCTGGTTACTTGTAGTCGATTCCGGAGGTCACCGCCCCCGCGGCCCGGTTCCTGACTAGGCTGGTACCACTCCTGGTAACTTACTGAGCCAAGAGATAGGAATAAATGTGGAGCTGTAAACGTGACTTTCCCAGGCAACACCAACTAATAACTTTTTTAAACTGACTCGAGTACATCGCAGCGCCTCTGAAGTTGAAAGAAATATGAGTTGGACAATCTTCGGAGTAATAAATTTTATTTGAATTAGATCAGAGGTCAGCATGGTAGTCTCCAGTTTGAGGTAAACAGTGATAGGCAAAACAAAACAAAAAGTGTTGAGGCTTCGAAAATTTGATGGGGAAAGATAAGAAGCGAAGCAAGAGACAAGGATGAACACCTTGTCCATTAAATTCCATCACAATGACTTCTGCGTCATCATTTAACGAGCAATTGTTTTCCTTGAAATCAGATATTCTTTCTTGCTAATCTTCAGTAGCAAAATAGCGGTGGTGGGTGCAGTAAGGCCAGTAGTCCAGGGCCCCAGCCCTCGCTCCACCATAACATACCAATAGCCATACCTCCTACATCACCGTACCCACTCTTTACCCCCTCTCCCACACCCCTCCACACCCATCGCACCACCGTTCGTCCCTGCCCTACTCCAGTTGTACGTCCCTGAGCGATAAAATGTGGTTAAGCTCTGATGCGATGCCGAGAGCAGTTACTTCCCCTCTCCCCCATCCCTGCCACCAGTCCTACTAACGCTACCAGCTGATGCTAATGATTTTCTACACTGAATTCCATACAAAACAAAAAGTCTTCCTACTATCCCAGTTAACGTGACCCTAAAACAAGCCATTTTTTTTCACTGTGCTCTACTTGATTTAGATGAAAATCAGTATCCCTTATGTGAACAATACCAAGCTCAGAAAAAATATGTGTAGGAAAGAGGGTGTGTAAGGCAGTAGCGAGGACCAGGAGTGGCAACACTGGCCCGACACAAGGTAAACATAGGCTGCCAGGCCAGCACCCGGGCCAGCAGAAGAATAAATGGATGCTTCAAGAAATACGTTCCAAAATTGATGCATGGAAAGCTACATATCTATACTTATGTTTGTTTGGCTAATGAATGCAGAGGCAGGAAGAAAAATGGCATCTGGCTGTTTGTAATGGCGTCCGCTGGCTAAAGGAAAGCAGAGACGGGGTGCAAGAGGCCCTCCCTTTCCCCCTACTGTGGATGATGATGCTGATAGTATAAAAACTGAGATGTATATCTGCCAGTGTATATATACTTACGTATATATACATTGGCAGATATATACTTACGTATATATACATTGGCAGATATATACTTACGTATATATACAATGAGAAATGTGTATTTTCCTGGATTATTATGGTTATAACTGTAATCTTAATTTTTAAAGGGGCGGACCGGTATGGTCAGATGGCCATAAGCTCCAGTGGCGGGTCATCATATGACTATGACTCACGTCAGGAAACACTTGTCCTGTTTCCGGACGAATCTTACGTAAACTAACCTGCCAGGGTATATACATCAAGAGAATCATATCTCATAATGTATAAACAGAATTCACTTTACTCCATATTAATAACCCTTGTGTGGTCGATAAATGTTAACTTAACAAACTAATCTAGTCTCTCATTACAAACTAACCTATTATAATTTAACATGTAAGCTAACCTAACAAGCTATATAATTTACTCAAAAAATTACTCGAACACACATATATATATATATATATATATATATATATATATATATATATATATATATATATATATATATATATATATACATATATATACATATATATACATATATATATATATATATATATATATATATATATATATATATATATATTATATATATATATATATTATATATATATATATAAATGTAATATATATGTAATATGTATATAATATATATATAATATAATATATAATATATATATATATATATACGATATGTATATTATATATATATATATATATATATATATATATATATATTATAAATATATATTATATATATATTTTTATATATATATATCTGTTTATATATATATATATATATATATCCTGAGGAATATATTTCTCAGCGTAAATATGCTGAATTTGCTTTAACCCCTAAAAGAGGGATTAAAGTATTCTTGCCTGATGGTTAAAAGGTTACCGAATAACCTTAATGACTCGTGCAGCCGATAGGTTTTAAACTCCATTAACCAACATACTCTAACTAGTGGACAGGACCATGTAGCGCTGAGGGAAGGTGGTACTGGTGGTGCTCACACGAAAGTGGCTGAAATATTGATTAAAAGGAGACATAAGGGCGTTGTTGCAGGGAAATGTGGGGTTTGGTGGGAGTAGGTTGCAGATGTGGTTAAAGGGTGTGTTAAATCATACATACAAATTCAGTACCAATATTCAAGAAATAGTCTTGCCATCAGATGACATGCAATTTAATTTTTATACCGAGTGGACGGGTAAGCCAGTAGAATGATTTGGTCAAATAACCTAAATATTCACTGAGCAGGTCGTCATATGACTAGGACCGGAGTCAGGAGACATTTTCCAGTGTCTCGTGATAAACATAATACGACAAGCTTACCTTTCAAAGTAAAGAATAAGAAGAGAAAGGCTCAGTCAGGTCACTCAGGCTAGACCACAGTTCAACACCGGCAAGCCAACGGCAGCTGCTGCTGTGGCCGTTTATAGGGCCACTAGCTACCCATTTTGGAGAGGAGAGAGATTCTGCCCAGATTATTAACCGTAGGATTAGTAACCCAGGATAACCAAATAAAGCCATGTCGTCAGACTGGCTTATTCCCACTGGGGTTCTTAATCCTCTTCCCCAGGATGCGGTCCACACCAGTTAGTTGTGCCGCCTGAGCGGCTAGTTTATTGTGCACCCCATGCTCATCCTGTGAGCGTTAACGTAAAAAACAGGATTACAGAGGTCACAATGGGTCTTTGTCAGACCCCACTGAGTTTTGTTTCATCACTAGAAAGGAATATTAGTCATTTCATATTTAACAATTACTTCATATATATATAGTTGTTGTACACAGTGCAGTACATTAACAAATACAATCTAAAAATAATGATATCTAATTACCACTAATTTTTTTTCAAGTTCTTCATATAGCTGTTATACGCAGCACAGAAAGGAATACAATTTAAAAACTGAATTCTTATTATCACTAAAAAATAAAAAATAAAAATTGGTCATAGCTAGGTTGCAATCTATATAAAGACAGTTTGTTCATCTAGTCGATGCAAAATGTTGATAGAACCTTAGGATTTCAAATATCTTATCATTAACAATGAGGTATTTTACCATGAGAAAACAGTAAGTGTCCGGGACCCAAGACTTCAACAGCCTCCCACCAGGCATAAGGAAAATTACCAACAGAGCCCCGGCTGCCTTCAAGAGGGAGCTGGACAGATACCTAAAGTCAGTGCCGGATCAACTAGGCTATGGTCTGTACGTTGGACTACGTGCGGCCAGCAGTAACAGCCTAATTGATCAGCCCCTGATGCACCGGGAGGCCTGGCCATGGACCGGGCCGCGGGGGTATTGATCTCCGGAAAACCCTTCAGAAAAGTTGGATATTTGAAGACTCAAGATATAATATGCAGTGTATGGTCCTGTCTCTGTCCACGCACTTTACATTTTGTCACTGACATTACCATACAAACCGTACTGCCAGAGATACTTATAGCCTAGCCTTAATATAGGTGTAATAGCATCTTACAATCTACTAACTTTGTTACTTTCTCCATAGATATATTTGACTTCACACATTTCATTATGATAATGAATGGATCTGCTAGTTTCTATTTGTACTGTTCTGCTTCATGCTCGTTTGCTAATTCCTTTCTGACAATGTTTCGTAATTTTTTTTCGAAAAATCAAAGTTATACTCAACATTCTCTTCATTTAATACTTGTTTAGCTAATTCATCAACTCTGTCATGTTCCTGGAGGCCTATGTGAGAGAAAACCCACAAAAGCTTAGCTGTTATCCTTTTCTTAATAATCTGTGTATATCTGTGCCTAGCTTCATATACAAGCATGCCTCATTCAGGCTTCAGGCTATTTAGAGCAAGTAATGAGGAAAGTCAGTTACAATTACAGTGTGTGCGGTCGTAGTTTCCACAAGTTTGAGAACAACAACTATGACAAACACCTCAGTTTGTAGGGTGGAAGCCCAATTATTAATTCTAATACATCAGCATGAGGCCGGTTTATAACAACACCACTTCCCACCCTCCCACCGTCAGGGTTAAGGGAACCATCAGCGTATATAGTATGCTTTAATCTAAGGTCGTGTATGTGTTATTTTTAGAAAGTAATCGAAGTTGAGGATTGTGCATGATCAGTTTCTTGGGAGGGTAGATTGGCATAGTTGTATCAAAAGCTGCTATCTGTTATGGTGGCGGGAAAAGCTGTTGTTTCCTAACATGATAACTTCATGTAATCCAAACATTTTATGTGTGTGTGGCTGTTATCTGAATCCATCTTGATTCGCCTGTCCCATGAATAATATGCTCTAGTAATTTTTTAGAGACAACATTGTTTTGATCATCAGGCAGTAGCTTCATCCCTATCATGACAGTGATTTCACGTATTCCACCAGCAACACTAGGTATACCCAATTCTGTCCCCATATTTAACATTTTGGTAGTTATAGGACGGCCCAGAATAATTCTCAGGGCTTTATTTTGTGTCTTTTCGAGTCTTTCAATAGTTCTACTGTGTTGCAGGACTAAAACTGGTGCATGGTAACCTATCAACGATTTTATACAAGCTAAGTATTACATCATTTTTGCACTTATAATATTTGCACCATATTTGGGATTATACCCCACAATCGTTCTGAGAGCTTTAAGTCTACCTTTACATTGTTGGTTAATTTTATTCACAGTTATTAGTGTACATGGAACAGAAATACCTAGATATTTACAGGACGCATAATCAATAAGACTGCCATTGACCTTTAATTTTGATGTTCAACTTTTACGGTTACCAATGTATCTGTTAAACACTTCTGTCTTTTCTGTGGAAATTCTAAGTCCAAGAGTATCACAGGCTATCTGTATATCATATAGTGCGGTTTGCATTTCACAATGCGTTTTATTATCCAGAAGAGTATAATTGGCACAGCTAATTGTGATACTGCTGGGGGTAGGGCATTGACTAATACGTAGATTAAACGGTGTAGGACTTTATGCACCATCCTGAGGAGTGCCAAGATGTATTTCTATAGTTTCTCTTTTGTATCCCTGAAACAATGCAGCTGAGTTTCTGTTAGTGAGATAACCAAGTATCCACCGTAAAAGTACACAACCAACGTTCATTTTAGTTAGTTCGTACAAAAATGACTTCTCTATTTGCAACACTGAATGTGTAAATCCTTTGACATTGGGTGATATGTATTCTTTAATTTTGTATAGTAATCTGTTTAGCACCAATCTTTCAAATGTTTTACAGAGACAGCTAGTCAGCGAGATGGGGTGACACATTTTAATTAGGTTTGGGAATTGGTACGCATCAGTCAGCTAACACCTGCTAGGTGAATAGCGGCAGCAAGTATAAGGAAGCACGCCCTACGTTTCCACTCTCTTGCGGATCGAAATCCGGTTCCTCAGTGTGAGGTGAGGCTGCTACTAATTGAGCCATAAGCTTAGACACCTCATATTACCACGCCCTACACATAGCCAACACGACTCAATGGCTCATCACATGACAGAAAGAGTGCCAGATTTTATACCCTGAATAATAAACTAACATTTAAGACAATAGAGAGGATGGCTGGACGGCATATTCTTAGTCTTTGACACTGCTAACAGTAGGACTACTATGCAGGATAGTGTGTGACACGTGCATGGATTAAGGGGTTTATCGGCACGACTGATGGCAAAGAAACAAAGGAAGAGACGCAGTAATAAAACAGTCGAGTGTAACTAGGGGTGTACTAGGTCCCACAATGTTCACGTTAGCTCACAGGAAGACGACATGATAACCACATAAAAACTGATAAAAGGGACATTTTATCACCATCAGCAGAGAGGACAGGAAGTAACATTGTTAACATAAACATATGGTGTGGGGACCCATAGTTTCCGAGTAAATAAAAAGGGTTCAAGAAAACAGGCTAACATTGCTCTTGAGGCTGTGAGAATATTCTACTTGTACTACCCCATTTTTTAAACGTAAATATATGCATATTCTTCTTCTTCTTCTTCTTCTTCTTCTTCTTCTTATTATTATTATTATTATTATTATTGTAATTATAAACTGAAAAAAACGGTGTCGAAAGAACAGAAAATACTCATTCACTGAGCCATGGACTACTGTTACAGGATACATGAGAAAGTAGTAAAATGCTACAGCCACTGGATCTTCCTTCAAGTGGGTGACTTGATGCTGGTGAAGGGTTCTTGAGCTAAAGAACTGGAGTTATCCCTCTCTTCCTCCAGTCAAACATGATTATCTCCTCCATGACCCCTAGGGGCATATCGCTTAATAATAATAATAATAATAATAATAATAATACAACCACTGGAATATTAAAACAATTATGCGACTAATTAACAACTAAGAACGGAAACAATGAGCAAAACTATTCCTTTAAACTACATACAAGTCCCGTGATACACACAAAGAACCCGGCAAACATACAACAATAACATAAGATACTAAGGATCCACACGATGTTGAGGTATCACCAAGAGGGTAACACAATATGTTCCAAATGATATTTGTCTGACTTTTCTGGGTTATCCTACGTAATTTACACATCTCTTACTATGAGAGACAATTATAATTACCCAAAACTTGTGTAATTGTATTTAGTTACTACCGGACAAGTTTTATTTTTTTACGAGCAGGGTTCGAAATTACTATACTATAAAACGGCATTATGATTATTATTCTTATACTATATAATTTTTGGCATTACGTTAAAAACAAGAGCTAAACTCGTATGGATATGGCAGTGCAGCAGTAAAGGCACTCTCTGAGATACTTCCAGTGTTGGTGAGTAAGTACCCTGAAGTCACCTCCAGGACTCCTCCTATTTAAACCAGTTTTCTGAGGTAACAGAACGTAGAAATAATGTTTCTTCACTCGGAGACAAATATTGATTTTAACATGCCCATTCCCAGCGACAATACACGTGTTTCAGTTTCCTCTAATGGTAGCTCAGGTGATGAAATGTCTCTGATTGAGTGTCACTACGCTGATACACAAGGCATTGTCTACAGAACTTGGAGTTTCGATCAGTCATTACTTGACTCAAGCCTGTGATCACGGGATAACTGAATCTTGTTCCCAAGATACAGTCGACGGTCATCTAGCGCAGTTAAGACTTCGTTTATATAGTAAAGACAGTAAGAGAAGTACATTTTCCTATGTACATGAAGATCCTAAATTAATTCAGCATTGTGATTGTGATGGCGTTGGCGTCATCAGTGGCCTACAGCACTACTGTGAGGTAGATGCAAATGCAAGACCGGGTACACTGCATCGCATCTCTGGCAGCGATGAAAATATAATGAACATTTAAATGATATTGCTTCGACTATTTGTGGAGAACAGTAAATCACCTGTGTGGTAATTTTCAGTGATTCCAAGTGTCCAGAATTCAAATGAGATAAAAAAAAAAATCTTAGGCTAGAAGAGAGGTCCTTCCCAATATTCCTTGTGTGAAGGCAGGCAATCTTTACTCCTAACATGGCATGCTCATTTTCCTTCGGGTGTCCACTCAGGAAATATACTATCCTCTTCAGACTTGATATTTACTGTAAACGAGTTTATGATGGAGAGTGCCAGAAGTCTTGCACCTCTAGACCAGTGACCATTTGTAAGTGTGCTGCTACCTTGTCTAGCATTCTGCCTTCAGTCCTCCCAACTATAGAAATAAATCACTCTAATTTTTGGGGGGTTATCCTAGTAATTTACCCATATGTTACTTTATATGATAATTTGTGTAAGTATTTATGTGTATCTGTACCTAAGTAAACTTACAAGATCCTGGGGAATACAACCAACGTTCCAACAGTTTTATACTCGGAAAAATAGCGAAAAGTTTGAGGCAGGAGTTTTTTGTAAAAGAATTTAATTTTGTCAGTCTGTGTTATTAAGGTATTGCGTCATTGCAAATAAACAAGTGTAGAATGGTATGAAGTAATAATATACATGAAAACATACAATCCTCTTCCTAGCTATGTTGTGAGGTCTAGAATAGTTTGCCGCTGATAGGAGTTAAAGAAAACGTTCCCTGCCAGTATGAGTATCTAATAAATTAGACACGTGTGCAACACCTGGGTATCTTTATTGTGGAAATGTATCACAATACAGTGGCTTCATCTGTCCAATACAAAGAATGGTGAATATCAGAAGGAGTTTGAGGTAATCAGTCCCTCAGCCTGGAGTTGATGAAATCAGTCCATCAATCTTGATAAGAATATAGTAAATGCGCGAAGGGGCTTATATACTGCAGATAGGTAAGGTGAAGCAGTCGTAGGCGGTGTCACCTTCGACAAATCCAAAGGCTGAAGTAAGTCATGCCTACAAGTTTAGGCAAACGTAGAATTCCCAGTATCAAGATTTTAAGATGTTGCTGTGTCTGACAGGAATGTAGATAAATGGTTCAGAAAACCGACAAGTTGATAAATTAGACACATGTGCAATAGCTGGGTATCTGTATTGTGGAAACGTTTCGTCACACAGTGGCTTCATCCGTCCAACACAAAGAATGGACTGATGAAGCCACTGTGTGGCGAAACGTTTCCACAATAAAGATACCCAAGTGTAACACATCTGCCTAATTTATCAACTTGTCGGTTCTCTGAACCATTTATCTACATGAGTATCCAACTTTGTTGATGTCAGGTCGCCGGAAATTTAAAGATAAAAATTTAGACCTACATAAGATATACAAATTAACTGATTCCTTCCCCCAATGAAAAGCAGGGGTGTCACTAGCACGTTAAGAGACCATACAATAAGTGTCAGGGGCCCGAGACTGTTCAACTGCCTCCCAGCACACATAAGGGGGATTACCAACAGACCCCTGGCAGTCTTCAAGCTGGCACTGGACAAGCACCTAAAGTCAGTTCCTGATCAGCCGGGCTGTGGCTCGTACGTTGGTTTGCGTGCAGCCAGCAGCAACAGCCTGGTTGATCAGGCGCTGATCCACCAGGAGGCCTGGTCACAGACCGGGCCGCGGGGGCGTTGACCCCCGAAACTCTCTCCAGGTAAACTCCAGGTCCAGGTAAGTTAGGCTACTTAAAGCTATAAAAACGTAAATTTCAACGCAAATAAGCAAATGAAAAAACAGGGATCGATATGTCGGCATTGGGGTAGCCAAACGTATTGGAGAAAAGAAAAACGTTCATATCTGAACGTTCATCACCCGCAGTGCGAGGAGTGAATAATGTGTCGATAAAACTTCTGGGCAACGAAGTGTCCAAGGAAAAAACTAAATAAAAGAGAGAGAGGCAACGTTCAAATGTGGACAATTATCACCCGTGGTGGGAGAACTCTCTAGGCAAAGAAGTGACACAGAGGAACATAAAATAAAAACAAACAACGTTCAAATGTGAACGTTTATCACTGGTGGTGCGAGAACGGACTGAATAATGAGGAGGTTAAGGTCCTGCCAGGGTCCCTGCTGTATGCGATCCTTCCTGATAAACAAATGAAGATCACTGATACCATCCTGCGAATTCCTCCTCCAGTTGTCGCTATATTAAAATTCCTGCGTATGGAATACATTATGGAGTGATGCTAATGAGGTAATTATCGTAGCGGGTGATGTAGGAGGCAGTTAGGTAGAGTAATTGGCTCGGTAACGGACTAGGATATCCCATATAATTCCAAACGTCGGCTACGCTGCTTCTGGTTCTCGTGTAGCTGGTCTGGGAGGTGAGTGGGGGAGGGAAGTGAGAGGGGGTGAGTGGGACAGATGAGTGGGGAGTGTTGAGCGGGGAGATGCACATGTAGGGTGAGTGGAATAAGACATGTGAGATGGATTGTGAGTGGAGTGGGTGATGAATGGGATGGGTGGTAAGTGGGGTGGGTGGTGAGTGGGGCGGGTCGTGAATAGGATGGATGGTGAATGGGGTGGGTGGTAAATGGGGTGAGTGGGGTGGGTGGTGAATGGGGTGGATGGTGAGTGGGGTGGATGGTGAGTGGGGTGGATGGTGAGTGGGGTGGAGGGTGAGTGGGGTAGGTGGTGAGTAGGGTAGTTGAGTGGGGTGATAGGTGTGTAAGCTTATGGCTGGTCTAAACTTTTAAGATCTAACTTGACCTCCACCTTCCTTGGATCAAACCTGATTACCTCTCATTCCCCAGAAATTGCATTACCCCTTACAGGTTCACCTCTTCTATATGAATGTAAATAATAATAATAATAATAATAATAATAATAATAATAATAATAATAACAAATGGTAACTTGAAGTTGGTCTAAATACTTTTAGGTCTTAATTTGTGGTCATTCTTAACTTTTAGCTGGTCTAACTTGAAAATGATTTGAACCTGTAGGTCTTGTAACTGGCCTTGACTTGTAGCTGGTCTGAGATTGTAACTGGTCTTGACTTGTAGCTGGTCTGAGATTGTAACTGGCCTTGACTTGTAGCTGGTCTCAGATTGTAACTGGTCTTGACTTGCAGCTGGTCTGAGATTGTAACTGGTCTTGACTTGTAGCTGGTCTGAGATTGTAACTGGTCTTGACTTGTAGCTGGTCTGAGATTATAACTGGTCTTGACTTGTAGCTGGTCTGAGATTGTAACTGGTCTTGACTTGTAGCTGGTATGAGACTGTAACTGGTCTTGACTTGTAGCTGGTATGAGATTGTAACTGGTCTTGACTTGTAGCTGGTATGAGACTGTAACTGGTCTTGACTTGTAGCTGGTCTGAGATTGAAACTGGTCTTGACTTGTAGCTGGTATGAGATTGTAACTGGTCTTGACTTGTAGCTGGTATGAGACTGTAACTGGTCTTGACTTGTAGCTGGTCTGAGATTGAAACTGGTCTTGACTTGTAGCTGGTATGAGATTGTAACTGGTCTTGACTTGTAGCTGGTATGAGATTGTAACTGGTCTTGACTTGTAGCTGGTATGAGATTGTAACTGGCATTGACTTGTAGCTGGTCTGAGATTGTAACTGACCTTGACTTATAGCTGGTCTGAGCTTGTAACTGGTCTTCACTTATAGCTGGTATGACAATGTAACCGCTCTTGACTTGTAGCTGGTCTGAGATTGTAACTGGCCTTGACTTGAAGCTGGTATGAAATTGTAACTGGTCTTGACTTGTAGCTGGTATGAGACTAACTAGCCTTGCCTTGCAGCTGGTATGAGATTGTGACTGGACTTGACTTGTAGCTGGTATGAGATTGTAACTGGTCTTGACTTGTAGCCGGTATGAGACTAACTAGCCTTGCCTTGCAGCTGGTATGAGATTGTGACTGGACTTGACTTGTAGCTGGTATGAGATTGTAACTGGTCTTCACTTACAGCTGGTATGAGAATGTAACCGGTCTTGACTTGTAGCTGGTCTGAGATTGTAACTGGTCTTGACTTGTAGCTGGTCTGAGATTGTAACTGGTCTTGGCTTGTAGCTGGTATGAGATTGTAACTGACCTTGACTTGTAGTTGGTCTGAGATTGTAACTGGTCTTGGCTTGTAGCTGGTATGAGATTGTAACTGGCCTTGACTTGAAGCTGGTATGAGATTGTAGCTGGTCTTGACTTGTAGCTGGTATGACAATGTAACCGCTCTTGACTTGTAGCTGGTCTGAGATTGTAACTGGTCTTGACTTGTAGCTGGTATGAGATTGTAACTGGTCTTCACTTATAGCTGGTATGACAATGTAACCGCTCTTGACCTGTAGCTGGTCTGAGATTGTAACTGGTCTTGACTTGTAGCTGGTCTGAGATTGTAACTGGTCTTGACTTGTAGCTGGTCTGAGATTGTAACTGGTCTTGGCTTATAGCTGGTATGAGATTGTAACTGACCTTGACTTGTAGCTGGTCTGAGATTGTAACTGGTCTTGGCTTGTAGCTGGTATGAGATTGTAACTGGCCTTGACTTGAAGCTGGTATGAGATTGTAGCTGGTCTTGACTTGTAGTTGGTATGAGATTGTAACTGGCCTTGACATATAGCTGGTATGAGATTGTAACTGACCTTGACTTGTAGCTGGTATGAGATTGTAACTGGTCTTGACTTGTAGCTGGTATGAGACTAACTAGCCTTGGCTTGTAGCTGGTATGAGATTGTAACTGGTCTTGACTTGTAGCTGGTATGAGATTGTGACTGGACTTGACTTGAAGCTGGTATGAGATTGTAACTGACCTTGACTTGTAGCTGGTATGAGATTGTAACTGGTATTGACTTGTAGCTGGTATGAGATTGTAGCTGGTCTTGACTTGTAGCTGATATGAGATTGTGACTGGCCTTGACTTGTAGCTGGTATGAGATTGTAACTGGTCTTGACTTGTAGCTGGTATGAGATTGTGACTGGCCTTGACTTGTAGTTGGTATGAGATTGTAACTGGTCTTGACTTGTAGCTGGTATGAGATTGTAACTGGCCTTGACTTGTAGCTGGTCTGAGATTGTAACTGGCCTTGACTTGTAGCTGGTATGAGATTGTGACTGGCCTTGACTTGTAGCTGGTATTAGATTGTAACTGGTCTTGACTTGTAGCTGGTATGAGATTGTAACTGGCCTTGACTTGTAGCTGGTCTGAGAGTGTAACTGGTCTTGACTTGTAGCTGGTATGAGATTGTAACTGGCCTTGACTTGTAGCTGGTCTGAGATTGTAACTGGCCTTGACTTGTAGCTGGTATGAGATTGTGACTGGCCTTGACTTGTAGCTGGTATGAGATTGTGACTGGCCTTGACTTGTAGCTGGTATGAGATTGTGACTGGCCTTGACTTGTAGCTGGTATGAGATTGTAACTGGTCTTGACTTGTAGCTGGTATGAGATTGTAACTGGCCTTGACTTGTAGCTGGTCTGAGATTGTGACTGGCCTTGACTTGTAGCTGGTATGAGATTGTGACTGGCTTTGACTTGTAGCTGGTATGAGATTGTAACTGGTCTTGACTTGTAGCTGGTCTGAGATTGTAACTGGCCTTGACTTGTAGCTGGTCTGAGATTGTAACTGGCCTTGACTTGTAGCTGGTCTGAGATTGTAACTGGCCTTGACTTGTAGCTGGTATGAGATTGTAACTGGCCTTGACTTGTAGCTGGTATGAGATTGTGACTGGCCTTGACTTGTAGCTGGTATGAGATTGTGACTGGCCTTGACTTGTAGCTGGTATGAGATTGTGACTGGCCTTGACTTGTAGCTGGTATGAGATTGTGACTGGCCTTGACTTGTAGCTGGTATGAGATTGTGACTGGTCTTGACTTGTAGCAGGTCTGAACATGTGGCAGTTATTATTAGAAAATCAGAATGCAGATGTAATATACACAGACTTTGCAAAAGCATTTGAAAAATGCGATCATGGCGTAATAGCCCATAAAATACGTGCTAAAGGAATAACTGGGAAAGTGGGGAGATGGATCTTCAACTTCCTAACAAATCGATAAAGAGTAGTGGTCAACAGAGTTAAATCGGGGGCTGCCATAGTGAAGAGCTCTGTTCCACAAGGCACAGTACTCGCCCCCATCTTATTCCTCATCCTAATATCAGACATAGACAGAGCAGCGTATCATCCTTTGCGGATGATACTAGGATCTGCATGAGGCTGTCATCTGCTAAGGACGCGGTTAACCTCCAAGAAGATAACAAAGTTTTCCAGTGGGCAACGCTAAACAATATGATGTTCAATGAGAACAAATTCCAACTACTCCGTTATGGAAAACTGGAGGAGACAATAACTAGAACAGAGTATACTACAGACTCTGGCCATACAATAGAGCGGAAAAATAATGTAAGGGACCTGGGAGTAGTAATGTCTGAGGATCTCACTTTCAAGGATCACAACAGTGCCACGATCGCACGTGCAAAGAAAATGATAGGATGGATAATGAGAACGTTCCAAACGAGAGATGCCAAGCCAATGATGATCCTTTTCAAATGCAAATATTGGCATGTGCAGGTGTCCTATTTCAAAAAATGGAGAACCCATTCCCAGCTTCCTGGAAAGGGTCCGATAACTTTCAAAAGCCTCCGCCGCTTGGTTTCAAATGTTCATTTAAGGTGCCTCCTAATTCGATGACAGCGGTGAGTGAAACTGAAGTGTGTGTGGGTGCACAGTTTTAAGCGTAAAATAGTGTGAACTTTATATTCCCCTTAAATCATATTAAATATATTTGCGTCTACTTCTAACCTGCTTTAATATTTCATGGCTGATGTATTTTACAGACAGGATAGTACCTATTAAGTTTAGTTTGTGTGCGGGCAAATTTGTCAGCCTACTAAAATCATTAAAAAACTTGGAATCATTGGAATCCTTGCTTTAAGAATACATTTGCCCACGAATACATAAGAATGTTTACATACGTACATATATACACACCCATACATACACAAGTGCACATATACATATACACTCACAAACATGCATACATTCACACACGCTGCGTTAGAATTTTATGACCACCCTCCACTATTCCATTAACGTGCATTGAGGTAGAGGGGGCTGGGCTTACGAGATAAGGGAAGTTTCCTCTCGGATCGCGCAACAACCGAAATACGTCTGAAATAAAATTAACTATGTATTTCTATAATGATTTATAACTGATACAGAAAAAGTGATATTGTTGACACAGAAAGCCCCTGGTTATACAGAATATTCTGAGCAGCCTTAAAATAACTTATAACTACTTATAACAAAAATACTAGTGGAATTTTTGCAAGAACAATTTGCTGGAAGTCTTAGTAAGATAATTAGCTTTAACATTTGTGGAGGTTATTAATGCCGGTCTGTGGAGGTTATTAATGTTGGTCAAATACAATTCAGATACTAATTTAAATTTCAGTATTACTGCACAAGACTTACAATAAACTGAAGGCCCAAAGAATGCAATGCACCTCTGTCAAAACGTGGTCTATACTATAATTAAAATTTACTAGTTAATTCATAATCAAAATCACAGTAAGATAATGGTCAAGTTTAGCACAGTGAGTAGTACTAGTTACTTAAATTACAATTTAAATATGAGATAGTATATGCTACTAATAATATATGGGAGTCTAAAGAAGGCTGGAAGAACAGGGACACAGTTGGATGATAACAGGGCTCAGGTTTTTTTTGATATTGTACACTGCTGTCGAGATCACAATACGTTATTACTAAATGCACACAGCTATGTAAGTGCAGATATACCTTTATACTATTTATCATAGACTGTGCAATACTCCAAACATATACACAGCTCAATACACTCATATATAATACTCAACACACGCTCCTCAACATACCACATATGATATATATGACTACAGAGGTACATAATGGGTCCAGGGACTGGACCCCAAAGTTTTGATAGCTGAACAAGGAACAAAGGTAATGAACTCACAAGTTACAAAGGCAATGAATAATGTAAGTAAATTTGCTTACTTACGTTTATACATGGCTACAATCATGAACAAATTATAGAGTAATGAGCAATTCACACGTCCATACCCGGTCACAACCATGCCTAACAACAAGCACCTAAATTCGGTACCTGACCAGCCGGGCTGTGGTTCGTACGTTGGACTGCGTGCAGCCAGCAGTAACAGCCTGGTTGATCAGGCCCTGATCCACCATAAGGCCTGATCACAGACCGGGCCGCGGGGGCGTTGACCCCCGCGGGGGCGTTGACACACACACACACACACACGTGGAGGCAGGATCCATACATAGCTTTAAACAGAGGTATGATAAAGCTCACGGTTCAGGGAGTGACCTAGTAGTGACCAGTGAAGAGGCGGGGCCAGGAGCTTGGACTCGGCCCCTGCAACCTCAACTAGGTGAGTACAACTAGTTGAGTGCACACACACACACACACACACAGCGAAGAGGCGGGGCCAGGAGCTGTGAATCGACCCCTGCAACCACAAATAGGTGAGTACACACACACACACGAGGAGCAGTCGGTATTTTTCCAGAATGGTCTGTAATATACCACTCTGGATAAAATACTTTGACATATCTTGAACATTTCTGAGTGAGTTGTCTCTGAATTCATTAATTTTATCACACTCCAGTACATAATGACGCAGGGTGCGACAATAGTCCATCTGGCAAAGTTTGCATTTCGTTTGGTCTACATCTGGTGGTGGTGATTTAACCTGCCAAAGATACTTGTATCCCAGCCGGCGGAGCCGGACGGTAGTGATATCCAAGAGTCTGCTTATTTTGTTGGATGCACCATAGATATGTGTATTGGCTCTTCCTTTGTGTGTGTGTGATGCAGGAGGAGCCACAAAGGAAGAGCCACTACTTATTCACAGCTCACTTAAATACTAACACATATCAACTCAAACACCCATACTAATGCCTATACACTGCTATACTACAATATATACTGTTATATTACTGAACAAAGACAGGTAATGTTGCTTTCCATATGCAATGTTAAGTATCATCCATTTTTGTACAAAAATGTATTATGTGGAAATAAAGAATTTGAATTTGAAGACTAGGGTTCTTTACTGGTGAACAGTTTCGCCTGTGATGCAGGCTTCATAAGTCGAATACAGACCGATGAAGTCTGCAGCGCAAACGACACGTTTCGTCAATAAAGATTCATGGTGTTGCGCATGCGTCTCACTCATCACAGACCGCTAATACCAGGAAAATAACTTTACGAAGGAGAAAATACAACTTGAGGTTCATGGCGTCATCACAGAAAACGGTAGCGCAAGTATAGCCAACTCGGGAAAACCAGTTGACAACCTCAACACCGCCTTAATCAATACCTCACGACAGATACAACGGACTCATCGCATCAAATAGAACGCATTTTTTAAAGAAGTGACTGCATACAATACGCAACTCTTTCAATATTGGGGTATTATCCATGGGAAGTGATGGAGGACTGGGTATGCGTATGTGAGGGAGGCACCTTTAAAAATAGGAACTTCTGCGTGTAAAATCAATGTCTTCAATTAATGCATCTCGTAAGAGGCGCACGTGCGCTTATTTTGTCACCTTTTCCTTCCTAGCAGGTGTGAGGTACTATAACAGTGAGATACTAGGAAGGTGGAGGTACCAACTTCAAGAAGCCAGTGGTGAAGGTTAACCTATTGATTGAATGTGGCTTCCATGTTAGAGGGGTTTGTGAGTGGAGGTGGTGAATAGGGGGGGTTAGTGGGAAGGGTGAGGAGGATTAGAGGTGATTAAGGTGGGCGATGAGTGGGGGCTGGTTGTGAGTGGGGTGGGAAACCAGCACTATCGAAGTGCGTACGAAGACGTTTCAGACACCCAACAGCAGATTTCAAACATTCAAAACGTGTCCAGTTTGAAATGTGCTCTGAAACATTTTGAATAGAGCACGTTCCGAACAGTCAAAACGTGTCAAGGGACGTACAAAAGAATCTTTGAGATATTCCAAACACACGACAGCATGTTTCGAAAATTCGAAAGGTGCAAGATGGCGAGCGTAATATTCATCCCAGCACTTTCTCGTCCACTGTGTTCAATATTACAGTGCAAGAATCATCTTCCAACATGACATTGCCACCATGAACATCCCCTTCACCAGTGAAAACATTTCAGGAGGTGAAATAAGGATAAATCGGAATGGGGACCCCTTACCAGCGGTGTTCCGCAAGTGTCAACACTGAGCCCCTCGCTGCTCATGATATACATAAACGATGTAGACGATGGAATAAATAGCGACATAAGCAAGTTTGGATGGCTTTAAAATAACCGTTAAATAAACTGTGATAAGAACGCTAGAGTGCTACAGGAAGATCTGGATAGGCTGATATTGGGAATCCCATTCCAGCTGCCTTCATGGGGAAGCAATATACCTGTCAGTCGTACAGCTTCTGAGGAATACGGGCACTCCTATTGTAGATAACTGGTTGATGACAGGTTGATGATTTAGATACTTGTGCAACATTTGGGTATCTTTGTGGAAACGTTTCGCTAACCAGTTATTTCCTCAGTCCAATACTGAGAATGGTTGAAAACCATAAGTTAGAGGTAATCAGTCCCTTAACTTAGAGTCGATGTGTTCAGTCTTATTCATCAACTGGTCCTCATATTAAATCCGAATAAAGCGTAGCTGAAATTCCTTGGATCAAAAGCCTTTCACCGGCACGTAGGGAGGGAATCATTAGAATATTTTTATATATTTTCAGAGGTTAACAACACACTAGTGCTGCATACTGCAGCATGGGCCCGTGTTGGCTGCTGCCAGTGCCACCGCGCTCTCATTTATACAATGTTGACCTTTCGTATGGCACTACATTCAGTTCCTCTCGCATCTCTCCCTGTGACACTCAGTTCCTTTCATGCCTCTCCATGTGTCACGAGTCCCTTTCATGCCTTTTCATCTGTCACTAGACTCTGCTTCCTCACACTCACCCACGCTATATTGTAATCTAATAACCACTCAGCTGTAAGAATATAAGGTAAACATAAATCTTGGAAGCTAGTTCGTTTAGATGTAAGACAAGCAGGCTAGCCATGGCAAGACCTCATCTACTGGATTTAAAACACAGTAGTGTGTATATATATGCTCAGATACACAAAGTGACAGGCAGATGCAGAGACACTGTTAGATAGATAAAGACAGTCTCAGCTAGACATACAAAAGGTAGTGTCAACTGGACAGACAGGTCTTGCGAGTATGATGTGCCTCGCTACTGTGAATTATGGTGAGTTGTGTTGACGCTACACATGGTGACCAGCTCACACACGCACACACACACACACACACACACACACACACACACACACACACACACACACACACACACACACACACACTCACACACACACCCACACGCACACACACACACACACACACAGGTTTGCAACAAGACTAGTCCCAGGGTTAAGAGGTATGTCCTATGAGGAGAGGTTAAGGGAAATCAACCTGACGACACTGGAGGACAGGAGAGATAGGGGGGACATGATAACGACTTACAAAATACTGAGAGGAATTGACAAGGTGGACAAAGACAGGATGTTCCAGAGACTGGACACAGCAACACGGGGACACAGTTGGAAGCTGAAGACACAGATGAATCAAAGGGATGTTAGGAAGTATTTCTTCAGCCACAGAGTAGTCAGGAAGTGGAATAGTTTGGGAAGCGATGTAGTGGAGGCAGGATCCATACATAGCTTTAAGCAGAGGTACGATAAAGCTCATGGTTCAGGGAGTGACCTAGTAGCGACCAGTGAAGAGGCGGGGCCAGGAGCTTGGACTCGACCCCTGCAACTTCAACTAGGTGAGTACAACTAGGTGAGTACACACACACACACACACGCCTCAGCACTCCGCCAGGAACCAACAGCCTGGCTGACCAAACCATCAATCTGGAGGCCTGATCTGACACCCATGTTGAGGGGTGGGGCAAAGGCGAGGGGATGGAAGGGGTGAAGATTCCCGGAACCATCTAGAACAGTGGCTCTAGAACCAGGGCACGCAATATGAGCTCAGTACAGGTCAGTGAAAAATGTGTGGGTAGTGTAGCCGTTACTAGTTAATTAAGTGGGGCAACCTGCGTCACTAGTTAGTTAAGTGATGAAACCTGCGTCACTAGTTAATTGTGTAGGGCAACCTACGTCACTAGTTAGTTAAGTGGGGCAACCAGCGTCACTAGCTAGTTAAGTAGGACAACCAGCGTCACTAATTAGTTAAGTGGGGTAACCCGCGTCACTAATTAGTTAGGTGGGGTAACCTGCGTCACTAGTTAGTTAAGTGGGGCAACCAGCGTCATTAATTAGTCAAGTGGGGCCACCTGCGTCACTAGTTAGCTGAGTGGGAACAACCTGCGACCCACCTCAATATTAAAACCTCACCCATGTACAGGCTGGTAGCCTGAGCATATTCTCAGGGTAGGGGAAACTACACCTAAAACAGATTATCAGTCAGTTAATAACAGCTCTGGGTCTACGGCTATTGGTCGAATTTACAAGCATAAATAACCTAATACCAGTGTTCAACGAACCCTAGTCTAGCTTTAATTTATTATGATAACCTGTCAACATCTCCAATTTATATTTACATACATTAGGATTTTTACTTCAGAATTCCCTTGCCCTTGAGGGTGAAAGGGAAGGAAGAAAATATGGTGGCATGGATAGGAGAGTGGGAGGGACGGAGTGAGGGTGAGAGAGAAGCAAGAAAAATGGGAGGGAGGGCGGCAGAAAAGAAAGGAGGGATGGAAGGAGTGAGGGAGGGTGAAAGGGAAGAATCTATGAGGGAGGATGATAAGAAAGGAAGGAAAGTAGAAGAGTGGGAAGGATGTAAAGAAGTTGAGAGGGAAGAGAGGAAAATGGGAGGGATAGAAGGAGAACGGAAGGGATTGGAGGATTATTTTATATAACAAAACTGGATACATCAGCGGTGTGCTGCTATCCTATTTTATATGATAATTCCATCACGCAGGATGGTACTCATACAATGTGTTGAACTATGTCCGTCTGAGATGGGAGACCTCAACAGGGCAATGAGGATATCGTCAAGTATTCCAGCAAGGGTCCATCAGCTACGCCAGCTTCAAAGGTGTCCTTCCAGTAGACCTGCTGGAGTTACTTGGGAATTGCTGTCTCAGGACAGCCTGTCCTATACACAAGAGGCATGAAATTTTTATGAAAATATCTCCATCATCCCAGAGTTGGGACAAGAGAAATTATACACAAGAGGCAGAGGAAAGAGAAAAAGGGGTGAGGAGAAAGAAGGATATAAGATATCCAACCACATACATACTGTATACATATATACACATACATTTAACTACATACTTGCATATATGCACATACATATATATATTAGTAAATAGCAATTCATTATCACTATGGGCCTAAGAACATATAGTGGTAATAACTTTGTGTTTTTTACACTTTTAAATACACATCACATCAGCAGTAGTCCGATATTCTATCCTCTATGACATTTACATATGTACGTAAATGAGCATTTCACATGTATTATATTTATACACTCATTGTTCCAGGTTATGAAGCTGAACTCTTCTTCAGGCTGAGGAACTGGCTACCTCAACGCTACTTCGTCGAGGTCATATGATGGATTGATTACATGTTCTTTACGTCTTCACTGATTCTGCTGTTTCCTCTGCATTCGACTGAAGAAGCCTAGTGTGTAGGAGAAACGTTTCGAAATAAAGATACCTGTTGCACATGTATTACGTATCTACTTACAGTATATCTATACTTATGCACGTACACAAGCACATACATACATAAACACATACAGTACATACACGTATAGCTTACGTTCAAACACACACCGTGGCTGGTGACACATCCGCACTACGCTACTCTGAGAATTCTCTCCCTGCTTAAGTTGCTCTCTTGCAACATTGCATAACTCCTGATGACGCACTGAGAAGTGTGAAAGTACACACACACAGTTGCTAATAAGTACTGGCAAATTTAAGGAGGACAAAGAGAAAATCCTCAGGTATTCACAGAGTTCCAAATATCCCACGGCACCAAGCATGAAGTCACTGACACTGGACACTTGACTATATAATGGTAAAGGTTGTGTGGCATTTCTTTCAAATAAGCAGCGATGGGAGGCTCACCTGCGGTTGTACGCATCTGCCACAAATGATGATATTGCACCCTGATTTTGGCGGTCACTGTGTCACACAATCTAGTGGACGTTTTATGTTGCCCAAACACATAACTTTCTGTTTAGAACATAGAATAAATAGATAGAAGGAGCGGTTGGGGGAGAGGAAGAATAATGAATATTCGAAGTCTACGGTGTCTTGTTGCCATTTTTCAAAATTAAAAAAAAAATCTGTTTACATGTTGGAAAGAAAATTTTACACACCTAATTGTGGTTGCAATGGTCGAGTCTCAGCTCCTGGCCGCTAGTGATAGGACTCTTTCCTGGCTGCGGGACATCTATCATACTTTGCTTTTTAGGTCGTTCCACTTCATGGTCACTCTAAGGCTAAAGAAGCATTTCCATCCTATAATCGATGTTTTCCAGACTCCTGGAAGTTGCCCTGTTTCAATCGATTTGTTAGACTGCTGCTAGTGGCTCATACAGTTCCTCTGCTAACTTTTGTAGAACCCACAGAGAGAAGTTGTCTAGTCCCACTACCTTCGAGGTATCTAGTTTACTCAGTATTTTCTTCACCTCTCCTCCCGTTGTTTGTATTGTGTCCAATACTCGCTGGTTCATTCTCTCTCTTTCATCCTCTGCAAGTGTTTCTAATTCCACTGAGAATACCTCCCTAAATATTTTGTTCAGCTTCTCATAGACTTCCTGGTCATCCCTGGTGAGCTCCCCCTCCAGCATTATCTGGTCCTTCGCTCAGATTTGGCTTTTGAAACTACGACATTCTCATATTGCCATTCAGCCTCTCTTATCCACGCATATTCATTTCTGGCTCGTCTGCTTACCTACCTATTCGCTGGCGTTCTTTGCTTCTTCCATATCATCCAGGTTCTTGCACTTTTAGCTTATAACTTACCGCACCTCTGAGTGAACCATGGGCTCATTCTGTTCTTGCCTATGCTTCCCATGGGTATGAATTTCTGCTCTGTCTCCCGTCACTTTCCAACTACATACTCTATCATTTCACTTACTGCATTTCCTTCTAGCTCCCTTTCCCATGGCACTCTTCTCAGGAACTGTCTCACACCATTAAAGTCTCTTTTGAAGTCAGGCTTGTCCCTTCCTTCATGCTATCCGTTCCTCACTACGTTCACTTCTACAAGGTATTCGAACCTCAGCACTGCGATGTCACTATCACCAAGGAATTTATCGTATTCCATGTTCCCTACATTAGAGTTACTTAAGTGAAAACAGGGTTCAGCCTCGCTGCTTCGTCGCCCCCACTCTCCCTAATGTATGTATGTGTGTGTGTGTGTGTGTGTGTGTGTGTGTGTGTGTGTGTGTGTGTGTGTGTGTGTGTGTGTGTGTGTGTGTGTGTGTGTGTGTGTGTGTGCGTGCGTGCGTGCGTGCGTGTGTGTGTGTGTGTGTGTGTGTGTGTGTGTGTGTGTGTGTGTACTCACCTATTTGTGGTTGCAGGGGTCGAGTCACAGCTCCTGGCCCCGCCTCTTCGCTGATTGCTACTAGGTCCTCTCTCTCCCTGCCCCATGAGCTCTATCATACCTCGCCTTAAAACTGTGTATGGTTCCTGCCTCCACTACATCCCTTTCTAGGCTATTCCATGGCCTGACTACTCTATGACTGAAGAAATACTTCCTAACATCCCTTTGATTCATCCGAGTCTTCAACTTCCAATTGTGACCTCTTGTGTCTGTGTCCCTTCTCTGGAACATCCCGTCTTTGTCCACCTTGTCTATTCCGCGCAGTATTTTATATGTCGTTATCATGTCTCCCCTGACCCTCCTGGCCTCCAGTGTCGTCAGGCCGATTTCCCTCAACCTTTCTTCGTAGGACAATCCCCGTAGCTCTGGGACTAGTCTTGTTGCAAACCTTTGCACTTTCTCTAATTTCTTGACGTGCTTGACTAGGTGTGGATTCCAAACTGGTGCTGCATACTCCAGTATGGGCCTGACGTAGATGGTATACAGAGTCTTAAACGAATCCTTACTGAGGTATCGGAACGCTATCCGTAGGTTTGCCAGGCGCCCGTATGCTGCAGCAGTTATCTGATTGATGTGTGCCTCAGGAGATATGCTCGGTGTTATACTCACCCCCAGATCTTTTTCCTTGAGTGAGGTTTGCAGTCTTTGGCCATCTAAACTATATTGTGTCTGCGGTCTTCTTTGCCCTTCCCCAATCTTCATGACTTTGCATTTGGCAGGGTTAAATTCAAGGAGCCAGTTGCTGGACCAGGCTTGTAGCCTGTCCAGGTCACTTTGTAGTCCTGCCTGATCCTCGTCCGATTTGATTCTTCTCATTAACTTTGCATCATCTGCAAACAAGGACACTTCTGAGTCTATCCCTTCCGTTATGTCGTTCACATATACCAAGAACAGAACAGGTCCTAGGACTGACCCCTGTGGAACCCCGCTTGTCACAGGCGCCCACTCTGACACCTCGTCGCGTACCATGACTCGTTGTTGCCTCCCTGTCAGATATTCTCTGATCCATTGCAGTGCCTTTCCTGTTATGTGTGCCTGATCCTCTAGCTTTTGCACTAACCTCTTGTGAGGAACTGTGTCGAAGGCCTTCTTGCAGTCCAAAAATATGCAGTCGATCCACCCCTCTCTCTCTTGTCTTACTTCTGTCACCTTGTCATAAAACTCTAGTATGTTTGTGACACAGGATTTTCCTTCCCTGAAACCGTGCTGGTTGTCAATTATACACTTGTTTCTTTCCAGGTGCCCCACCACTCTCCTCCTGATGATCTTCTCCATGACCTTGCATACTATACACGTTAGTGATACAGGTCTGTAGTTTAGTGCCTCATGTCTGTCTCCCTTTTTAAAAATTGGGACTACATTTGCCATTTTCCATACCTCAGGGAGTTGCCCAGTTTCAAATGATGTGTTGAAGATCTTTGTTAATGGCTCACACAATATCTCTGCTCCCTCTTTAAGGACCCATGGAGAGATGTTGTC